>NC_042617.1:313713686-314022925 GCF_901001135.1 Rhinatrema bivittatum
CCTATTGAATATAGCAGAAGCAGTGAATGTGCAGGCTAACCACCAGTTGGCAGCATAACAGTAAACAATAAACTAAACACAATAAAGCATGAACACAGTGTCAGCAAACAGAAACAGAAAAGTTGCAATGGAAACAGGACACTGTGAAAACAGGACAACAGTGAGTAAATGGAAAACACCTGTGGAGATAGGATAGTATGCAGAAAGTGAAAGTTGGTTCTAATATTTCTTTGTGGCAGAAAGTAGTCATGGGAGTTCCTCGAGGATCAGCTCTTTCTGTGATGTTGTCTATTATTTAGGAGTTAGGTTAGGAGTTAATTACAAGATCTAAGTAGATGACATTCAGTTCTTTGTTCCAGCTCATGCATCGTGGCTGGCCACTTTGAAATTTGTTACAATCTGCCTAGCTACCATTAAGTGCTGGCTCCATCACAATAAGCTCGCACTGAATGGTGAATAAAATGGAGCTGATAATTTTGAGTCCATTCCCATGGCAGACTTTCTAGCCAAGTTACTATTTGATGGTTGCATACGACCTATCTTAAATCAAGTAGATAATCTGGGTGTGGTATCTGAAGCTGATTTACCTATGTATGCTCATATACAGACCTAAAGTGGGCACCGTAGGTCCAGGACCAGCGAGCTCTGCTTGCTTACTATCCCCCCCACACACATTGCAGCTCAAGCCAACATACGGCGAGCATCAGGAGGTGGTCAATTTGTGGAAGGACTCTGGGCCTCAGCACATCCTGACCGACTACTTAGGATTCAGCTTTACAATATAAAGTCAGTCAATTAAACAGTCAACCCTACTGTCGCTTGCAGCCAGCACTGCCATCAACTTTGCCTAACCCACCAGGCCAAGGTGGGAAGCACACAGCCTGCCAGACCAACCTGGCTAAGCCTGCCCTTGATAGCTTTACATGCTTTGCGTGTGCAGCCTGCCAGACTGACTTGGTGTGTCGTGTTCGTTTTAATTTTCTGTATGTTAATACTGTTTCCAGCCGCAAACAAGGGATGTGAGCAAGTCTATACATTTTTTTAAATAGATCAATAAATAGCACTGCTGCTGCTCTTTGCCAGACCCAAGAATAAAGCATCCTAGTCTTGCGTAACAGCTAAGCTGGCCTTGGAGAATGCACAGCATTATATATAATTCACCTCTGCAGAAGCTGAGAATATATATATATATATTTTTTTTAGGATCGAAGCATACCGCAGACATCAGAGGACAACTGTTATGGTGCGAGCTCCGAATGTTATGGGAATTTCATGTGAAAGTCTTCCTCGACGGAGACAGCATTTCATTATCCCCACACTTGATTCTTTCAGACTTTTTCCTGCAACTGGGTCCTGATGGGCACTGATGGGAGGAAGCAAACATTGCTGGAAGCTCAGCGGGCACTGACAGAGCACTGCTGAAAGGAATCTAGCTGGCATCTTTCAGCACTTCTGCAGTTAAAGCAATGGAGTAAAACTTGCCAGGAGAGGAAATTTAAATAGGAAACTGGTGTTGAAAACCTAAAGCTTAATCCCAGCATTTAAAAGCAGAGTGTGGAGGAGCATGCGCTGAAGCCTCAGCCTGTCAGCACTTGGCACAGAATTACTGGGTTGCTTTTCTCAGTGACATTAGCTTTGATATCAGGAAAAGCCATTAAAACGCACCCGTGTGCCATGACAGTAGGCTGAAAAGCCACTGCGGGGGGAGCAGCAGCAGCCCCGTCTGATTTTAATAAAGAGACGCGTGCTGGGGAAGGCACGAAAAACGGAGACAGATGGTCTCTCAGATTAGTAGAGACTAATAGCTGCTCACTGAGAAGGCTCAAAAAAAGTAGGGAGGTAAAAAGGCAGGGGATAGATAGGGTCAGATGTGGGCCTGCCTTTCCAGAACCAGATTGGATAGGTGAGGAGAGCAAGGAAGCAGGGCAGGAGATGAGCAGTGCTGGGGCAAGAGTGGCACGATTGGGCATCTGTAAAGTACCTCACAGTGCAGAGAGAATGAGGCACATAGGGAAGCACTGGCTGTGGTGGAGAAGGACCGAGCTCAGTCTGACTTGCGCTCTCTAATGGTGCTTCCCAAACGAACTCAGCTGTGATCTTCCACACCCCATCCAAGCCATGTTCATGGGGGCTTCTTGTCCAGTCGTGCCTTCTGTCCCATTCTGTTCGTTCTGACTTCCATAAGCAGAATCGGGAGTCCATGCAGGCAGGACCTGGAGTCAGCTGGTGGCCCTTTAGTTTGTGTGCTCGTCTCTCCCTCCTGCCCTCTCCCTTTGCTTCTCCTCTCTCTTCTTCTTTCCTCCTTTTCTTTCTGTTTTCTATGCTTCTTACCTTCTCACTGCCCTCTCTCTTCCTCCCATCTCCTCTCTCTCTCACCTTATTCCCTCCCCATCCGTCCTTACCCTCCACTGTATCCTTCCTTCTCTCTCCCTCCTCCTCTTCCTCCTTCTGTCTATTCCTCTCACCTTTTCTCTCTTTCCTTCCAGCTCTACTCTTCCTTATCTTTCCCTCTCTCTGTCCTCCGTTCTCCATCTCTCTCTCTCTGTCTCACTCACACCTTCCCTCTGCCTCTTGCTCCCCTTCCTCCTCTCTCCAGCCTTGCCGTTCCCCCTCTTCCTCCTCCTCTCTCCCATTTATCCTGGTAAGAGTAGGAAGGGGTGGGGAGGAAGGACAGACTACTCCTGATTAGAAGCACATTGCTTTGGATTGCAGTGGGAAAAAGCCACGTCCCTCCGGATTCAGCCCACTCCAGAGCAGACGAGAAGCCCGGCTGTGGTTATCAGCGGGGGGGCTGGCAGGGGAGAGCTTTTCAGGAACAGAAAAACAAACACATCTCCTTTTGGAGGAATTGGGTTTTCTTGGGTTTTTTTTTTGCTGGTATCACCCAGCTGTTTTCCCCCAGTGCCCTGGGAAAGGATTGGGATGAGATGCTGGGGGTGGGAGCTCTCTTTGGAGCAGACCTCCCTGCCTTGCCATTTCTCTGCTTTCTTTCCATCCTGCTGCGCTTCAGCTCCACATGTCTGACAGACGGAGACTGAGGGAAAACTTACTAAAATAAATGAAGGCGCAGCTTAGCAAGGATTGTGTATTTGTACATGTGGTGGGGGGGCTGCTGAAAGGGAATGAGAGAAAGTTATGAAAAGGAAGTCTTGGAATCCTTTGTCCTGTGGAAGTGTTGGGAGGGATGGAGGAGAGGAGGATCAGGGAGTTAGGCAAGAGAACTACTGCCCCTGGGGTAACCTCTGCTGGCACTCGAGTGGTGGCGAGTGGCTCAGGCTCGGGTGAGGCTTCCCTTCTGGACCAGTAGTAGCACCATCTAGACTCGAGATGTGGCAGGGGAAACAAAGGTCAGGAGCAAACTGAGAACATATATTCCCAGCTCCAGAATCCTCATGTCATGATGGTCGGTGTCTTGTGCCATCAGCTTCTCCCTAATCCTTGGCCTGGGATTTTCTGTCCCGGGTGAGGAGCCGTCGTCCCGGGTGAGGAGCCGTCATCCCAGTGATCCCTGCCTCCAGCTCTCACTGTGCGCACATACACGCACATACCTAGTTCAGTGGGCACGCAGAATGCAGAAGGTCCTCCTTTCTCTCTGAGTTTAATGTTATTTCTGAAGCAAAATGAATGTTTAACATCGTGGAAAGCTTCTCTTGGGTAGACACTCCTACCATCAATGTAAGAGCATCATTAGTTCCCTGCCCATTTAAACTTTGAGTACAGCATGAACAACTGAAAGGCAGAGTTTTGTCAGAGTCCGATGCAGGTGTCACACTGATACATGTAAGACATGAATACAGCAGCGATAGCTAAAGGGAGGGTTTTCATCAGATCCCCATGCATCACGCTGATACATGCAAAGCATGAATACAGCATGGCTAGATGAAGCATGGGCTTAGGGTAAAACAGGTTTGAAATGGAGGGCATAGCCACCTTCTGCTGTAAAAAAGAAATGCATTAAAGCATAATAAATACTGTATAGTGTTGCAAAAAAGAAGTAAAAAAGACAGTTTCCTCGGGAGCATGACCCAAAGAAGCAAGAGAGCCAGGAAAGAGACAAGTGAAGATTTCCAGGACTCTGGCTAATAACTGCTGGCATTTCAGATAAATATGTTTTCAAACCAATTGCTCTGACACCAAAGGGAAGAAAATGTCGTCTTTATTTTATTTTTTTAATTTATTATTTATTGGAATTTCAAAATAAAATTTCACAAAGAATCCACTTTGCTTCAGCAACATGATACATCTTATTACAGAAATAGAAAAAAATTGAAGGAACTAATACCACAATATGAAAACACAGTATCCATTAGACCAGTGGTCCCCAACCCTGTCCTGGGGGCCCACCAGCCAGTCGGGTTTTCAAGATATCCACAATGAATATGCATGAGAGAAAATTTGCATGCACTGCCTCCATAACATGCAAATTTTCTCTCATGCATATTCATTGTGGATATCCTGAAAACCCGACTGGCTGGTGGGCCCCCAGGACAGGGTTGAGGACCACTGCATTAGACCACAACCTGCGGGGGTGGGGGTGGGGTAGCCTAATTAGGAGATACAAAGAAAAACATAAAGGTAAGACTTGGCTTAAAGCAGCTACCAACATATATATATAGACGTCTCTTAAACTTCACTCCTAACGGATGGTAACATTTTCCTGGAGTCAATAAAAATCTTAAGTTGTTCCGGTGAGAAAATACTTGACTAAGCATTTGCACGGATATCTCAAAAAGAAGGCTGCCCCTAGGGCCAGGGTGTCCTGGTGCAAAGCCAGGAATCCATTCCTCCTTTCTTGTGTAGCCTTAGCCAAGTCTGGAAATATTCTTACAGATTGTCCCATGGACTTCTTAAAGTATTTCTTCATAACTGAGCTTAAATCGCTATCAGCAAAGAACGACACTAGCAAAGTGGCTCGTTCCAGCACTTCATAATTAGATGACTCAAGGTATTCCATAAGATTGGCCATATCGACAGCGGATGATTGCATTCGAGGGCCTGGACCAGCTGGTAAAAAGTACACTTTATCCAAGGTGGGGATAGCATCAGAAGAAAACTCCAAAATTTCCAGTAAAAACCTCTTCAGGGTAAAACGTGGTAATTCTCCCACTACCCTTGGAAAGTTCAAAAATCGAAGATTTAAATGCCTCAGTCTGTTCTCAACAAATTCTACTCTTCTGTTCAATGAACCGCTGTCTCGAATTAAAGAACTTTGTACTCCTCTAATAGTGTGTAATTCTTCTTCTATTTGTTTAAATTTTTGATGGCTGTCCTGTTGTTACAGCGTATTATTTCTACAAAATATGTCAACTTGTGACAGAACATTAACCTTAGAGGAGCAGTCTGAGAATGCTTTGCCCGACATAGAAACAAGGTCCCACAACGATTCCAGGGTTACCACCGGGGGTTTCTGGGCCAAAAAGGTGACTCCCTCCAAAGCCAGAGTCCCAGCCTCTCTCTCTTCACCACCTCTCACCCCTGGAAGATTCTCACCTAAGAAGGGGATATCCATACCTCCAGCTCTAATCGCAGAGGCTTCCATCACGGGGGGGGGGGGGGGGGGGGGGATACATCAAAGCTGTTTCCTCGGTGTCAACTACTTGAGAAACCCCTTCGGTACTCAGTTCAACGAGCTGCTGTGGCCCCTCCCATGCAAACGGTGGTGGGCGGATGTCTAGGGGACTCAACGACGCCTCTTCCGAATCTGTGGTGAGTTCTCCTCTACTCCCCACAGCAGCTGGATCCACGGTCCCCGATAAAGTAGCTGCTGCCAGGCATTGCTGGATGGATTGCTGCCCGGTTGGAGGAAGGGGCTCAGAGGGGAAAGATTTCACTTTCCCCTTCCTCTTAGATCAAAGAGGTAATTTGTTACAGGGAGGAAAAAACTTCAGAGGAAAGCCGAGCAGAGCAGTGTTGGCGTTAAGCCGCCATCTTGGCTCCTCCCCCCACTGAAAATTGTCATCTTTAACAAAGCTTGTGTGGGAACCAAGGTCTTCTCCTGTGGCAGTCAGAGGCAGCTTTTTGCTTAGATTTTTCCTGCAAGTCTCGAAACGGCCAGGACTTCATTCCCTCAGGGTTGGGATGCGGGAAAATTTACTACCAAATAGATATTTGGTGACGTTTATGAATAAAAAAAAAGGTTTCTTAGAGGTCCTGCGTGTTTTGGGATGTGACAAATCTTTTTAATGTGTATGTGCTGAATACCTCCTGAATATCTCCTATTAAAACAGTTATTATAGAACAAAACTCAAATAATTCCTGCTGGATTTGGGTGACTCAAGCCTCATATTTTTTTCTAAATTATTATTTTTTTAAATTTTGATTGTAGCGTTGCAATAATGGAAGCTTGCTTTGCAGGCGATTGCAAGCATGGAATCCCTCACAGTGGCATTATTTGATGTCCTCACGGGGACTGATCTTTCCAAAATGGCAGCCTCCCAGTGGTACAAAATGTCGGCATTCATTCACAGTAAAGAAATCTGGATAAAATGGTACGGGTCTCCTTCTCCCTCTCCCAAAACTGAGCACTGTTTGTGCATCTCTTAGCTTGGTCAATCTTTTTTTGGCCACTGCCAAACTTAGGCCTTAGGTTACACATTTTGTGCTGTTTAAAAATGGCACAACTTTTCTGCACTCATCTTTCCACACTGTCCAAGTGCAGAATAATTGTAGAGAGGAATTACATTAAGCAGTGCACGAATTAATAAAAGAGAGGTTCAGGCACAGTTTTGCTGGAACATACTTTCTATCTGATGAAAAGGTTGGGCAAAAACCTGAAGCACCTGGATCTGACCTCATTTTTTTGTGCTTATGAGAAGATGGGGCAACAGAACAGCTCGACAGGCAAATCAAGGCATTTTCCACTTTTTACATACAGTATATCTTCAGCAATGAAAACCACCCAGAAGACAGAATGACTCAGACATAGCCACTTTAGCAATTTCTTAATGTGCGCTTAGAAAATTAGCTTGTAACATCCAGATTTCGATGCATTTTAATTGCATTTAATTGCTCAAGGTTGGTAGTAATATCTCCTTTGGAAAGTGAGAATTATTTAAATTAAAATGAGGAAATTTATGTTTTGGGCTGTTTTCTATAAAGCCTCAACATTTTCTGACAAATTTAGATTTCCAACTCAGACACTAGCACCAGACAAATAGCCTTCTGGAAAAAGAAACAATAAAGGGAAAAGAGTGCAATCTGGAGAAAACTGAGTTTAAATATAAAAAAAAATATATGAGATGATGTTGTTAAAGTGCTCCCTGCAGATTGATCCCCCTCTCTCATTTAAACTTGATGACTGGATAATACCACTTTCTACCCAAGTTCGGAACCTAATTTATCACTGAATTTGCAAAAAAAAAGTGGTAGTTTCGCACACTTTTTACAAACTTCTTATCTTAAGTAAACTATAACCTTACCTTTCACCAGGAGATTTCCATACTGCTCTGCAAGCATTAATACTTAGTAGGATATATTACTATAACAACTTATATCTGGAATTTTGCCAGGTTCTGCTTTATAGGCCCTTCAAATAATGCAGAATACCGCCAAAAGGGTGCTAACGGGGAGCAGACTCAGAGATCATATTTCTCCTTTTTACATTCATTACATTGGTTACCTATAGCTTGGAGATGTAAATTCAAGAGTCCAACCTTAATTCAGAGAGCACCGAGTGGAGAAACTCCTGTTTGTGTCAGTGTACTGCTTAAATTCTGTAAACAAATCACGAGCATTAAGATCTTCCACACGTCTTGTTATGTTTGGAGGAGACACATACTAGAGCCTTCATGGTGGCTGGCGGTCCCTAGTTGTGGAGCTCACTTCCTGATGGCATTAGATTCTGTCAGGAAAAAATGAAAAGCTTTCCTATTCAGAGAAACATACAATATGGAATGAAAGTAGTATTACTGAGACGGTCCTTTTAGCAGAGCTCTACTGCATTTTTATTAAGAAGACTGTTCCATCAGTGTAGGCAGAGGAAAACACACCACCTATCCTTCATCTCCCTTGTGTGGGCTGCTTCAGTGGTTGCTGCCTACCTCTATAAAAGGCAGAGGCTCCAGTGAGTGTGTGGATTCTTAGTTTGGTTTTAGAGGAAGTAGGGGTGTTTCTTTCTAGTTCCTGTCTCTTTTTTTTTCTAGTTTTATTTTGTAGACATAGTTTTCCATTTTTAGTTTTAATGAAGGAAGTTTTCAACCCACCCTTCCTTCTTTTTTGAATTTGGTTGACCCATCTTTAACTATTGGACTGTTCTAAACAGTGGTATAGCCAGAACTAATTTTTTGGAAGGGTCTAAGGTTAACATGGATTGGCCCTACTAATGCCGCCTTAGAGTGCACCTGACAATGGATTTCTAAGTAGTCTACAACAGCCATAATGCAGCATGAATGACACTTTAAAATATTTTAATTAAATTATTTCAAGCACTTACCAACATTACAATTCCTTATTAATCTGTATTAATTTGTTATGTTTATTACAGTTTATAAATACACAAGAATATCATGTAAAAAATAAATAAAGAACACATAACAGAAACATCAGATCCAGTCAATCACATAATAAAAATATATCAATGTATTCATATTTATATACCGATATTCGTTGATACATCATATCGGTTTACATAGAACTTATCGAATTACATGCAATGAGAGGAAAATAATGTTAAACTTGTCAGATTTCAAGGAACATGAAAGGTAACGTGGAACAATATCGAATTTAATTAGGGGATTAACATATTACAATAACAATGATAAAGTACGCTAATCGGTTTTCATGGAGCTAGTTGTAGAAAAGCATGAGTAGGTTAAAGGTAACATGTAGGGACTGACAATTCATTTCCATAGTGTTGAATTGCATGGTTTAATAACAAATGAGGAGTTACACTTGAGAGGGGATGTGTTGTGAGGCAAAGAGAGATAAACAGCAGGGAGACATGAGTGGGATGGTGCTAAATGCCGGAGGAAAGTTTAAGGTATTGTAGAGCAGACAATAGAGAGATGTTATGAGAATGCCTGTTTAAAGAGCCAGGTCTTTAGTTTTTTTTTTAATTTCTGGGTGCAGTGTTCATGACGGAGGTCAGGGGGCATGGAGTTCCAGATTGAGGGTCTTGCAATGGATAAAGCTCTTTCTTTCGTGGAGTTAAGGTGTGTGAGTTTAGGGGAGGGAGTGTGTAGGGTTCCTTTGTAGGCTGATCTAGTGGGTCTGTTGGAAGTATGGTAGTGAAGGGAATTGTTTACCCAATGCATATTTTGGTTGTGTAGAGTTTTATGTATGATTGAAAGACTCTTGTAGAGAATTCTGAAAGATATTGGGAGCCAGTGGAGGTCTCTAAGGATGGGGGTGATATAGTCTTTTTTGCAACATTTGGAACGGTTTGATGGTCGTTGCGGGGAGGCCTAGGAGTAGTGAGTTTCAGTAATCGATTTTGGAGAATAATGTGGCCTGAAGGACTGTACGGAAACCATTGAAATGAAGGAGGGGTCTCAGTTTTTTTAGGACATGGAGTTTAAAATAGCATTCTTTCATGGTGGAGTTGATGATTTTTTTTAGGTTTAATTGGTTGTCTAAGATGACGCCTAGGTCTCGTACATGTTGAGAAAAAGATAATGAGGGGGGAAGGGGGTTGATATCGGGGGGGGGGGGGAGGGATCATGGTGTTATAGTGGGCAGAAATGATGAGGAGTTCAGTTTTGGATTTGTTAACTTAAGTGCGAGATGAAGGTTTGTGAGGAGGTAGTTAATCGCAGCAAGACAGTTTTCCCAGGTCTTGAGGGATTTGGAGAGAGATTCGGTGATGGGAATAAGGATTTGGACATCGTCCATGTAGATAAAGTGGGTGAGACCTAGATCAGAGAGGAGTTGGCATAGGGGCAGCAAGTAGATGTTGAAGAGGGTGGATGATAGGGAAGATCCTTGTGGGACGCCTCGAGTTAGGTTGATAGGTATGAATTCGCTGTTACCTATTCTGACTTTGTAGTGTCTGTTCTCAAGGTAAGATTCAAACCAATGGAGGGCTGTTCCTGTTATGCCAATTTCAGTGAGATGGTTAATTAGAATGTTGTGGCTGATGGTATCAAAGGCAGATATGTCAAGCAAGGCAAGAATGTAAGAGAGGCCATGGTCTAATCCCTTGAGGAGGGTGTCTGTGAGGGAGATTAGAAGGGTTTCCATACTGAAGAATTTACGGAAGCCAAATTGGGAAGGGAATAAGCTATTGTGTTTTTCTAAGTGGTCTAATAGTTGGAGGTTACCTACTTTTTCCATAAGTATTCTTTTATGAATCCTCTTTCCAAAAATGCAGAGAATATGATAACTACAATAAAATAGCAATAATCAAAATAATCATAAGATCTTAAGATATGCAACAGGCGCAGAACAGAACTAGGACGGTTCACATTACAACCCAGCATGCAAAAAAAATATATACAAATTCTGGTGTCACCTCAGTAACAGCAAAATGACCTTTACTGCCAAACTCTTTGTGAAGTAACATAAACCCCTACAAACCCCCCCCACCTAGAACCTTGCCATACCATATCATAAGAGCAGTAACTCACAGGACTCAAACAGCAACTTTATCTGTGAAAAAGCAGCAATGCAAATATTCACCCGCCCTAGAACACTAATACACCACCTACTGGGGAAACAGAACAAGCCAGACACCTACAGAGAAACTACACGCTAGCATAAAAACTGCACCTCAGTCATACGCAGGCAGAACACAGACAGATCCCCTACTTCAGTGTTTTGAGAAACACTGCCTTACCTGATAAAGAATAAGGGACTACAAATTAGAAACAGTAACATGCAGACAAAACTGAACGTTAAAGCCAGAGAAACAGTGGAATATTGAAGAAAAAGCAAAATACAAATATATAAGAAATGTACAATCCCAAAGATGACTGTGATGGCGACATCACAGAGCTAGCACTGAGGTTATCAGAGAAAATGCTAGAAATGTCTAGTAAGGGAAGGAAGCCCCCAGAGCAAAGCAAAGTAAGAGGCAGGAAGACTGCAAACGCTGGCATAGATAGGAACTGGGAGTTGGAAGGCAGCATGGGGAGGTGGGGCCTTAGGGAGATGGGCGGGCAAAGGTCCGTCCCACCTGAGCACAGGTGGACTAAATAAAGACAGGAAGGAAATGTGGTTCCCTCCCTTAGTGCTGCCACCAAGAAGCACCTGAGGACAGAAGTGCTCGAATGTCCTGCCCAGACAGAGCTACAGGAAGGTAGGCCACAGGATTGTTGTGTGCAATGAGAAGCCTTGATAACTGGAGTTATCAAGTTTTATTTTATTTTTTGCAGTGTTGCTAAATAGAGCAAGAAAGCTACAGCTTTATAACTTCTATGTACAAGACTGTGTAAAGCTACCACGTGGGAGGTGAGCAGCACAACCTATGCAGGACTGAAGCCTTGCAGGAACCTTGAGCTTGTTATCTTGTGGGTTTATTTGCCATGGTATGAACAGAGAAGTCATCAAGGGAATTTGAACTTTTGTTATAAGGCCTGGATCTTTTTTGTAACAGCCAGGGGCTTGGGGAATGGCCTCTATACATACCTGGGGAAGAGACTGCATTCCCAGAGTCAGACAAGCTAGAGTCACTCTGATGGATATGTGACATTCCCAGGACCTCTAAAGAGAGAAGATATAGGAGGAAGAACGGCCTGTGCATGTACTGTGGTCAGCCAGGCCATTATGTTTCTGCTTGCCCTACTCGTCCGGGAAACGGACAAGCCTGAGTCCTGCGGGAGGACTGTTCTTGGGCTATATAGCAATTTCTCCTCCACTCTCTCGTCCAGTCTCTGTGATTCCTGAACCAGTGACGGTTCAAACCTCTGCCCTGAAGGACTCAGGAGCAGGAGGCAACTCTAATCTCAGATGTTTTGTGGAATACCTGAGGAGTCTATTCAACAAATTTGAAGATCCACTATTGTCACAATTTGAAATGGGCCTTGGACGATTCTTTGCACCACCACTTCTTTTGAGGATCTTATCAACATCATAAGAACATAAGAACATGCCATACTGGGTCAGACGAAGGGTCCATCAAGCCCAGCATCCTGTTTCCAACAGTGGCCGATCCAGGCCATAAGAACCTGGCAAGTACCCAAAAACTAAGTCTATTCCATGTTACCGTTGCTAGTAATAGCGGTGGTTATTATCTAAGTCAACTTAATTAATAGCAGGTAATGGACTTCTCTTCCAAGAACTTATCCAATCCTTTTTTAAACACAGCTCTACTAACTGCACTAACCACATCTTCTGGCAACAAATTCCAGAGTTTAATTGTGCGTTGAGTGAAAAAGAACTTTCTCCAATTAGTTTTAAATGTGCCACATGCTAACTTCATGGAGTGCCCCCTAGTCTTTCTATTATCCGAAAGAGTAAAAAACCGATTCACATCTACCTGTTCTAGACCTCTCATGATTTTAAACACCTCTATCATATCCCCCCTCAGCCGTCTCTTCTCCAAGCTGAAAAGTCCTAACCTCTTTAGTCTTTCCTCACAGGGGAGCTGTTCCATTCCCTTTATCACCAGCAGTTTTTTCTATTACCTACTGCTTTTCATAGCGGTTGCTATGCATGCCTTAGCTAGAGGGCGCTCTACATCTTTAATGTCTTCCTGGACTACAAAATTGAGGTATCCACCATGATCTACCCATTCGGAAGTCATGCAGGAGGTGTACAGCACTGTTGATTCCAAGGAAGAAGATATCTCTAAATACCAGCCTGGTTGTCTGCTGCTGCTACCATCAGTTCCAAAGAAGATATCTCTACCTACCAGCTTTTTGGGTTTGGTCCATTCGGAAGTCATGCTGGAGGTGTTCAGCACTGTTGATTCCGAAGAAGAAGATATCTCTAAATACCAGCCTGATTGTTTGCTGATGATACCATCAGTTCTAAAGAAGATATCTCTATCTACAGCTTTGTGTTTGGTCCACTCAGAAGTTGTGGCGGAAGTGTACAGCACTGTTGATTCCGAAAAAGAAGATATCTCTGATTATCAACTTAACATTTTGGTTCACTCAGAAGTTGTGCTGGAGGTGTACAGCACTGTTGATTCCGAAGAAGAAGATATCTCTGACTATCAACTTAACGTTTTGTCATGCTGGAGGTTTTCAGCATGACATTTTGTCATGCTGGAGGTTTACAGCGCTGTTGATTCTGAGGATGAAGATATCTCCACCTATCACCTTGATCGTTTTGCTGGTATTGCCATCATCTCTCTTCCAGCATCCTGCAGAGGAGCTATTCAGAAGTGGATTTTGGACCAGTTTCTACATCACCACTTCCACTGATACCTCAGTGATGTCCACGGCAGTCCTCTCATTGCTGCTGACTTCATTATACACTCTGCGAGATTCTTCAAATCTCAACATCCATCTGTCATTGTGAATACGAACTTGAACTCAAGAATTTAGAGACCCTGGATGTTTGTACTGAGGCTGAGTTTGATTGCCTGAAAGGGCTTTGGCCCCGAAATCATCTTTTGGAGCCTCAGACCTATTGGATAAAGAGATGCTTCATCAGTTCCACCTCGCGCATCTTTGGTACTTATCCTGGCAACCAAAGAGGAAACCGCCCTTTGAAGGGGGGTACTGTTGCATTCGTGCCTGTTCTCGCCCTCGCTCCACCCTCTCTACCTTTGTGGTGACTCCCTTCGGCTCTGATGGACAGATGCTGCCGCAGCTTCTCCTCGCCACTTTCTCCCCGGAATCCCCGGGCTGGCCTGATGCTGCGGATCCGCCATGTTCCTGATGACGTAAGGGCGCGCGCGCTCCAGAGTTTATACTGGCAAGGGCGCAAACCTTGGGGGCGTCCCCCCATAGTGTCCGCTTCCAACTTAAAAGGTCTTTATTTGCTACTACAAATCGAGTTAGCAAGGGGAATACTTCTCTGCTGTTCTGCCTCCACAAAGTTACCTAGGGGTACTCGCTCCTCGGGGGCCCCACTCTCTCTTCTTGATTTCAGACTGCTAAGATGGGATCTGGTACTCGCTCCTCGAGGGCCTATGTCTCTGAATGCTCAGAAGACTCCTTAATTCCTGGAAGCGATCGCAGACGTGAACACTGTGAGTTCTATTACAGATAGGAATCGGTAATCGCTCCACGAGGTCCTATGTTCCTAATCTCTGAAGACTCCCTTCTGTCTAAGACGTTATCAAAGGTACGAAGATCATGAGTTGTCATTGCAGATTGCAGATAGGAACCGGTACTCGCTCCACGAGGGCCCATGTTCCTAAAACCCTTCACAGACTCTCTTCTATATCAGAAGCTATCGCAGACCTATATCTGGTACATTACTATTTCATATTGCATATAGGAACCGGTACTCCCTCCACGAGGGCCCATGTTCCTAGAGCCCTTCACAGACTCTCTTCTATCTCAGAAGCTATCGCAGACCTATATCTTGTGAAGTACTATTACAGATTGCAGACAGGAACCGGCACTCGCTCCACGAGGGCCTATGTTCATAAAACCTTCCAAAGACTCTCTTCTATTACAGAAGCCACCTCATACAGATATTGTGAGTTTTTATTCTAGACTGCATATAGGAACCAGTACTCACCTACGGCTCCTGTTCCTGAAAATACTGATGACTCTCTGTTGCACTGAAGCCATTACAAGATATCTACAATTGTGAGTGTATCATCTACTACTGGTTATGTATCCAGCATACCCTGTCTACTATCTATAGTCTCTCTCTACAGCTCAACAACCCAGAGATCACAGTTCTAGTATCTGAGGGACTTCAGCCCTGCCGGGCACATCAACTCACTACTGCCACCTCTGGCAGTTCCTGTCTAATAAAGAACTATGTGTGTTTGTCTCCATACTCCAGCCTAGCCGGCGGTCCCTCTCAGGATATCCTCCTGGGGGCGCTGTCATCTGCCATCAGCCCAAGGATTCACCAATTTCCATTCAGTGTTTATTCCTTACACTACTAGAGCGATATCATACAGACTACCACTCTGTGGGAGCCAACCCACAACAGATCATTAACTCCATCTACGGAGTACATCACTCTGCTGACTACTCCCCTCTGGGGAAGCAGATCCATATCAGACTGCTAACTCCGCCTCCCTGGCGGGGTGATCTACATCAGATTGCCAGCTCCTCCCCTCTGGGGGAGCTGATCAATAACAGATCACTAACTCTGCTCCCATTTTACATCGATCAGTGAGTAAGTTTTTGTCGTGGTGGATACCGTTCCGACTTTTCTTGTCAGAAAGCCATCGATGCTGTCCGGCCTTCATAATGACAACAGGGTTTAAAAATGCCCAAATTGCCCTTGCACCATGTCCATCACCGACCTTCATGTTGAGTGTGTCCTGTGTTTGGGCGAGGGACATAGTGTCGCTACTTGTCCACAATGTGCCGAGATGATGGCCAAAGGCAGATGGGCCCATCTGGAGAAGATGGAAAGCCTTTTTCATATTCAGCTACTTCCATCGACGTCGACATCGACAAAGTCGTCACTGGCAGGAGTGGCTAAAAAGTTATTAATTAAGACCAAGCGGCGTCCCGATGGCAGCGGTGACCAACCGTCCCCGACTCCATCTCAGTCATCCATTAAATCGACCTCGGTGCTCAAAAAGATAGGCACCGAACATCGTGAGAAGCATCGGCACAAACACTGACGGACTTCTACCCCTGATGTTGGCTCGAATCTCGGAGCGGTTTCAATACTCATCGAGCCTCCACCAAAGAGGGCTACAGTAGAAGAGCCATCAATGCCCTTGATATTTCTTATTCCAAGGCAGTCCACACTGATATCGGTGCCAGATACTGCGCCTCCACAGGGACCTGTGGAAGAGCCAGTCCCGCCTTCTCTTCCACCCCCTATAGCTGCTCTGACCTCACCAGCTATAAGGGAGGAACTGGATGGTTTCATCCATCAGGGTGTAAGGGAAGCTCTACAAGACCTTCATCCATCGGTGCTGATGCCAGCACCGACACCGATGCCCATACCGACACCGATGCCAGCACCGATGCCGATGCCAGACCCATCAGTGTTCACTCCACTACTCGCTAGACTAGATGTCCTGATCGGTGCCTTGCCGATGCCACTGAAGACACCGATAGACCAACCAATTCCTGATCCTCAGGATGACGACGACACCTCCGATAATTCACCGATGCCTGAGCCAATACCGGGACCATCAGGATTCTCTCAACCGAGGCACCCGATTAGTCCATCGGTGCCATCGATGCATCATCAACCTCCATCGATGCCACTGACAAACCATTGATACCTTCACATCCTTCGGTGCCATTTTTCATCCCTCACTCCACTCCTCCACAGCGTACTTTATCAGACACATGGGAGGTCATGGACACTGATTCTTCCTCAGAAGATGTATTATCAGATCCATCTCCATCAGAAGAAAGAAGGAAGTCACCACCCGAGGACCTCTCCTTTTCCAATTTCGTGAAAGACATGTAAGATACAATTCCTTTCCAGTTGGTCACTGAGGAAGATACGAGGCAAAAAACTCTGGCGGTTCTGCAATTTGTAGATCCAACTAAAGAAGTACTTGCCATACCAGTGCATGAAGTCCTTGTTGATCTCCAGCATAGGCTGTGGGAGCATTCTTGTTCAATTCTACCAGTGAACAAGCAGACTGACACCACTTACTTGGTCCAACATATACCAGGTTTTCAAAAGCCTCAACTCCCTCACCAGTCTGTAGTGGTGGAGTCCACCCAAAAAAAAATCCAAAAGAATCCGTCCTCATTCATCCATGCCTCCTGGCAAGGAGCAAAAATTCCTAGATGGTCTGGGGCAAAAAATGTTCCAAGGTTCCATGTTTGTCTCCAGAATTGCATCATACCAATTATATATGATGCAATACCAACGAAATTTGTGGAAACAGATGCAGGAGTTGTCTGAATCTCTGCCTCAGCAACACCAAGAGGCCTTCACTAATATTCGTAAAGGCTTAGAAGCAGGTAAGCACGAAGTGCGTGCAGCCTATGACTGCTTTGAAACATCTTCCAGAATGGCAGCAACGGGGATTAGTGCCCATAGATGGGCCTGGTTAAAGGCTTCTGACCTCAGGCCTGCGGTTCAGTACAAATTAGCAGACCTAACTTGTACTGGGGACAATCTTTTTGGAGAAAAGGTACAAGATGCTGTTGCACAGCTTAAGGAACATAAGGAGACGCCGCGACAACTCTCCACTGTTCCAGCAGAGACTTCATCTTCTGCAAAACGCTCAGCCAGAAAAGATACCAGGAAACCTTATTACAGACCACAAATGTATTATCCTCCAGCACCTCATGATAGGGGCAACAAGGCCATCCCAGAGAGGTCAATCCAGGCAACCAAGGGCATCCAGGCCTCAACCTCCCCCTCAGACAGGCCCAGCATCGGGGTTTTGAAAACCTGCCAGAGAACAGCAGTCACTCCATGAACCCAATCCCGGATGTTCCGGTTGGAGGCCGAATCTCCTTCTTTCTACCCAATTGGTTAAAAATCACAACAGATCAATGGGTACTATCCATAATAACACAAGTTTACCATCTGGATTTTATCACAGTACCCAAGGACACTCCACCAAAGTCCCTTTGGGTACACAAGGATCATACCACTCTTCTGCAAACAGAATTATCCACCCTCCTGAGAGCCAGGGCCGTGGAACCAGTTCCCCGACCTCAGCAGGGCAGAGAATTCTGCTCCTGCTATTTTCTCATTCCAAAGGAAACAGGAGGCCTATGTCCCATCTTAGACCTCTGAAATCTCAACAAATTTCTAGAGAAAGAAAAATTCAGAATGGTCTCCTTAAGCACCATGCTTCCCCTTCTTCAAGCAGGAGATTGGCTCTGTTCTCTGGATCTTCAAGACGCTTATGCTCACATTCCAATATTCCCACCTCACCGCAAGTACCTGCGCTTCCTAGTGGGACATCAACACTTTCAATACTGGATTCTGCCTTTCGGACTGGCCTCGGCACCCCATGTATTCATAAAGTGCCTAGCAGTGGCAGCGACACATTTACACAAGGAAAGCATACACGGTTTTCCTTATCTGGACGAATGGCTCATCAAAAGCCAATCGAGTCAAGGAGTTCTCAACTCTCTAGAGCTCACAATCAATCTGCTTCACTCATTGGGATTTCCAATCAACTACCAAAAATCCCACCTCATACCATCTCGCCTTTTACAGTTCATTGGAGCAGAATTGAACACCACCGTATCAAAAGCCTTCCTCCCAAAAGACCGCGCAGACACACTCTCCAGATTAGCAAAATCTCTGTGCACAAAGAAAACGGCGACAGCCCATCAGTTCCTAAATCTGCTAGGCCATATGGCTTCCACAGTCCACATCACTCCTATGGCCAGATTAGCCATGAGAATAACGCAATGGACATTGAGATCACAGTAGCTCCAAGCCATTCAACCATTGTCATCTCCAATTCAAATAACCCACCGGTTACGTTCATCTCTCCTCTGGTGGACGAACAACTTGCTAACAGGCTTACCTTTTCAGCAACCAGTTCCACAAGTAACCTTAACTACAGATGCATCCACCTTAGACTGGGGAGCGCATATAAACAATCTCCAAACTCAAGGTACTTGGACAAACCTCGAAGCAACATTTCAAATCAACTTCCTAGAGCTTCGAGCTATACGTTATGCTCTCTATGCGTTCAAGGACTGCCTTTCACACAAGACTGTTCTAATACAAACAGACAACACAGTTGCCATGTGGTACCTGAACAAACAAGGGGGAACTGGCTCTTATCTCCTATGCCAAGAAGCCGCACAAATTTGGGACTGGGCTCTGACACATTCCATGTTTCTCCGGGCTACTTATCTAGTAGGCATTTACAACGTAGATGCAGATCGCCTCAGTCGTCAGTTCCAACCCCACTAAAGGATCCAGCCTCAGCCTATGACTGCTTTGAAACATCTTCCAGAATGGCAGCATCGGGGATTAGTGCCCATAAATGGGCCTGATTAAAGGCTTCTGACCTCAGGCCTGCGGTTCAGTACAAATTAGCAGACCTACCTTGTACTGGGGACTACTGGAGAGTAGTCCCTGGATCCTTTAGTAGCTACCAGGATATTCCAATGTTGGGGTCAGCCAATGATGGACCTCTTTGCATCCAAGCTGAATCACAAAGTGGACAGATTCTGCTCCCTGCACAAACAAAGAAACCACTTAGCCAAGGATGCCTTTGCTCGCCCCTGGAACTCAGGTCTTCTATCCCCCGATACCGCTAATAGCCAAAACTCTCGTAAAGCTACAACAGGACAAAGGGTCAATGATACTCATAGCCCTGTATTGGCCTCAACAAGTGTGGTTTCCCATACTTCTAGACCTCTTGATCAGAGAACCAATTCGCCTGGGCACAGCACCCACTCTCATAACTCAGGATCAGGGCAGGTTGTTACAGCCCCGGGCCATGCCCCGGGTTCTCCACTCACCCCGAGGCCAGCCCAGGCCGCAGCAATCACGATTCGGCCTGCCCAGGCCTCAGCCACGGCTCTCCCTCCTCGAGGGAGACACCGGCATCCCGTCGCATCTGGCCCCACCCCCTAGGCGCGCGCGGAGGGGCTCAGAATTTAAAGGGGCCAGTGTGGGAAAAGGATCAGATGATGTCAGATACTGCAGGATATTTAAACCCTGCAGCTTGGCCTAAACCTCGCCTTGCAATGAGGTTCACTCAGTCTCTGAGTCTCTAGTTGCAGCTTTAATCTTGGATCTTCTCTTCAGACTTCTGGCTTCCGACCTGGCTCCATCCCACGACACTGTCTTCAGCTTCTGCCCCTGGTTTTGGTATTGTCTTCTGACGTCTGGCTTCCAACCCGGCTCCGTCCCATGACTGTGTCTTCAGCTTCCGCCCCTGGCTTTGGTTTGGTTCTCTGACTTCTGGCTTCTGACCCGGCTTTGTTCCTGGACTCCGACTTCAGCTTCTTCCACCACCTCAGGTATCCGGTACTTGCTGGCCCAGAGGATTCTCCTAAGTCGCAGCAGCTCGGGCTCTCATGGGCTCCTCCCAAGGGAGCTGTGGGCTTCTGAGGGTGAAGACTCTTCCAGCCTCCTGGGCCCAGCCATCCTCATCGTTCACCTCTTCGGCCGCTGCCCTGATCCTTGGTCGCATAGGGTCCCACCTAAGTCCAAGAGGTCCGGGTTCCTACGGGCTCCTCCTGGAGGGGACCTCGGGCTTCCAGTGGTGAAGTCTTCTCCAAAGTCTCTTCAGTGCCGCCTCCCGGCTATGATGCTTCCTGTGGGTTCCCACAGTATAACATCTACCGTCTCAGCCGGCCCAAGGGTCAACAACCGTAACAGTTTGCAAGGCCATGGACCCAGCGGATCTTGCAGGCTTGAAAGCCATCCCGGGTAATGCACAAAGGCTGCAGCAGCAGCAAACTTGCCTTGAGTCCCTGATGACAACAGTGCAGGGACTAGCTGACCGCTTTGGCGGGGCCACTGCTTCCAGTTCCCTGGTACCTGGAGCTGAGACCAATACCGGACCAGCGGCACCCATACAGATGCCAGCACCCTCGCGGTTTTCAGGAGACGCGAAGCTTTGCCGAGGGTTCTTGAACCAGTGCTATATTCGATTCAATCTCCTTCCAGCTCAGTTCCCGACGGACCGGGTCAAGACGAGCTATATTATCTCCCTGCTGGACGGGAGACCCTTGGCGTGGGCCTCCACCCTGTGGGAGCGTCAGGACTCCCGCCGAGCCAATCTGGTACAATTTGTCACTGCCTTTCGGCGGGTCTTCGATGAGTCCTTCCGCAGACCTACTGCCGCATCTGAATTGCTCCAGCTGCGTCAGGGTAACCGGCCTTTGGCGGAACATGCTGTGGATTTTCAGACTCTTGCCACCGAATTGAACTGGGGAAGTGATAGCCTGCATGGCATCTTTCTGGAAAGTCTCTCCCCAAGACTTCAGGATGAGTTGGCAGCCAGAGATCTGCCAGACGACTTGAACGATCTCATTGATCTGGTGGGCCGCGTGGACCTCCATATCCAAAGCCGGTTCCAAACTAGGAAGCCTGCTCACAGACCCAGGAGCTCCGGAACCACACCTTCTCAAAGCGGGCACTCCCCTTATGACTCTCCGGGGGCTCAAGACCCCGAGGCCATGCAGGTGGGCCGGGGCCCTATCTCTCAAGAAGAAAGGAGGAGACGTCGGTCCCTGGGCCTGGGCCTGTATTGCGGTGGCAAGGGCCATTTCCTCACCTGCTGTAGTGAGCGTCCGGGAAATGCTCGGACCTAGGGACAGTCGGGGAGCTAAACCTAGGTCATACCACTTCAGCCTCCCCGTGCATCGTACCGGTGACCTTACTCCTTCCCAAAGGAAAGTTTGATATGCTAGCCCTGATCGACTCTGGAGCCGGAGGAAAATTCATCCTCAAAGACTTGGTCCAGCAACTCCAGATTGGGGTTCAATCCCAAAGACCCCCTTTCCATGTATCTTCTATTCAGGGGAAACTTCATCCAGGGACTATCACTACGTGTACCAAGCCTCTCACACTGCACACTGGTATTCTGCATGAGGAGGAGATTTCGTTCCTCATCCTGGAGAAGTCCATGCATCTGGTCATCCTGGGGCTACCTTGGCTGCAGAAGCACTCTCCTGTAATCTCGTGGGATACCCTCCAGGTGGCTTCCTGGGGCCCCTTGTGCTTCGACTCCTGTTTGGCCACTGTCCCACGACCACCGGTTCCTCTGCTGACGACTTCCATGGCTCTGCCACCCCACTACCAAGACTACCTTGATGTCTTTTCTAAGGAGAAAGCTGAGATCCTCCCGGAGCACCACCCCTTTGATTGAGAAATCAACTTGCTCCCGGGTACCACGCCGCCATGAGGGCGGATATACCCATTGTCCCTTCCCGAGTCACAGGCCATGTCTGCATACATCCAGGAGAACCTGGACCGAGGGTTCATTCAACCATCCAAATCCCCTGCTGGAGCGGGGTTCTTCTTCATAGCGAAGAAGGACGGGTGCCTCCGACCTTGCATATATTACCGTGGCTTGAACAGCATTACCCGGCGGGATCGGTACCTTCTGCCTTTGATCCCGGAACTTCTGGACAGACTACAAGGGGCCACGGTGTTCACGAAACTGGATCTCCGTGGGGCGTATACCCTAGTAAGGATTTGTCCAGGCGACGAAAGGAAAACCGCATTTAACACAAGGGATGGTCACTACGAATACCTGGTCATGCCCTTCGGTCTCTGCAATGACCTGGCGGTTTTTCAAAACTTCATGAACGAGGTTCTACGAGACATGCTACATACCTCGGTAATTGTTTACCTCGATGATGTGCTAATATACTCCAGGGATTTGGAGACGCACCACCACGATATCCAATGAGTACTTCAGAAACTGCGAGACAACCGACTTTACGCAAAGTTTGAGAAGTGTTTCTTCGAGCAGGAGTCGCTACCCTTCCTTGGGTACATCATATCCTCCACAGGTTTCCTTATGGACCTGGAGAAGGTCTCAGATGATCAAGGATTGGCCGCAACCACTGGGAGTGAAGGCACTCCAACGGTTCTTGGGGTTCGCCAATTTCTACTGGCAATTTATCCCACACTATTCCCAGATGGTGGCCCCGCTGAAGGCCCTTACCAGAAAGGGCGCCAACACTAAGAACTGGCTGCCGACGGCCCTACGAGCCTTCCAGGAATTGAAGAATGCATTCCTCCAAGACACCTGCCTCCACCACCCTGACCCTCAATGCCAGTTCATCGTGGAGGTCGACACCTCCGACATAGCTGTCGGGGCCGTTCTAAGCCAGTTGTCCAATGGAGGCAAACCCCTGTCGTGTTCCTACGCTGCTGTAGTTCCTCTCAGTGGGCGCAAGTTCTCGCCCACTGAGAGGAACTACAGCATAGGGGATAAAGAGCTGCTGGCCATCAAACTTGCATTCGAGGAATGGCGCCAATGGTTGGAGGGGGCCCAACACCCAGTAATTGTTTACACAGACCATAAGGACTTGGAGTATTTGTGTCGCACCCAGCACCTTAATCCACGGCAGGCGCACTGGTCATTCTTCTTCAGTCATTTTAATTTTTCCCTCTGTTATCGACCGGCGTCCAAGAACGTTCGAGTGGATGCTCTCTCCCGTACGATGGAGACAGAAGATATTGCCAACCTGCCTCAGTACATTCTGGACCCGGCCAAAGTTCTTCTGGCAGCATCTGAGGTGGCCCCCGCGGGAAAGATGGTGGTGCCCTCTCGTTCCCGCAGGAGAGTGTTAGCGTGGGCCCACGACTCCTTGACCGCCGGACATCCAGGAACAGCCAGGACCCTGGAACTTCTGTCGGAGTTCTACTGATGGCTGCAGCTCAAGAGGGATGTCCGACTCTACATTCAGTCATGTCCTACCTGTGCCCGGCAGAAGCCCTTGCACGGATGCCCCTGGGGGCTCCTTCAGCTGCTATCCATTCCTACTGAGCCCTGGACCCATCTTTCCACCGATTTTATTGTAGATTTGCCTGTTTCAGATGAGAAGACCGTGATCTGGGTCACGGTCGACCGTTTCTTGAAGATGGCTCACTTCGTGCCTCTCGCTAAACTGCCTTCGGCACCAGAACTAGCCACCCTCTTTACGCAGCATATCTTTCGTCTACATGGACTCCTTTTGCACATAGCCTCTGACTGTGGTCTGCAGTTTACTGCAAAATATTGGAAGGCCCTTTGCAGGAAGTTCGGTGTACAACTCGACTTAACAGCCTTCCATCCCCAGGGCAATGGGCAAGCCGAGCGCACTAATAGGACCTTAAAAGCGTTCCTCCGATCCTTCGTGGGGGACCTCCAGGATGATTGGGTCACCTTGCTACCGTGGGCAGAGTTCTCTTATAACCGCCATAAGCACTCTGCGACCAACCAGTCCCCATTCCAGTTGGTCTACGGGAAGACCTCGAGGCCTCCTCTGCCATTGCCTTTGACTGTACCGTCCCCTGCAGTTCAACTTACGGCACGACAGTTGCGCAACCTCTGGAGAGCCATCCAGGAGAAACTCCGTCTGATGGCAGCCAAGGCTAAAAGATATGCAGACAGGTCACGGTGGCCTGCCCTGGCCTTCCTTCCGGGGCAGTAAGTATGGTTGAGTACCAGGAACATCCACTTACGGACTCCCTCTATGCACCTGGCCCCCAGGTACATTGGTCCATTCACGGTAGTGGAGCGAGTAGGGGCAGTCTCCTACTGGTTACATCTGCCGTCCACCCTGAGGATCCACAACGTGTTCCACATGTCCCTGCTTAAGCCTGTGGTGCTCTCTACCTTTAATGACAAACCTCCGGAACCTACAGCCACTGAGGCCAAAACCGACGTCACCTATACTGTGAGGGATATTCTGGACATTCGGTTCCACCATCGCCGGTGGGAATACCTCCTCTCGTGGGAGGGGGTACGGCCCGGAAGAGAACTCCTGGGAACCAGCCTCCCACATCTTGGACAAGGACCTCCTTTGCCAGTTCCATATGGCTCATCCGGCTAAGCCCAAGTAATGGGGGAGATCAAGATTGGAATGAGAGTCCTGGTAGAGTGTGACCGTGGTTGCATGGTTTTTCAGTGGTGAGGAGATTGTGGTGTAGGATGGGGATTGGGAAGCCTTGTGTTATGTTTCTCTTGTTGTGAAGAAAGAAAGAGGATGAGTGGGACTGGTGGTGGATGAATGCTGGAAGAGAGTCGGTCAGCTGGGGAGCTGGTGGTGGATGAATGCTGGCAGAGAGTCCGTCAGCTGGGGAGCTGGTGGTGGATGAATGCTGGCAGAGAGTCCGTCAGCTGGGGAGCTGGTGGTGGATGAATGCTGGAAGAGAGTCCATCAGCTGGGAAGCTGGTGGTGAGTGAATGCTGGAAGAGTGTCTGAATGTTGTAGCGTTGGGAAATGGATGCAGGGGTGGGGGGCCAAGGCCCTGGGACACACGAATGGGCGTACTAAGGGGCAGGCCCCTTAGGTTGCGCTCCTTCGTGTGCGTGGCACCACCGAGAAGCGCTGCGATTTAAAGGGCCCTGCTTGGCGCCCTTGCTGTCTCCTGATAGGCCGGCCGGATTCTGGGGGGTGCGGCTTCGACTCACCGCGTTGTTTCTTGTCTCTGCACGGCTCGGGTGAGGTGAGCGGGCTCTTGCCCCGATTGGGCTGCGCCGACCGCGCGAACCCCGGCAGAGAGAAGATGAGGTGAGGATCGCGGGTGAAGGGCTGCGGGTTGCTGCCAGGAAAGAGGGAGGCCGCTGAGAAGCACCGCGATTTAAAGGGCCCTGCTTGGTGCCCTTGCTGTCTCCTGATAGGCCGGCCGGATTCTGTGGGGGGTGCGTAATACAAGACGATACACGCTTGTTCAGATTTAGATCAAGTCAGGTATTTCCCCAAGTAGCTATTAAAATATTATTTTTCTACTTCTCATCTTGGGTCTTTTTAAAGTGTATTAAAATGATTTTTATATTTTTTTGGGTGCATTTTATATTTATATTTTTACATATTTATTTCTTATTTTATATATATATGTATTTAGCCATTTTACATATTTTATATTTTTCCTTCTGTTTTATTCATGATTTTATTTATGCATTAGTACACTGATTTGAATGGGTATTGCACTTTTTTAATGTTTTACTGTCTTTTGTGCTCATAGATTGGTATTTTATGTCACCATTTTAGTTGTAATTAATTTTCATGTCTATTACATTTAGCAATTTTATTTGTGTAAGTTATGTCATGTTTATGTTTTTATTTATTTATTATTTTGTATGTCAAAATGTGCATACATTTATATTTATGAATATTTATGTATTTTATCATTGCCCCTGAGGCAGCCACTTGAAGAGTGGTGAAACTTGGCCAGAGTCGGGTATTTTTTGTGTCTCCACTACAATAAATGATTTAAAAGACATCCGGCATCTATCTCTTATATAATCTGAAAAATGTTTTGTCACCTCTCTTTCTCTCTTGGGCAATCCTTTCTTCTGCTTGACCTTTCGCTTTTTGGATTTCTTTCTTAGTCTCCCTCATTTTCACCAGGTATTGTTCCCCGTGTTCCTCTTTTTGGGAACCTTTATATTTCCTGAATGCTGATCTTTTTGCCTTTATTTTTACAGCCACCTCCTTTGAGAACCAAATTGGTTTCTTTTTCCTTGAGCTTTTGTTTACTTTTCTAACATATAGATTTGTTGCCTTTGTAATAGCTCCTTTTAATTTAGCCCTCTGTTGTTCCACCTCGCCCATTTTCTCCCAGTCTTCTAGTTCTTCCTTCAGGTACATCCCCATTTTGTCAAAGTCCATATTTTTAAAATTTAAAACTGGGGTCTTCATGTGACTTCTTTGCATCTTATTCACAATATCAAACCATACTGTCTGATGATCACTGTCTGATGGGCACCTGTCTGGACTTTAGAGACATTATCCCCATTTGTGAGTACTAGTCAAGTATCACACCCTCCCTTGTAGGTTCTATTACAATTTGTTTGATCATAGGTCTTTGGAGGGTATCCACTATTCCTTTACTTCTCATAGATTCCGCAAAAGGAATACTTCAGTCTACATCCGGTAGATTAAAATATCCAATGAGCAGCACTTCTTCCTTCTTCATTTCATTTTATTTATTAAAATGTATTTATCACTTAACACTAAGCAATGTACAAAATAAAACATTCACAAAAGTAACATATAAAAAAACATATTGAAACACATTTACTACATAAACAAAATCCTAGTACTCAGAGCGGATGCATTTCAGAGGAGGACCAATAACAATGTTCTTATCCAAATGCTTGCTTTAGCAAAAAACTTTTCAGGAGGAGTCGGAACTTCTTTATACATTCAGACATTCTGAGTTCCATCGGTAGACTGTTCTTCCTATCTTTGTGATGTCCTCGATCAGATCTCTGTCCAGCTCTTCTGTCTGAATTGGAGGCCGGTAGATCACACCGAGGTAAATGGAAGCATCATCTTTTTTTAGGATAGCCCATAATGCTTCTTCATGTCCCTTGCATTTCAATTGTTTGGATATTGTTTCTGAAATAAAGCACTACTCCTCCCCCTTTCCTGTCCTCTCTGTCCTTCTTTAAAAATTGTAGCCCGGGATGACCATATCCCAATCATGTAACTCCATGAACCATGTTTCTGTAACAGCAACGATGTGTAGGTCAATTTCCACAATTAGAGCCTACAGGTCTGGGAATTTATTGCTAAGACTATGAGCATTAGTGCTCATAGCTTTCCAGCTTCTCTCCTTCAGATTACTACTCTTATTGTACTTCTTTTCTGCCTTATTCAGCTGACATTTATTATTTTCTTCACCCATTTCTTGGAGATGTCAGGGGTAACATCCCAATTTCCATCTGCCACCTCCGTCCTGTAGTTTAAATGCCTTATGGCTTAGGATTTGAATTTATCACTTAGGATCTTTTTTCCTGCCACAGACAGATGTATGCCATTGTTGTCATACATGGCCCCAGCCCCCTATATATCCAAAACTTTCTTCCTTACCAAGTTTTGAACCATGCATTGAAATTATGTATATGGCTTAGCCTCTTCTTCGCCTCTTGATGAACAAGTAACACTTCTGAAAAGGCAATAGTCTTCACCATGTGACTAATCTGCTTCCCCAGAGTCTAGAAATCTCCCTGTATCACTTGAATGTTGTTTCTAGCAAGGTCGTTGGTTCCCAGATGGATGATAATGTCAACTTCAGAGTCCTTACTTTCTTCATTGATTGCATTGACTATCTGATTATCATTTCTGCCAGCCGATGATCCCGGAAGGCTTTTAACTATAGTATTCCTCTCAAAAAGAGTTCCCAAATTAGTGCCTCTGATGACTGAATCATCCAGCACAATGAGCTTTTTTCTTATGGTTTTTGGTTGTATTATGGAATTTCTGTGTGCATGGGGTTTCTTCTTTCCTTTCAGATACTATTTCAGTCTCCTTTGCCAGAGCTTCTTCATTATCCAATACAGAGAAGGAATTTTGTACTTGTGTCACTTGAGAGAGTGGGTGTCTCCGCATCATACTGTCCACTGTAATCCATTTATTCTTGGTTTCCGGATGCTCTGTGTAAATGGAGGAGGGCATCTGGGCTGTACAATTGTGAATAATAGGTGTCTTTGGGTCACAGGTCTTATCCTACCTGAGCCCACTGTAAACCACTTTTTTTCTGGGTTTCTGAATTTTCTGTGGTAATGGGGAAATGATTCCTGAATTCTGTAAAGTGGGTGAGGATTCCTTGGTGGTTGCTAATACTATTTTTTATTATAGCTAATTCAGCTTTAAGGTGAGCCAACTCCTTTTTCAGGGAAAAGAGTTCTGAACATATGGAGCAAGCCCTAAGTTTCCAGATAGTTTGCCTCAAGAAAAAAGCTCCCCAAATGTTACATTGAACAATTGTATTTTGTTCATTTGATTTGATAGAGAACACCTATAATGTGATAAAGAATTGCCAAATCCCCACGGCACGGATCTTGGTAAATGGTGAGCTGTCTGGAGAATTTGGGTTGCACCGGGGAACGAGGCAGGGTTGCCCCCTGTCACCTCTGTTATTTATCCTGACAGTCGAGCCCCTTATAAATAAATTGAAATCTACCCCTGCAATAACGGGTATTCCTGTGGGACCCCACTCCTACCTCACTTTATTATTTGCTGATGATATATTACTTCTTTTACCCAGGGCTCGGGCCTCTTTACCGGTAGCACTTACTATTTTTAAGGAATATCAGGCGTTATCTGGGTTTAAATTGAATCTGGACAAAACCGAGGCCTTGGACATCTCGGGGTCTCTCCAGACTACGTGGGAGGCCTTTCCAGTGAAGTGGGCGTCCTCAACGATCAAATATCTAGGCATCATTATTCACTCCGACCCCCGCAGGTGGTACTCCCTTAACATTCCTCCTACGATAAGTAAAATGGTGGTCAAAATGAAGGGGTGGAGGGATCTCCCATTGTCTATTCAGGGACGTATTGCAGTGATAAAAATGGTCATAGCACCGCAATTGTTATATAAACTTTTGATGTTACCTGTACTTCTCTTACAGCGGGACTGTCGTCTTTTACAGATGGAATTGAGGAAATTTTTGTGGAAGCAGAAGAGGCCTCGCCTTTCTCATAAGACCTTAATGGCACCAAAAACACGGGG
Organism: Rhinatrema bivittatum; assembly: GCF_901001135.1. Lineage (NCBI taxonomy): Eukaryota > Metazoa > Chordata > Amphibia > Gymnophiona > Rhinatrematidae > Rhinatrema > Rhinatrema bivittatum. The sequence continues at coordinate 313,742,796 of NC_042617.1, forward strand.
TGGCTATGGCCTCCCCAATTTCTACTTATATTCCTTGGCTGCGAATTTACGCTTCCTGGGAGACTGGATTTTTGGATCTTCAGAGTATACTGACTCGGATCTCCTTAAATCACTATGTCTTCCCAGGGAACCTTGTCACGTATTACATATTTCACCCACGGAGTTCCGCAAACTGCATATTCCTTTCACTTTGGTAAAGACGATCAGGAAGACTTGGAGCATTACTCGTAAGATGATGGGACTTTCACCTTTGGTGTCTACTCATTACCCTCTTCGGGGAGTAACATTGACATCCTTGGAGATCCTTCCTGCCCGTCCCCGATTCGAAATGCCCTCCGACTGGCCTCTGGGCATGTTTTTGGACCCTAGCTCGAACCAGATGTATTCCTTCTCTCAATGCCAAACAATACTGGGCTTCAACCCACGAGACTTTTTGATATATGGATATCTCCGTGCCTCGATCTGCTCCCTTACTAAGGGTGTGGAGAGCCAGCTCATTAATCCTACTTTTACATCACTGACTTTTTGTTTTCAACAGCGGCAGGCCTCTTTGTCCAAACTGTATAAACTGCTTACTGCTATATTGCCTTGTCCCATTTTTCTCAATTTGCTCACTCAGTGGTCCATCGACTGTCAAGAAGAGCTGGAAGAACACATGCTTACCAATTCATATGCATCTATTGCTGGCATTACTAATAATGTGGGCCTGAGAGAATTACAACAGCGGGTGTTTCTTCGTATTGTCTACTCTCCGGCTCGAGCGTATCGTATGGGAATTGTACAGTCTGCTGCCTGTCTCAAATGTTCTAATCCGGCGGCATCCCTCATTCATTGTCTGTGGACCTGTCCTTTGATTCAGGATTTTTGGATCTCCATCAGGACATTTTTGTCAACTTTGTTTCACACAGACCTCCATTGGTCATGCTCTTTTTGCATTCTTAACAATGATGTTGGGGATGAGAGCGCTAATGTCGACAATACAGGCTTCCTAGCCAAGGCGTGTCTTATTGCCAAGAAATGTATCTTACTTAAATGGATTGAACCGGATGCGCCAAACCTTGCTATGTGGTCCGCTCTTCTGACTGAGCTTTTTCAACTAGAGTATGGCTCTTTATACAAGCGTTTTTCTCCTCGGAAGAAACGAGTTTTCCATACCATTTGGATTGACTATTATGGTTCACTGTCCTCAACAGTGAAAAAGTTGGCACCATTGTAGGGGTCCGATGTGTCAGTGCGAATGTTTGTGGGTTTCTCTCGGGGGAGGCTCCAGGGTGGCCAGTATACGCAGGTGCCTAGTGGGATATACATGCTATGTCTGGTGTTCTGCACTTTGTAATATTATCTTATGCAAGGTATCTTTCTTGACCGCTTAACTCTAATCAGAAGTGTGAGATTCTCTACAGAACAAGGGGGAGGGATTTGAGATTGTTTGAGTTGAAAACTTGGGTGACGTATTACTCTGTTTTGATGGCTGTTATTGCTGTATTTTCTGTGTCTCCCAATAAAATTGCGTTGAAAAAAAAAAAAAAGAATTGCCAAATTATCTTGTTACCAATTATGTATTCCAGCCAGACTATATTAGAGCAAGCCCTGGGGGGAGGGGGTGGGTGGGTAGAGGAGTATGGTGGGAGGGAATTAAACAGTTACATAAGAACATAAGAAATTGCCATACTGGGTCAGACCAAGAGTCCATCCTGTTTCCAACAATGGCCAATCCAGGCTACAAGTACCTGGAAAGTACCCAAAAACTAAGTATATCCCACGCTACTGATGCTAGTAATAGAAGTGACTATTTTCTAAGTCAAATTGGTTAATAGCAGGTAATGGACTTCTCTTCTAAGAACTTATCCAAACCTTTTTTAAACCCAGCTACACCAACTGCACTAACCACATCCTCTGGATAATTTTAGCTTACATAGAGTTAAAGGGACCTTGTCAGATCCTCTATATACTTAAATGATGGATATTGTTTTGCTTTTTTTTTTAATCCTTTTAGCAAAATTAACAATCAATATTTAATAATCCATACTTTCTGCCCTTCAGTGCTGCAATTGGAGTAATCCTCTCAAAGACACACCAGCAATGCTAATATACAAAACCTTTTTTTTTTTTTTTTGCTATATTTCAGAGATTTAAGGCAGTAATATATACTTAGCTTTGACAGCCCTTCTGGACAGGAAATAACCAGAAAAGATACTAGCAATAGCCCCTGCTATCTACAAGATTATCTGGCTCCTATTGATTGGGATCAGCTCCACCCCAAGAAAAGCAGCCTTCTGTTAGGTGAAGAGTGTTTTTATTTTTTTTCTTCTTTTCCACTGCTAGCAATCAATATCTAATAGTCCATACTTGCTGCCCTTCAGTGCTGCAGTCTTTTAACCAGCTTGCAATCCACAAAAGGACATTGCCTCCTACCCCATGACTTTTTAGTTTTCTTAGAAGTCTATCATGAAGGACTCTGTCGAACACCTTCTGAAAATCCAAATACACCACATCTACTAGTTCACCTTTATCCACATGTTTATTAATCCCTTCAAAAAAATGTAGATTTGTGAGGCAAGACTTCCCTTGGGTAAATCCATGCTGGCTGGGTCCCATCAAATTATGCCTATCTAAATGTTCTGTGATTTTATTCTTTAGAACAGTTTTCCACAAGTTTTCCCACCACTGAAGTCAGGCTAACTGGTCTATAGTTTCCTGGATCACCCCTGGAACCCTTTTAAAATATTGGTTATTTTGGCCACCTTTCGTTTTTCAGGTACAATGGATGATTTTAATGATAGGTTACAAATTAATTGAAATAGGTTTGACATTTCATGTTTTAGTTCTTTCAGAACCCTGGGGTGTATACCATCCAGTCCAATTGATTTACTATTCTTCAGTTTGTCAATCTGCCTACCATATCTTCTAGGTTCACCGTGATTTGGTTCAGTTCATCTGAATCATCACCCTTGAAAACCGTCTCCAGAACGGGTAGCTCCCCAACAGAAAACCCCAAAGCAAAGAATTCATTTAGGGGCGGATTTTCAGAGCCCTGCTCGCGTAAATCCGCCCAAAACCGGGCGGATTTACGCGAGCAGGGCCCTGCGCGCCGGGAAGCCTATTTTACATAGGCCTCCCGGCGCGCGCAGAGCCCCGGGACTCGCGTAAGTCCCGGGGTTCTCGGAGGGGGGCGTGTTGGGGGCGTGTCGGGGGCGGGCCCGGTCGTCACGGCGTTTCGGGGGCGTGTCGGCAGCGTTTTGGGGGCGGGTACGGGGGCGTGGCTACGGCCCGGGGGCGTGGCCGCGCCCTCCGTAACCGCCCCCAGGTCGCGGCCCGGCGCGCAGGAGTCCCGCTCGTGCGCGGGGATTTACGCCTCCCAGAGGGAGGCGTAAATCCCCCGACAAAGGTAGGATGGGGGTTTAGACAGGGCCGGGCGGGTGGGTTAGGTAGGGGAAGGGAGGGGAAGGTGAGGGGAGGGCAAAGGAAAGTTCCCTTCTAGGCCGCTCCGATTTCGGAGCAGCCTAGGAGGGAATGGGGGTAGGCTGCGCGGCTCGGCGCGCGCAGGCTATACGAAATCGATAGCCTTGCGCGCGCCGATCCAGGATTTTAGCCGATACGCGCGACTACGCGCGTATCTACTAAAATCCAGCGTACTTTTGTTTGCGCCTGGAGCGCAAACAAAAGTAGGCTGTTCGCGCTCGTCTGAAAATCTACCCCTTAGTCTTTCCATGTTGGCCTTATCTTCCTAAGTGCCCCTTTAACCTCTCGATCATCTAACAGTCCAACTGACTCCCTTGCAGACTTTCTGCTTCAGTTATATTTAAAAAAGATTTTATTATGAATCTTTGCCTCTAAGGCCAACTTCTTTTCAAATTCTCTCTTAGCCTGTCTTATCAATGTCTTACATTTAACTTTCCAATGCTTATGCTTTATCCTATTTTCTTCTGATGGATCTTTCTTCCAATGTTGGAATGAAAATCTTTTGGCTAAAATAGCCTCTTTCACCTCACATTTTAGCCATGCTGGAAATCGTTTGACCTTCCTTTCATCTTTCTTAATAGTTGGAATACATCTAGGCTGAACTTCTAAGATGGTATTTTTTAACAATGTCCATGTCTTTTGCATACTCTTAGCCTTTGTAGCTGCACCTTTCAGATTTTTTTCTAACTATTTTTCTCATTTTATCAAAGTTTCCCTTTTGAAAGTTTAGCACTAGAGCCATGGATTTGCTTACTGTCCCCCTTCCAGTCATTAAATCAAATTTGATCATATTATGATCACTATTGCCAAGCGGCCCTACCACCATTACCTTTCTCACCAAATCCTGCACTCCACCGAGAATTAGATCTAAAATTGCTCACTCTCTCATCTATTCCTGAACCAATTGCTCCATAAAAGTGTTATTTATTCCATCCAGCAACTTTATCTCTCTAGCATGTCCTGATGTTTCACTTACCAAATCAATTTTGGGGTAATTGAAATCTCCCATTATTTCTGCACTACCAATTTGGTTAGCCTCCCTAATTTCTCTTAGCATTTCACTGTCCATCTCATCATTTTGGCCAGGTGGATGGTAAATATATACTTAATATACTCCTATCATTATTCTCTCCACCAACACACAAAGGGTTTCTACCCATAAAGATTTGATTGTGCATTTAGTCTCTTGTAGATCTTTATCCTGTTGGACTCCATGTCATCCTGGACATAAAGCGCCACTCTGCCACCAAGTTGCTCCTTTCTATCATTGTGATATAATTTGTACCTTGGTATAGCACTTTCCCATTGGTTATCCTCCTTCCACCAAGTCTCTGAGATGCTAGTTAAGTCTATGTCATCATTCACTGCTATGCATTCTAATTCTCCCATCTTACCTCTTAGACTTCTGGCATTAGCATACAAACATTTCAGAGTGAGTTTTTTGTTTGTATTAACATTCTGCTTTTCATTTGACAGGGATAAATTGGAATCTTTTAGCTCAGGTGAGTTTTCAACTATAGGCACTTGGACTACTTTTCTTATTATTGGAACCTCTTTGTTGGGATGCCCTAACTCTAATGCTTCATTAGTATACTTTGAAGATACCTCCCTCTGAACCATGCGCTACTGAGCAACTGTCGGCTTTCCCCTTTGTTCTAGTTTAAAAGCTGCTCTATCTCCTTTTTAAAGGTTAGCGCCAGCAGCCTGGTTCCACCCTGGTTAAGGTGGAGCCCATCCCTTCAAAAAAAGTCTCCCCCTTCCCCAAAAGGTTTCCCAGTTCCTTACAAATCTGAATCCCTCTTCCTTGCACCATCGTCTCAACCATTCATTGAGACTCCGGAGATCTGCCTGTCTCTGGGAACCTGCACGTGGAACCTGGAGCATTTCAGAGAATGCATCCCTTGAGTTTCTGGATTTCAGATTTCTACTTAAGAGCCTAAATTTGACTTCCAGAACCTCCCTCCCACATTTTCCTATGTCACTGGTGCCCACATATACTACGGCAGTTGGCTCCTCCCCAGCACTGTCTAAAATCCTATCTAGGTGACACAAGAGGTCTGCCACCTTCACACCAGGTAGGCATGTTATTTATTTATTTATTTATTTATTTTTAGATTTTTATATACCGGTGTTCCTGTATTAAAATACAGATCACATCGGTTTACATTGAAACATAAAAATTACGCCAAGAGGCGGTACATATAACAAGGTTATAGAACTTGGAAAACATGGAAAACAGGTTCGAAAAATAACATTGAGAAAATTGTATAGTCTCTTTGAGAAACCAAATCATAAAATAAGGCGTAATTGTCTAAGATAAATGTGATCTGCAGAAGGGATTGCGATGGTGAGATTTTTACCATTTTTTACCAGGCGATCCTCATACCCATCAGTCACCCAGCTGTCTACATTCCTAATTATCAAATCACCAGGGCTGTCTACATTCCTAATTATCAAATCTCCCAGGGCTACTGCCTCCTGGGCAGTAGCCCTGGGAGATCCATGCTCAGTGTGAGAGGACAATGCATGACCTGGAGAGCAGGTCCTTGCTACAGAATCCTTTCCTGCTGCACCAGGTTGATGCTCTTCAATCATGAGACCTTCCGCCTCCAAGGCAGTACCAGGGCTGCCAGACTGGAGTTGGATCTTGGCTACTATGTCCCTGAAGGACTCATCTATATACCTCTCTGCCTGCCTCAGCTCCTCCAGGTCTGCCCTCTAGCCTCCAGAGATCAGACTCGTGAGTTTTTGGTGCTAACTTTACTCAAGTATGTAATATGGGTTTTAGTGCCGAAAACCTGCTTTAAGAAACCCATGGCATGCTTAGCATGGGTGCATGCACATCACATGTAAATGAAGATATTAGCTATTACAGAGATCCGCATTAGCAGGAAGACATTTTAATGCCTGTTTTTTAATTTTTTTTTCAAAATAATTTTTATTGCAAGGAGAACGACTTACAAACTCAGGGAACAAAGGTAACATAATTCAGTAACAGTCATCCACTAGGGCAGACTCAACAATGTTAATACAGAACAGGAAGAGAACCCTCAGGAGTGGTTGAGGTTCTTGGATCTGGAGCAGTGGTGGTGGTGGTGGTGGGGGGGGGGGGGGGGGGGGCGGAAATGTAAATGTAAATCTGATGGAGGAGCCTGTTTTTTAATGTGAGAATTTAATGCCAGGGTCAGAGCAGAAGTAAAACTTAAGTCACATTTCTGGTGGCCATTTTAGTCTCTTGTGTTGCTGTGCATAGGTGCTTCTTTGAGCAAACATGAATTGTGTATGGGTTTTTTTTTTAATGGTTTGGTATATTTTGTGGGTGAGCTGAAGAATTAGAGGGGCAGAAACTTTAAAGCAAAGAAGAGAGAGGGAAGAGAGAGAAAGAAGATATTTTATTGCCAAAGAAGAAAGGAGGATCTGTCCTGGTTCAAGCGATTCGCAAAAGGGCATGTAGGCAACGGATATTTCACCAGAGGACAACATTGCAGGGGTTACTGTAGACAGATGTGGTCCAGTCATATAGACTGAGCTCCAGGGCAATTCCTTCTCTCTGTGAAGAGTAGGTTGTTCTGCTTTTTCCCATGGGAGAAGAATCCTGAGGCTATAGCCCCTGAGATGCTGGTTAGTTCTCATCGACTGTGCTCACTGTGGAAGACCTCTCTGTGTCCATTGGCCAAAGATCAGCTGGAAAAAACCAAAAAGACATATCAGAGCCAAGTATTGAGAAACTATTATATTCTTCTGACACCCCCCCCCCCCTCAGCCAGCCTCCCATCATACTCACCTGCTCCTTCTACAGCTTCTGTATCAGTGTCATCAGTAAGGACCCAGCAAAAACGTCCGGCTGAAGAGGCCCCTGGACCAGGTCCTCCACTGGGATCAGCTGCACATCGCATGGTGGTCTTCTTCCCGTCTGGCACTTGATCCCCTCGATCAGTGCCAGCTTGGCCTTGACAGCTGCCCTGGTGACCTGCTAGCGATGCTTCAGCTGATCCATTGTCCTGGTCATTACTGAAAGGCTGCTGCCATCCTTGGTGATGCCCTCCCAGATCTCCCTCTTGATCTTTGAGGATGTCTTCTGACGGAAGAGTGCACTGTGCTTCTCACAGACGCATGGCACCAGATGTTCCATCTCTTCCTCCATGAAACGCACATTGCGTTGACACCATTTCTTCTCCAGTTGTTGGCTGCTGGTCTCGCCTGCTCATAGCTCCCAGATGATGACAGGTGTGGGTCCCTACCTCTCTGAGCACCACTCCCACTCCCTGTTCCCCTCCTCTCCCCCTCCTCTGATCCCCACCTACCTTTTCTCCCCCCCCCCCCCCAACTACACCTTCTACCTCATGCACGCCACTTTCCTCCAGCCCCATCTCCCCTCCCTGGCTACACCACACCGACCCACGCACCACATTCCTCCTATCCTCTTTGTCAACACTCGCCTGCCTGTCACACTCCTCTGCTCCCTCACTCGCACCCCCTCTTTCACACTCCATTCCCTCCACGGCCATGAACACCCACTCGGCTCTTTCAGGAATCTAAACCCAAAAGTGAACAAAAAGACAATCACAGACCAACAAAATATCAGATTCACTCTAAAGATTCACTCAAGAACACTGACAAAAGACAAAAGGATGGAAAACAGCAAGGGAATAACAAGCAACACAAAAGACACCAGTCAGCAATTGCAATTGAACAACCACCAACTTCAACACCTACAAAACCTCCTAGTCCAGAGCTCGCCTACTGCCACCTATCATGGACAAAATGGCCCTGGAAGAGGCTGCCTTTCATTTCCCTGAAGACATCTGTGCACCACCAATCACACACAGACCTGCCTAGGTCACTTCTATCAACAATAGAGAGCACTACTACATTTTTTTTTTACTGTTGGTTTTATCGCAGTTTTCGGCATGTCAGTTTTAATGCTAGTTTTGGCACGCATTTTGAGTTTTTCGCAGATCTTTAGTGACGATTTGATTTACATGCCATTAGTTTACTACATCGAGCAAGGCCGCATGTTTTTAATACACACTTTGAAAAATAGGCACTAAAATTTTGCGCCAGTTGTGGCACAGGCTTTATTACATCAGCATCCATAGTAACATAGTAAATATTGGCAAAACCCCCCAAGTGATCCATTCAGTCTGTCTTGCAAATGTTTTGTTTAGGGTAATAATTTCTTTTCCAGAATTTCCTATCCATTTTTTATTTTTCTCTCTTATCCTGTCTTCTTCCCTTTCTTGTCTACATTTCTCTGACAGTAATCCTTCCCTTTCTTCTCTCTTCTCTATCCATCTAGTCACTCATTTCTAGATTTTACCTCTCATTCTCCCCTTCTTTCGCCCTCCAGGCCCCAGTTCTGCCTTCTCACCTCTCCCCTGCCTTCCAGCTTTCCATCTCCCAGCTCACACTCTCTCCCCAGCTCTCACGTTGCCTCCTGTGTCTTTCACCCACTCTCTTGTCCGCCCATTTCCACTCCTCATCTCCCTTCCTCTGCCTTTCATTCCCTCACCGGCTGCACCTCCTGGCATCCAGCCTCCCTCTTTCTCTTCTGCCCTACCCAGTTTCCCATTCCCCTCTTTCACCTCCTTCCCAGTCCCCTTTTCATTCACCCTTCCCCAGTCCTGTCTCTTTACACTGCCCTCAAACCCTTCCCAACCCCTTCACACCATCAGTCCATCCCTCCCTCTAGACGCTCTTTTCTTCCTCTCACACCTTTCCCCCAGACACTCTTCCCCTTCTCACCCACTCCATCCCTCCCTCCAGAGGCTTTCCCCCTACTCATTTCCTCCCTTCCTCCAGATGCTCTCCTTTCTCCTCGCATCTTCCCTTTGTACTTTCCCCACCTTCTCATCTCCCTTGGCTCTTTCCCCTTCTATCCCTCTAGAGGCTCTTGTCCCCTTCATACTTTCTCCTTCCCTCTAGATGCTTTTCCCTTGTTGCTACCCTTGCCATATGCTATTCTCTACCTTCTCCCCCATCCCTTTCAGGCTCTTTTTCCTTCTCACCCTCTCCCTCCCATGACTTTTCCCCTCCCACTCTGCACTGGGACTGACTGAGGCTGGCCCCACAGTTTCTCTTTCTATCCCATCAGTTCCCTACCACTTTTTCTCTCCTCCTCCCCCAGCCCCCTCAGAATCCAATACTTTCTCTCTTCCCATTAATCCCCACCAGTTTCTCTCCTTTCTCTCCCAGCCCCATCACTCCCCACAGTTTCTCTTTGTTCCCCACTAGTTTCTCTCTCCCCCATCCTTCCCCCACAGTTTCTCTCTCCCTCTCCTCTTCCAGCCCTATCAGACCCCGCCCCCAGTTTCCTTTTGTCCTCAATTTCTCTCTCCCCCTTCTCCATGAGTCCCCACCAGGAAACAGTGACTGATAGCAGAAGCAGAAAAGTGAATGTCTTATCCTGCTGCTCTAGAGCTGATTTTGTAGTAGAAACAACATAATCTAAGAACTCGTACCATGAATCCTGCCCCATGGAAGCAGGCGATGATATTCACTTAAACGATGCTCTTGTTGCCAGTTACAGGGAGGAAGAAAGCAGTAAGAAGGAGGATTAATGTTTGCAGCATTGGACTGGGATGAGCTTCACTGGCTGGCCCGCAGTGCCAGGCCTTTTCTCTTTCTCCAGCTGCTGGCAGAATGGGCTCCACTGGTGATCCCATGGCCTCTTTCTTCTTTGGCCACCAGTGGGATGGGCATTACCAGCAACTAGAGGCTCGAGCTGGCAATTTGGCACTCTAGACAACTGCCTATCTCGCCTAATGGAAGTACCGGCCTTGACAGCAGTTTCAGGCCAGGAACCATGCTGCAGCTTCATGACCTGCTTCCACTGCCTTCTGAAGTTTATGGGACCTCAAAAGCTCAAATACACTAAAGCTTCAATACTGTGGCATAACCACCAGAGAATGCTGTGATACCTATTAGAAAAGCAGTCCCCTATCGTTAAGTGCAGCCTTTATCCGGAGGATTCACTGGCTTGTATGGGCGTTTCTTCAGTATTAACTTATCAATGCAGTGTGAAGCACTTTGATAAATTGGCCCCTTTGCTTTGTTATTGGTGCAGTGTGCATTTCTTTAGTAAAATGGTCCGTTTTCAGTGTTATCAGTGCAGTATGCACAAAGGTCTTTGTGGAGTACAATAAGAACATGCAATCAGGAGCACTGTACCTATGTAATGAAAATCATTTATAAAGTAACAAATGTAGGAAAAAAATAAACAATTGTTAGTGAAAAACAAAGTATTTAATAATAATGTTAAAAGCGGCATCAAATGTGGAGCTTCACCCAAATATATATGTATATATTTTTTGGCATCATTGACCATGTTTATAAATTACTTTTGCACATTGAGCACTAATTTTTCGGACATGTTTTGGCTTAGATAAAAAAAAAAAAAAAAAGACTTTTGTGGGAAATGATGACATGGGATGGAGAGCTTTGCTTTGAAAAAGTATTTGGGTGAAGCTCCATGTTTGATGCCACTTTTTAAAATTATTATTGAATGCTTTGTTTTTGACTATCAGTTTCATTTTTTCCTACATTTATTACTTTTTGTGTACCAGAAAAACATTCATAAAATACCAAAATAAAAACATATTGAAACAGAAAATGTACTGAAACAAACTACGGTCAAGAGCCAGTGTGGAGGATGGAAAATGGGAGAGCTGAGCATCAAATGAAGAAAAGATAATTCCAGTAGGTGCAGGACTGATGCCCCCCAGCTTTCCGTATATCTGTCCCTTTTCATTATCGGTGCAGTGTGCTCTCCTTATGGCAAATCAGCCCCTTCTTGCTGTTATCGGTGGAGTGGTTACATCAACCACTATGCGGGGTTACAGGTAGAGATCTGGGCTTTTTTAATCCAAAATTTGCCACTGAACAGGAAAACAAATTCTGACTCCTTGTCTATGTGGCATTCAAGTCAAATGTATTTTTGCGAAAGAGAGGGACACAGTGAAAATATCCTGGTATTACCATTGCTTTTTTTTTTTCTCTTTGTCATATATTTTTCCCTATTTACTAGTTAATATAAGACTTTGGCAACTGAAGTGCAATTTTACTAAAGTTTGAGAGCGATAGACGAGTAAGAGGGAGAGAGACAGACAGGAGGGCTATGGAAACTGCGGAAGAAAAAGACAATGCGTGAATGTGTGTGAGAGAGAGAGAGCCTTAAAAAAAAAAGACAGCAAGAGAGAAGATAATCAGGGGAGGAGACGGAGAGAAATGGGGAGAGAGTCAGGGAGAGATAGATGGGGAGGGAGAGAAGAAACAGTAAGGAGACCACAGATGGAGAAAGAGAGTGAGAGGAAAAAAAAAGGAGGAAACAGCAGAGACAGAAACATTAGCAGAGCGCTGGAGAGCCCTGAAATCTGCAGGGCTGCTTGGCCATTAAGACCTGGACATCTGGCAAGACCTGGTTTGACTCTGGTCCAAGTGAAATTGCCTTCTTCCTGGGTCCCTGTAACTCAGCTAAGAGCGACATCAGGCCCTGAGTCGGGGAGGAAAGGGAGTGGGGGGGGGGGGGGGGACGAGCAGCCTCTGAAGGCTTCATTAACCCTGTGTGAGCAGCCGACCCTGTGGCCCGTGTGCAGCTAACCACGGCTTTGATGAGGGCTCTGACCACAAACTCAATGGATGCCACATGATGTCTGCAGGAGGGGTGGGGGTGGGGTGGGGGAGAATCGGTCGAGGAGGGGCTTAGCCAAGCTTAATTTGGGAGCTTTCCTTAAGATAAATCTCAGGCCCTCCTTGAAGCTTGGTGCCGCCTTTCTCATGTGGCTTTGGGCTGCCTGGCCTGGACTCCTATGATTGGAGCCTACAATTAGGTAGCAATTCAGAGCTGTGTGGTTGGGTTATGATGAAGCAAGAATGCTGCTGGTTGCAGTTTTTAAATGAAAATGAGTCAAACCGTAATCTCCTCTCTGCCCTCTCCCTTCTCGTTCCTCTACCACCACCTCCTCTCGTCCCTTCTCTCCTCTCAGCTCTTCCTGTCCACAGCCTACCTTTTTTTGTCTGTTTCCCTATTTTCCCTCCCTTGTCCTTCCTGCTTTCTATTGATGTTTTCTTTCTTGCTCTGTCATCTGCCTTTTTCATTTTATCCTGTCACACTCTCCTTTTTTTTCTCTCTCTCTCCTCTGCTCTTCTGTCTCTCCCTCTTTCCTTTCCTGTCTCTCTCCCCCCCCCTTTCTTTCTCCCAACCATGGTGAGCGATAGCAGTCAAAGTGTTGATTCAATATTCAACTCCTTTAAAACATTTTTCTCCTCTGCTGGAGCCCTCGTGTGCTTTTAATAGACAAGGTACAGGGACCCAAAGAAAACCTGGAAAGGCATAATCCCACCCCCCAATTTATTTAATAACTCTGCAGGGTCATGAATGGGGTGGAGCTAGACTAAGACCTCTTGAAGAAATCATGGCAGGATGTTTCTGGTGCTGTTTTCTTGGCAACAGGTTCTACACACACCGCCAGATCCCTCTAGCATGAATAAATCAGGGACTGTGATCATTAGCACTACAGACACACTTCAAAGTTTAGACTTTTAACAGCTAGTCACTGACAGATGAACTAGCCTCCAGCCACATGCCACATCTTCAAGCTCTTTTTCTGTACCTAGGCACTCCAATCGACATGCAGCTGTTGGCTGGGCTTTGTTGGGTTCTGCTAATAAGCACCGGGATGCTGTATTGGTTTGTAACATTTAGCTAAAATTTCCATATATAGATTCCAAAAGGAATTATGGTTTCTGTATACATTTAAAAAGATGATTCATTGAAGCCGTGCTGGGCCAAGGCAGCACCACGGTCACAGGGCTGGAAGCCACGGCAGGCTACTGAAGTTAACGCAATGTTCCTTCCTGGCTTTGCCTCCAAGGACAATAGGACCCACCACCCACCTACAGAGAAAGAGACATAAGGCACATGCCAAGTTTTTTTTTTTTTTAATTCTTTTAACACAGGTATCTGGTTGACCTATCCTTGTCACCAATGAGATCACCCATTGCATACTTAAATGTATTATGTCACTCAGTCAAATATGGCAGCCACAAGGTAACTGCTGAATTTTTAAAATAACTTCAAAGTAATGTTATTCATTGGTGGATGGATATATGTAGCTATGCACCATGTCGACTGCCAAAGTACTGTCTAGTGCCCAAGACATGGAAGTTATACTTCATAAAAAAGGCGAGAAATCGAAGACGACTTTCCTTGGTTTCATGTGTTGGCAGGACAGAGACTTGCAAGAGACACTCTGTACTGAGAAATAACATATTCCAGCCTTCCCTTAAAAAATCCATAAACCTAGGAACCCCAGGCATTGAATACAAGGCGAAGCACAGGACTCCAGAGGATGTCTGGCACTCGACTGTACCTCTTCCCTTCTGCAACTCGTGGACTTGCCAGGCACATCTATCCATGCTAAAATATTTAGGTCTAACAATGAGCATAGCAGCTGCTTAGGAGCCCTACAAAGTTTGGGAAATATATGCTTGCTATGCAAAGAATTAAATTCTTTTTCTTCCTTGTCCCAGTTTCTAATCTTAGCCTCAGAAATATTAAATCAGGGAAAGGGTGACACCAGTGGAAGTTATAAACAGCTGAGCACGAGGTGATCTCTGCTCTAGAGGTCTAATTAGGCCACATCAAATCTGAAGCCTGATTCTTAGAAAGTTCTCAAGATAATATTACTACTAGAGAGACTCTTATTGTGATTTTGGTTTTAGAGTCCAATAAGGACCTTGTATTCCAACAGTACATTAAGAACAAGAATATATTATTTTGTGGTCAGAAGATCCAAATACTTCCAGACATTTCCAGGGAGACCCAGGTAAGGAGGAAGCATTTTCTTCAGTTAAAGCAGGGTGTTCTTGATATTGGTGCTTCCTTTTTTCTGAAGTTTCCCTGTAAGTGAAAGGAAATATTTTATAGAAATAAATGTATTTTTGTTGGTCTCTTGCATTTAGAAAACTTCTTGGTAGATAAAACAATAGGTAATTAGATGTATTAGGGTTAGGTGGTATGCTTTGACAGCTTGATTGGTATCATTTGACTTACCTTTTCTCTTTTTTTCTTTTTTTTTTTATCCCCCGATGTTTCTTTTTTTATATAATGTGGACTTGTGACCATCTCTTATATTATGATTGTTTTTGTTATCTTCATTTCTACAAATGCTTTTTATTTTACTTCATGCAATTTGATTTAAAATCTAATAAATATAAAAAAGAAAAAAACCTGATGCCTGAGAGATTGGCTTAACTTAAGTTAATAGCCACCTAACCCTAAGGTGCTTCAGCTGGAGGTGTTCTCCTAGGAAGGAATGGAGGCAGAGGAGGAACCCTATAAAAGAATATCATAGAGCCTTAACAGGAGCTTGTACTGCTCACCTCCCCCACGCCATGAGGATGATGTCTTCAACTGAAGACACTACCATCCTAACCATGTCATTCACCTCAGAGACTTCAGCGGTGTCGCCCTCCTAATTACATCATTCATCCTCAGAAACTTCAGTGACATCACCCTCCTAACCTCATTCATCTCCAGAAATTCCACCGAATCACCCTCCTCAATTTCGCCATATTAGTGAAAGTCACAAAAGCAAGAGTGGAACTGGAAAGGGACTTTCCAAAGTTTAGAATGGTGGAAAGAACCAGGACACAGCCGTTAAGCTCATCTCCAAAGAATATTTTCTGGAATAAACTGCCAGCAGTTCTAGCTTCTTCAATGAAGATGTTGGAGCTCCCATGGATTAAAGGTATCACAGAGTGAGATTAGTGAGATTCTAATTGGTAAATACTGACCAGGGGTTTTCTCTGATAAAATACTTGAATTTAGGGACACATTTTGGGAAGAATTCTCTTCTATTTGTGAAATGCTAATAGGATGAAGGTATGCCAGGGGGAAAACGGGGGAGAGAGTTTGTCCTCCTTTTGGATCACCTCAAACAAAGAATTACCTGAGTAGTGGTAGCCTGAGGAAGGTCTTCTCCCTAACCAGGTACAGGTACATTTATTTATAAACCTTTGATATTCTGCCTTTTCTAAGTTAGTCTCGGGGTGGATTACAGCCAAATTTATAATTATATTCTCATTATATTTGTGTCTCAAGGATGGAGGTGGGCGAAGGGAGTAGTGGAATAAGTGGTAACAAGCACGGGTCTTATCTTCGGCGGATTAGAGGGCCGGGGTACAAGGGCAGACGCAGTGAAGTGAGGCAGGCACCTAATGCAGAGGAAGCAGTAGTGATTAGATGAGGAATGCTGGGTGGGGGGGGGGGGTGAAGGCTGTTTGATGATGTAAAACTGGTTATCGTATCGTCAGTCTGTACAGTTGCTGCAACATTGTTGGGAAAGTTGATGCTGGTCAGCCTAAAATGGACAGAATGCCAGTTTCATAGGTCAGTGTTATCCATAACATTTTCTGCTCAGGAGCCACTCAAGCACTAATACTGCTCGCAATGCCACCAATCAAACCACACAAAATCAAAACATTTAGCAAGTTTGGGTTTTCTGTTTGTTTGCCCTTGTTTACAGTCTTAATGTGGTAAGTCTTGCAAGAGTTGACTTTTCAGATCTTATTAAAACAAGAGCTGACAACTTACTTTAAAGCAGCAAAACAGAATGAATTTAAAATTCCAATGGAACCCCCCCCCTCACAAAATCATAAGGATATTCCATTTTGTTCCTGAACAGAAATATATTTCATGTCACATCTCCTTTGTAATTATCTATTCATTGAGTAACAGTATTCATAACAAATATAAATGCTGAATAATACAGAGATGCATGTGTGTATCTTACCTATCCAATTTCTCACTAACTTTTAGACCGTGTAGGACGTAGACTCCTCACTCACCAACAGTCCAGGTATTCAGACTAACCTACTTGGATAACAATGTATATCAGGGTTTTTGAAGGACAGCAACTCAGAACCCAAAATCAGATTTTAAATTTTTCAAAATTTAAGCTTACTCAAACCTGGAGGATTGAAATCCCCTCTTCCACCACCTTCAGCTATACCAAAGAAAGATGAAATCCAGTCATAAGAATGAAAACAAGATAGCACAATAGTAATTTGTTACACAAAAATATATCTGATATTGCTTGTGTAGTAAGCTACTATAAACCACATCCCTTCCCCCATGAGCTTATACTGTGTTGGAGCCTTACAATGTGGACCAAGCTGCATCTGGATTGAGTGATGTGTTTAGGACCTGTCAAAAAGAGTTTTTCAATCCTGCAGAGTCTGCAAGCTGCCATAGCCAAGTTGAAGAAATATAAAAATACATAAAAAGTCCCTGTGTGCTCTCCTGTGAATGAAAAATGTTCTGTAAGAACCAGCATCCAGCACCTACAACAAGTTGGAAAAAGGGCTGTAATGTTTAGCCTGTCCAGAGAACAGCACTACATAGCCAGCAGATGAGGAAGCCAAAGGAATGCTGGGAGAACATTTAAGGAAGAAAAGGCACAAATTGGCTGGCTCTGTCTATATGTGAGGAGCGGGGATGGCCAGGAGTTGGAGCCAGGAATCAGGAAGAGAGGAGTGCATCTGGCAGCCCTGCAATCAGTTCGTCTTCTGATGGGCTAATTATCAAGAGGGAGAGACAGAAGTCTTCACTCTGAAGAAATAAGATAGAAAGCTGTTCTTGTTTCATAGCTGAGCTACATGTAAAATTACAACAAGGGAAAGAGGGACCAGGAGCTGAGAAACTGAGTTAAGTAATCTAAACATTGCACAGAGAGTATCTTAGCAGAGAGCTGTGCAGCACCCATTATTTCCCATGCAAATGATTTTGACATTTTTTAAACTTTCACCCTTGTAGAAAAATTGGAAATAAGCAGGAGCAAACTCTCTTCTTTTACTGGAACAGGTAACACCACCATGTTTGAAGGGAGGGATTGGATGCAGGAAGGGTTTTGAGGGTTGGATCAGGTGGAGAAGGATTGGCTGTGGTAAGTGAGAGAAGATCAAATAGGGTATGTAAGAGAGAAGCTGGAGGCGTGAGGAAATCAACAGGGGGAATATGAGTGAAGGCTTGGAGGGGAGGAAATGAGCTTGGGAGCTGATATAATTCAGTACCTGACTGTGGGTTCTACCTGCTTTAAAGACTATACTACTTGCAATCATTTTATTTGACTGTTTTCAGTATAAACATTTAATTTTGGATCTCCATACCTTGTGTCCGTGTCTACCCGGGTAACACCATCTAAACGCCTTGGCCCCTGGAGGTTAATCCTCCTCCACATTTTGGATAATCCAAACTATGGTTGCAGGAGTGAGCCCTGGTATTGAATGTGCCACACCCCCCAGCTAACTGTTGCACTGGGAAGGGGGGCTATATAGGTTTTATTAACAACTTTCCTTTATTTTTAAAGACTGTCTCAACTTCTTCTTCAAGAGCTACTTTTCAATAACTAGTCTTCTGCTCTTCCTGCCATGAATTATGGCTTTCAAACACTTTTTTTTTACTTATCTTAATACCTGCATGAGCATACTCCACATGCACATCATCTCTTTAATCTTATTCTAAGCCCAGATTTCATTGCGGTGACACCCTCCTCTCTCTGTTACCTTCACTCATTCACAAGTCACACACTCATATTCGATCTCTATTCCAAGACTTCCTGAAGGTGTCCTGATGACCTTGCAGCCAGTCGGACTTTCAAAATATCCATAACGAATATGCATACGCTACCTTGTCGACACATAATGGGCCTCCACTGCATGCAGATTTCTCTCATGCATATACATTGTGGATATCCTGAAAACCTGACTGGCTGTTGGGGCCCCCAGGACAGGTTTGGGAAGCTCTGCTCTAAACGCTTTCTACATGCAGAGCCCTTATGGCAGAGGCAGATTTGGCTACTGTCATCACAGAGGCATGATAGTGAGTCCAGTGACTGGGAGATGGCCACAGCAGGCTATAATCTGCTCAAGAAGAATAGGGTAGGCAGAAGAGAAGCATTTTATAGAAAAATAAAATTACTTTAAAGTAACTGAAATACAGGACATGCAGGGCAGGGAGGAGGAACTGTGGGTTATCAATTTACAATGGAGTGACCTATAGACTTTCAGCACAGGCAGAAGAGTTAGAGATTTAGTCAAAGACATCCATTCCTCTGCACTCAGGAGGCCAATCCACAGAGTGGGTTATGCATCTCTACCAGTAAATGGAGACAGAGTAAAGCTGATGTCACAGACATATAGCTCTGCCCTGACATCAGCCAGTATTCTCTGAAAAAGTTAAATTATGGACAAACTGATCAAACTTGAACATGACTATTATCATCAACCACTCATGCTTCCAATGAATTTGGAACCCTGAGCTCAGCCAAAAAAATTAACATTCACTAAACATAGGGGGCTGGTTATGACACGTACCAGTCCTTCAACAAATAAACAGGAATAACACTCTGTGTCATCTGCATATAAGGATGAACTAAAAGGCAAGTCGGCAGCCGAGGGCGGATTGTGGAGTGGCCTGTCTTCCTTAGAGGAAAGGAAAGTATCTGGAAAGTAGTAATTTCTCCTTCCTCTGCACTCAGGCAGGCCAATCCCATGAGTGGGATGTACCAAAGCTACTCCCGGATAGGGCGGGAAGCTGCTCGTGGTCCAGGCAACACCGCTCATGCTAAGGTGGCATCCTCCTGAGCCCAAACGTCCAAGCGGTAATACTTGGAGAAAGTGTGGAAGGAGGACCTTGTTGTTGCTCGGCAATCCTTGATAGAAGACAACAACCGAAGCGCCACCCATGATACCACCAGAGCCCCAGTGGAATATGTTCTACCCTGTTTAGGCAATGCAACATAGGCATTCACATAGAGAGCTGAGATTATGTCTCTTACCCAATGGGCTATAATTGCCCGTTGAAGGTAATCTCTGAAATGGCTGGTTGGGCTAAACTGGGATGTTCCATTTACTACTCACCATAGGAAAAACATTCAAATTATGTTGTCGTCTCTCTAACAGTGACATAAAGTTCCTCCATTATCAGCCACTTTGCGAAGTAGCACAAAATCCTACAAAAAGTCACTCAGAGCCTATAAAACCTTGAATAATAGATAACGTGGGAATAAATCTTTTTAAATAAATAAATGTAACCCATTTTTCGATGGGTATCCTGAATACAGGAGTACACCATTATTCTGGGGCTACCAACGCCATTCTCTTGCTTTCCTTCTCTTTTCTCCCAGTCCACAGGCCACGGGTGCCATGGTCCTTACTGGTACAGGGGAGGATTCAACCTCTAAGGCAATAGGCAAACCAGGGGGGAAAACATACAGGTTTTTTCTCAAAGAAATATTCACGCTTTAGGGGCACCCGCATGCTGGTGGAGTGTTCCAACAAAAAATGTACTGCGACCAAAAATATCTTCACTCCAATTAGCAACCAAAAATCTCCGTTTGATCTGCTCAAACAAAATTCCAAAAGTACCGCTTGTCTCAGACCTGCACAATTGAGTTTGTGTCCCTTCAGATTGGGAGGTTCTAGACAAAACCAAACCCTCCTAGTGATAGAGTGAGGGCTCCTAGTGGGAAATGGGATTTCCCATCTCTTTCTCTGATGTTATTTTGGACTTCTGGGTTAGAAAGCCCCAAAATACAAAAATCACAGTCCTCTTTTCTTCTCACAGGCCAGAACTGGTGACAAAAATTCCTCCCGATAATCCAGGAACAAAACTCTTTTCAATAGCTGCAACTCACTTCCCCCCTGACAAGACACTGCTGTCCCTCCTTTGTATGGCGGGCGGAGAATCACAGTATTTATATCCTGACCTCCTCCAGGCAGGGGGGAAATCCTCCTCAGGCAAGACCAGGCTCCACACAATAATCCCAAACTCTTCCAAACAGACTGTCACAAAATTCTCTTCTACTCCTAGAGATACTTCCCGCCAGCCCGTGGGGTACAGGGCCAGGAATATGTCTCTTCCCCTGGTATCAGGTTGTGGGGCCTAAAAATATGGAAAAAAATGCAAAGCTCTCCAACTGCCTTAAACTCCAATAAAATATTGCCACAGTATTCCTCGTGTTCTCCCTGTTTCTATACAAGCAGCTGACCAGTCCAGGCATCCCCACAGGAAGTGCCTGCAAAGGATGGTCTGCAAATTCTTACCTAATCCTAGCCTAAGCTAGAGACAAAATAGCTAGTGGAGACCTAGAGGGTCTCTACATTCTTCCCCTCCCAAAAAGAAAACAATTTTGGTGACAGGACACGAACACAGAAAAAACATTTCAGGATTGGACATTAGTTAATCACAACTAAGAAAAGTACAGATGTAATAATAAGATTAACCACTGGGGGAGATCAGGCCCCAGAGGCAGATTGTATCCAGTACAGACCTTTCAACCTAAATTATATTTCCAACTACACATAAAACATTATAGACAATTCTGTACAAACATTATCTTGATTACCCTCTATTCTTCTCCTTTTTCTTTGTAGCTTTCCATTGCCACTCTTCTTAGACATCCATTACAGGTCAATATTCCCCAACTTTATGGCACTCTCTTTAGCCCACAACCTGACTGCCAGCCCATGAGGTGACACTACTGGCAGGGAGGTGTACTGGTCCCTCTAACATGCCCATCTATGTCTGCATATTTTCAGGAACACATCACAAAAAAATACCATATACCAAAATACATTTCTTTTCTTGGTGGGATACTATGGAGTATCTTCCTGCATTCTGTGGCCCTTGGAATTCCCTGAGCTAAGAAACTTGGCCCACCTTCTTCTTAAGAACACAAGAACATAAGAACATGCCATAATGGGTCAGACTAGGGGTCCATCAAGCCCAGCATCCTGTTTCCAACAGTGGCCAATCCAGGCTACAAGTACCTGGCAAGCACCCAAAAACTCACTATATCATACGCTACTGATGCAATCCGGTGAAAGCACAACAGGTTAAAACATGAACACATCTTCACTACACCAGAGTCAGACCCAGCATGGATGATGCTGTAAAGCAAACATAAATGTAACCCAACCATCCTGGAAAGACTAGCTAGAGTAGGTTAGTGCACTGCTCTGGCTAAAAGTATTTCCCAACTGTCAGTCATACTAGTCTAACACCCTATTCTGTTCTGGCTCTGGCTGTCACTCTTCCTTGTCTTTACCACTAACCACGGCACTTAGGATATCCCCTCGGTGTCAGCAATATAGGCCTCCTTCTGCTTTTTGTCTTTATTTTGGAAGAGTAACCAAATCAGCCTGCAGTTCCATGCTAGGAAATTTGTCACCTTCCCCCAGCTGTATCTGAGAATCCCTACTACTGGTCAACTTTACCTCCTCTTGATGAAGCCTTAGCATGGATGTGTACAAGTCAATTTTGCCAGCTTCTCTTTGTGGTTCTTTGGTGTTCCGTATACTTAAGTGTACAAGTTTCCATGCTTAATATTCTATACTTCCTCATCCCTGTTCTTACCACACTTACCCTCTGTAACTGTCCCTGGCATGAGGAATGTGTTGTTTTGGGAGCTGTTTTTGTGTAAGTACATTTGGTATTTGTTCAGTTTTAGATGTGCATTCATGTGAGACATTTATTCATATGCTTATACTGTACATTGTGCATATATGGTATGTCTGCATATCCTTGGGCCACTGGAAAAGCTAACTCTACAATTTTCAGGCTTCTCTCTAATAAGCAGACCAAAATTTGAAAGCTCGCAAGAGGGAGATTTGTGAGAGAAATGCAGGAGATAACTGATCTACACATTGAAAATATGTTGGAGTTGGGGGAATTTTACGGAAAGCTCTAGCCTAAACAAAAGCACCTCTGCACAAGTGCCTAAGTGGCACCTCTGACCAATTCCATTGGCACTAAATTCTAATAAGGCTAAGGATGGACGACATCTCCTTGACCCTATCATCTACTCAGGTAGCATACTAGGATGTTGGGTGTTTTCTGGTACTGGAGCTCAAGCTTCCCCATCCCTGGATTTCATAAATCCCCACAATTCCTTGCAAGTTGTGGGGATTTATGGAGAATAGAGAGAAGTTGTGGGGATTTATGGAGAATAGAGAGAAATATTTCAGGAAAAGACAGAAAGGCACTGACATACAGTCCTTAGGACTATACAGTAGATTAGTCTATGAACTCCACACCAGAATAAACCATAACTATAATACTATGTGTAATAAAACTACCGGTGTAAGTACCTTGGTACAATTGGTCATGAACTACTTCGCTAAATGACTATGTCTAATGAAATATTGTAACCGAACCTTTGACGGCACCTGTTAGAATGTACTATTGTACACTTTTACCTACATTAAATATGTGCCTACATGTAAACCGTTTCGACGGTATTTAACTTAGCAACGGTATAAAAAAGTTTTAAAATAAATAAATAAATAAATAAATAAATAAATAAAATTAACCTTTTGCACAATTTCCTGCTTAACCTAGTTCTATACTGTGACTTCATCAGCTGCTAAAAGTATACAATACTTTTGAAAATCTGAATGGAACACAAATCTAGTGATGTGCTCATTACACTTACCAACAAGGACAGAAAGCTTGTCACAGAAGTATTGAGTTAGACCAATAAAGAGCTCTCACCTCCAACTTTTTTTTATTATTTAATCTTTATTATACCAATCATAACAAAAATAGCAATTCTTCGTCATTATCTTTAAGTCAATGGACAACATCCTAAACTATATTACAGACGAACAAGTATACAATGACCATAGCTTTTTCAATATTATCCCCCCATCTTTCCCCTGTACGTCCCCAATAGACCAGAACAAAGCCTCAAGAAGGAGGACACTAAATAGCGTAAGGGGAGAACTAAATAATAAAAAGGAAGCCGTAGTATGCTGTAGAATAACATGTCACAGCCAGATTTACTGTAGCAGTTTATACCACCGTAGAAACTCCCCTACCATTTTAACGTAGAAAGGAAATACTTCTTCACAGTAAGGGAGTGGGGTGGGTGCATGGAAGAACCACCTAGTGGATGTGTTGGTGGTGGGGGCAACACAAAAGTCTTAAAATAAGTTCATGAAAGCTTAGGTCAAGCAGAGAGGTGCCCTCAGCTATGGGGAAGTAAGGAGAAAGCCATTGATCAAGTATTGGGGCCATACAGAAAGTCTGCATACTACAGCTACTGCTACTAATATCATTTATATAATGTTCCATGACATACATTACACAGCACTGTACAGACACAAACAATCCTTTACCTTATAAAACTCTCCCTACACTTTATACTCATCATTATAACCAACTAGTCTCAACGTAACTAGTAGCTTCCCACCTATAAAATATATTCAATATGTCGCTACACCTACCTATGCAACCCCTAAAATCAAACTGCTATAACACGAAACCATCCCTCCACCGTTATCTACTGCATATATAGTAAGACTGTTCATGAAATCTGTTCTTGAAAACATCCCCTCATCGGGACTAAGGCACATAGTTAAACTCTTCCATAAACCCCCCCCCCCCAAAAAAAACCCTCTTGTTTTATCACTCTCCCACAGAAATCGATGTAAACCGTGTGACCATTTATATAAACCATTGTTATACTTGCCATACGGCGTGAAGGCCTGCGCCATCACACTCAGTTACCAAAGTTATTAATCAGTTACCAATGTTACCATGTTAGCTTTTATCAATATTATCTAGCAGTATATCAATGTTATCTAGCAGTTATCAATGTTATCAATGTATTTAAGTTTCGATTCTTCATGTAAATCGTTGTTATAGCTGTAAACTGGAGTGAAGGCCAGCACCAAACTTCGGTATAAAAAAAAAACCATACAAATAAATAAATAAATAAATAAGATAAGATAAGATATGTAATTTAATTGCTCTGTATATTACTTTGGCAACACATATAAAACTGTCCATGCGATAGAATTACCTGAATTTGCATCTCGTAAATCCCAATATGGAATTAACTTGACTGTTTTAACTCAGCTTAGTAAGCAGGCCCCAAAGTGTGAGACAGGAATCACCTGAACACCGATTTCTCCCGCATTCAAATTTCAGAACAAAACACAGCTCTGATAAACATCTTGCACCTGAAGATTTGATGAGAACTTAGGAAACCCCCTCATGCCTTATTGGAGTTTTGAAAGAGTTGGTAGTGCAGTACAGAATATTGCCTTTTTGCTTTTCTGAACAGATTGCACTGTGCTCAAGTGTACCATCTACTGAAGCTATTCATCTGTAACAATTACCCCGGTAAAGAATTTACTTTTGAACACCACTGGGCTGTGTGGCAATGCGTTATTCTTGCTGGAAGGTATCAGAAGAGCTCCCAAAAGCCCAAGGGCCTGGAAAGATGATTTCCCTCCCCCTCCCACCAGGAAAGACCCCCAGGGAGGTCCCAGCTTGGCTCTAATGCTCTCAGCTGACCTCCTGTATCTGGCTGGCTGGGGGAGCAGGGGATAGATGCACGTGCACAAGCTCCCCCAGGCTGCTCTGCCTAAAAATGGCAAGGAAGCAGAGGCATGACAAAATTGGGTAAAAAACTGATATACAATTCAAAAATCACAGTCAAGGCAAATCAAACACTGGGGGTTTTCATCACCAACCATCGCTGGAAGAGTTGAAATTCAGCTTTGCTGCTCAGAGCAGGCAAGCAAAGAGACCAAGGGAAAGAGATGGACAGAGAGAGACAGGGAAAGTGATGTAGAAAAAGACAGACAGAATTAGAATTTGGATTTATAGTATTGTGCCTTTTATCCATGCAGAATCCAAGTATGCTTTTTGGAGACAGGCATCCATCCAGTTATGGGGTGGAAGGTCTGACAGCACATTTCTTTGCCCAAACTACATGGAAGCTTCAAAAGGCTGTAAAGTGAGGCATAAAGAAATATTATCACTTGCACAAGGCCACACAGTCAATAACAGAGCTGGGATTAGAGCTGAGGCACAGGGAGATAAAGTGACTCACCCTAAGCTCCCACAGAGAGTCAGTGACAGAGCTGGGATTAGATCTGAGGCACAGGAAAATAAAGTGACTCACCCTAAGCTCCCACAGAGAGTCAGTGACAGAGCTGGGATTAGAGCTGAAGCACAGGGAGATAAAGGGACTCATCCTAAGGTCAGAGAGTCAGTGACAGAGCTGGGATTAGAGCTGAGGCATAGGAAGATAAACTGACTCACCCTAAGGTCACACAGAGTCACTGACAGAGCTCGGATTAGAACCAAGACACAGGGAGATAAAGTGACTCACCCTAATGTTACATAGAGAGTCACTGACAGGGCTGGGATTAGAACCAAGGCACCAGATAAAGTGTCTTCTACAAGGTTACAAAGAGATTCAGTGAGAGAGCCGGGATAAGAATTTGTATCCTGTAAATTCTCCTGACCAGTTCAATGCTCCAGTCAGAGGCAAGCTAAGGGGGGGGCGAGGGGGCGGTCCGCCCTGGGTGGCAACAGGGGGAGGGTTGCCAATGCCATTGGCAGGAAGGTCCTGCGGCGGCACGGAACAGTGACATGACGAAAGAAACCCCACCAGCAAAAGCAAGGAGTGTGTGTGTGTGTGTGTGTCTATGAGAGGATGCCTGTGTGTAAACTTTTACACACACTCAAGCTTCCTCTGTCTCCCACCAAGCATGTATGTGTTACAGACAGAAGGAGCATATTTTGTTTGTGTGTGTGTGTGTGTGTGTGTGTGTGTGTGTGTAGCCCCAGTTCACGACAATCTTAGGGTGACAGGTATGGAGAGTGGGAGATTTTTAAAACCCTTATTAGTTTTAATTACTGGGTGTTATTTGATGTCTGCTGTTTTGAAATATTTTATCAATGTTTAGGACATTTTTAAAAATTTGTACAGGAGCTTCTAATGATTGATTATTATTCTATTCATAGGCTATTTTGAAATGTAGATTTTTTAGTATGGTTTTAATATTCTGATTGATTTATATTTCTTGATTGTATTGTTTTGAGGAAGAGTGATTTACTGCTTTTCCATTGTTGCACTGCATACAGAATTTGGCTTGTGGTTTCCAGTTCAGTTTTTGTCTGCATGTATGCATGTGTGAGAGAGAGAGGGTAAGCGTGTGTGTGTGTGTGTTAGCATGTGAGAGAGACACAGAGGAAGCATGTGATGTGTGAGAGAGGTACAGAGAAAGAGTGTGTGTGTGTTTCTCATACATACACATGCTCCCTCTGTCTCTCATCAAGCATGTATGTGTGTGTATGAGAGAGAAGGAGTATATTGTGTGTGTGTGTGTGTGTGTGTATGCCTATGCGTGCTCCCAGTCTACAACAATCTTAGGATGACAGATATGGAGAGCGGGAGATTTTTAAAATCCTTCTTAGTTTTAATTATTGGGTGTTATTTGATGTGTCTGCTGTTTTGAAATATTTTATTAATGTTTAGAAATTATTAAAATTATATATTGGGGGGGGCCCAAAGAAGTATCCGCCCCAGGTGCCAAATACGCTAGGTACACCTCTGGCGCCAATCACTAATTACACCAACATATTGTAGAGTGAGATGGATGTAGATAGATGCTTGAATAGACAGAAAATTAACAGACAGACACAAACAGACAGAAAAATGGAGACAGACAGATGGCATACAGACTCTGTTGTACAATATGACATCTACTGGCAGTCCATAAGTTCTCATGTATACTGTGCAGGCTGCATATTATATACATACTTTGTAGCTTCAAATTACAATGAGAGACATTGCCAAGAAAAGCTAAATTATAAA
The DNA here is from genome assembly GCF_901001135.1 of Rhinatrema bivittatum. Classification (NCBI taxonomy): domain Eukaryota; kingdom Metazoa; phylum Chordata; class Amphibia; order Gymnophiona; family Rhinatrematidae; genus Rhinatrema; species Rhinatrema bivittatum. Next base: position 313,769,936 of record NC_042617.1, read on the forward strand.
TCAAACAGATTCTGATTATATACTTCCATCTGATTATGCACTTGCAGGGCATGGTTAGAAGGACATTATAGTTGAGCGCCTAACATTTTATAATGTGCATAAGTACAAAGTATGACTGAAATGTATGGATGGATGGATGATATGTTGTCAAGATTGTGACCACGTGAGGTCTGTCTTCCTGGGAGCCTGTTATGTCCTATAAGAAGCCTTGTGACACGTCACCCAAAGCAGCACAAGCCCTTACCTTCTCTTTTTTTTTTTAACTTCCACAGTGCTAAAACCTGCCATGGCTCAGGCTTTACCTTGACTTAGGTGAGAGTGTGGCAGGAAAGCGTGTTCTAGGGTCATCACTTGCAGTTCTAGAGGGATTCTCCCTGCTGGTATTCCCCATCCCCACCTCTGACTAGCAGCCAGGAATCAGTAGCCCCTCTACCTCAAGTTGTTTCCTTTCATTCCCTGGGAGCATCTTAGGACTGAAGGAGACTTTTAGTTCTTCCTGGCTCTTGAACTCATGCCACAGTGCACTGTGGGATCTGTAGTTCTGCTGCTTCTATTACCCATGAAGATTAGAGGCGAGGATTTCCTGTTGCAGGTATGGCCAACTGCCACAAAATCTATCTTTGGCCATGGAACTGTGGCTTCTAGCTCTGACCCCAAACACCCACAACAGTCACCCAACTGCCCACTCTCAACCCCTCTCTCCAGCTCTCTCCAGCCCCTACCTGCTGCTCCCCCCACTGTCACTAACTCATTCGATGTCTGGCACACCTCCTCCAGCTGATGCACACTGCTCTTCCTCCAACCAACGCTCACTCTTCCTCTGCCAGCCAGCGCCCTCTGCAGCAGCCTGTGCTCACCGAAACACCCGCATTCAAAATGAAAAGCCACATGTATGGAGGAGGAGGGATATAAAATAAATAGGGGTACCTCTCTTCCCCTCCTTCCAACCCCAGCTAAACAAATGTGAGATCACTCATATCCTAATACCTTATCATTGTAATGCAGTATTGGTCCCATGCAGTGCCCTGCACTTGAGATAAGTATTCAGGAATGATAAATCCTGCACTTGAGATAAGTATTCAGGAATGATAAATCCTTCTCTAATGAGCTTACAATCTAAGAGGATAACTTTGAAAGAATTGTGCGCGGCAGCATATATGCGCGTATGAGGCCACACATAGATCTATGATAGTATTTTATAACCCAGGTTATCACATAGGCGCGTATTATAAAATACGCGTATCTCTATCCCACAACATATGCGTATGTATATATGCTTACCCGTGAATACATGCAATCTGTTGAAAGCATTTCAGTGCACTGAATGCGCGTACCTTTCCTACCTGGTATAAAAATATCTACGCATATATTTTACACACGAAAATAAAGTAGGACCTGATTTATGCACATATACCTGTATATTTTAAATGTGGGCAAGTAACTGAAATTAACCAGTTTACCAATTAGTCTACCAGTTCGCCCAGTCCTTCTCCATGTCATCGAGACCCTCCTGGTTCTTCAACCTGAACTCACCCCAGTTCACCCAGACCACCCACCCAGCCAGTATTACACAATAAACACATTTAATGTCATTTATGCAAGATAACAGCTGCAAAATATTGTGTTTCCAAATGTACACGCGTGTCTCTTTTAGAATAGCAACCTATGCACGTAACTGTCAGCCCTGCCCAGGAATGCCCCTTTATGTGCATGCCAACATAATGTACATATGTACTCTTGGTGTTTCTAAAATATGGTATATGCAAGCGCATGCTATTTACGCATATATGTATATGCTAATTTTTATGCATGTAATGTTTTGAAAATTCACCCCCTAAGTGCACCCTTGAGGCAATTGAAGGCATAGTGATTTGCCCTGGGTCACAAGACATTGCAGTGGCAGACTGGGGTTTGAACCCTGGCTTCCCTGGTTCCCACAAGGACAAAAGTGGGAGAAACAAGATTTGAACCGTGGCTTTCCCTGTTTTCTAGCCCCTTCTTCTAACAGGAGGCCACTCCACCTCTCATTTGCACTTGGAGCAGCAGAGCAGTCAGTGATGACACCATGCCCCCTGTTTTTCACAAGGCAGAGCTCTTCTTGGCATCACCTCGCTGCTACTGCTAGCACAGACCGGATGCTCCCATAAGCACCACTGAGCGCTTTTCCTTTTAAACTAGCTCACAATTCTTTTAGAATGTAGGGGTGGGCTGGGCACTCTGGTGCCTAACTACATAATAAGCCATAATAAGCCTAGAGTTTTCCTTTATACAGCCCAGGAAAGGGCCTCCCACAAGGTTGGCAACTTGTGACAGTATCTTTGACTGACACGGACAACCTGTTTACTGACATGATTTACCATCACCATTTTGTGCACATCTGGATTTACTATGCCGGGATTTGCCCCCTTTATGCACCGGGACATTGTCCCCCAACTCCTGAGAACCACAGCCTTCCACAGTCTGAGCCCACGTCCAGGAGACACAGAGCCATGGCTCGTGACGCTTGCGCTGACATAAAACTATTTTTAAGGACATGTCGGACCCAGTGTTCAGCTAAGTTACGAGGGATATTCAGTGCTGAATAGCCACACACAAATTGCTACTGAGACATATATATAAGCCACACAACCTTAATCCGAACAACGATCTGATGGGAATAACATTTAAACCACATATTCCAACTCGAAAGCTCAGATCCACAAAACAAAGGCCTCATACTAATCCCGACATAAAAAAACCTCTCATCTAACTCAAACTGGGGAAAGAGCAATTTCAGTAGCTGGAGCAAAACTATGGAACTCCATGCCAGGGGACTTGCGAACAATAACAGACAGCGAAAAATTGTAAGAGTGAGTTGAAGATTTGGCTATTCAAAAATGCCTACTGTCTGACAGAAGCTTCCAGCTCGCCATGAGTCAGACAACCAAATACGTACTGAACTTCCTCCCAACCCTAACCCTCTATAACTCAGCGATGTTTCCCTAAACATATCTGTCTTTGAAATGCCCCCTTTGTCTCTAAATGTTTCTCTAGTTTACTATCCGTACGTTCGTCTGCCTCTGCTTTCATCATTTATTTATGAGTGTCAGACCCTGTGCAGGGCCAGAGAGAGAGCGGGCATTAGGCCCGTGCCAGCTAAGGAAAGTAGGCCCCTATGTAAAGTTCTGATGCGATACTCAATAAGAGAAACCGTTTTCTAAATTTCCCAAATCATTTTTATTTATTCAAGAAGGCTTTGCGAGCTTTTTTGTTAGCAAACTCTTCAATTACAATTACAATTTTTATTTACACGTGTTAGAAATAGATTTAGCTTTTTTTTTTTTTTTTAAATTTTGCCCAACAAAAGTAGGCCTCTTGAACATTGTAGGCCCTAGCCAAATGGCCATGCTGGCATCCCCCCCCTCCCCCTCTCTCCTGGAGTGGACCTGTGCACCGTTATGAACTACTGATTCCCACATGGAATGACGGTACCTAAAACACACACAAACAGCTCTATGGCTGGTCTAACTTATCCGATGAACTTAACCGGATAAGAGCGAACATCGCTACGTATCCATTAAGTTAACCGGACAAGTAGTGCCACCCTGATCCTCCCATTGCCCGCCCCCTTTTTATGCGGCTAAAAGATAGCCAGATAAGTCCTTCTTATCCAGCTATCGAGCGCTGAACGTGCTTGGAATATGCCGCTCGTCATTTTTTTCTTTGTCTTTTTACTGACTGTCAGGAAATTTACTGACATGCCAACCCTGGGTCCTCTCCTCCCCCCCCCCCCCCCCAAGTAAAGTGCCTGGATTTGACGTGGTGAGAGGTGGTGTGTGTGTGTGTGTGTGGGGGGGGGGGGGGGCGCATTAGTTTACATTATGCGCTCTCTGCCTGCTGGTTGCTGCACCAGCCTCCGGCTGTCAGTGCAATTATCCAGTCTCCATCTTCACTTGCTCAAAACTTTCTGCGGCTTTTTCCCCCAGCCTGTAATTAAACAGTTTGAAGGGCCTGCTGGGGGGTGTTTCCTGGTGTCAGAAATGTAATGACACTTTAATCATCTTCCTCCTTCGTTTTTAAATCTCTCTTGGTAAGTGGCAGAGTTTTAATATCCTCTTCAGCGACGAGTCCGTGGCAGTGTGTTTGTCTTTTCCACCTTTGGTTTTATTTCTTATGTTTGAATCTCTTTTCTTTGTAAAACTGCCAGGGAAAACACCTTTTGACCAGCAATGCCCTTCGCAAAATGATTTGCAGCGCCCAGTGGACAAGACGTCCCCTGTCTGTTGAATATTTTCTCTCTATGCACACTGATTTCTAGATGTCCATGCAGTGGTGTTGGAAACTTCCAGGAGTAGTGCCGGGGATAGGCAGCAGGAGCTGGGGGATTACAATTAATTAGGAACAGTGGTTTGGCATGCATCTTTCGCACTTCGAGTAAGCCTGCTGCCTTTCCTGCCAGGTCTTTGGTGATTTTTATCTTCTGCACTCGCTCAGATGAGAAAGGCGCTAGTGCTGGGGCAGACAAGCCACCAGAGCTGTCTAAGGCCCTGTGGCAATGGAAGCCACTTAGAGGTCCATATTCAAAGGGAATTTAAATTTCTTGCCTTTGACCGCCCCCCAAGTTATCTGGCTAAGGCCTAGATTTATCGAAATGCAGTAAATATCGCATGCGAAACGAAAAGGGGCGTGTTTTATGGTAATAGCCTATATTTATCGCAATGCGCTTTGCCTTAACGCATGCGAAAACGCCACAATGCGAGTCGATAAATGACCCGGTAAGTTGGATAACTCAGGGAGTGGTACAAATGTGCAGTGCTCCCAGCAACCTTGGAGGGGGTCCAGGTGGGGGATGAAGGTTATAGTAGGGGTTGCGGGTGGATCGGGGTATGAGGACCTTGAAGCCCCTGTGGTATTTTCAGTATTTGGGGGTGTGGGGGGAGGGAGAGGCTCCTCGGGCTGCTATGGCCCACAACTTATTTTAATTCTTTTGGAGGGTTTTGAGGGTGGACTGTCAGGCACTATGCTCCACCATCATTTTTATTTATTTTGAGGGGTTGGTGGTGGGGATTGGGCTTGCTGGTCTGTAAGAGGTTTTTTGGTACTTAACTGGCTATCTTTTCAGTTCAGCGGGTAAATATTAAAGTTATTTAGCCAGTTAAGTTTAGTCATCTGGGTAACCTTACCTGGATAACTGTAACAGAGTACATTCAGCAGGAGACTTGTCCAATCACTGGTTTACTGAATATGGACCTGTTAGGCTCTTAAAATGGACAAAAATCTTCAAATCTCTAGGCCAGTGGTTGTCAACCTTTCATGACCCATTTCAAGAATTTGAGAAGTCTTGTGTATCCCCACTATCAAAAAATGTCAAACTTCACAGCAAATCTTATATTTACACTATTATTATTTATGCTTTCTGTTCCTCCATTGATGCTGATGGTTTCCATGATTGACACTGTTTTTTTACCCATGCTACTGCGATAACATCTTATTACATTTCCCTAATCATTTTCTGTACCTGTCAAAAGGAAAGGACCTCCTTCCTACACCTTCAAATTATTTGTAAACCGATGTGATATGTAAATCGAACACCGGTATATAAAAACAAATAAATAAAATAAATAAATAAAAATTTACATTTCAGTGTGAGATTTAGTAGGGATGTGCATTCGTTTTGTTGTTATACGCGTACCTTAAAGTACATGCGTACGTGGTTTTGCGTGTAACTCACGTATGTACGTAATGGCGAAACGAATAAACCAAATGGCTGCCAAATGCACAGTCCTAATATTTAGGCCTGTTTCTCATTTGGCATTTAAGTGCCAAATATCAAGCACAAACATCAGATATTAATGCTGCTGAACTCATACAGAGTTAAACAGGAAGTGACATCAGTGCCGTAGCGCCAGTGGTGCTGAGGTAGCTGAAGGGCACATTGCTTGCAGTATTTTGTCTCTTATGGAGAGGAATGGAGAGAGCTATGGCAGTAGGGAGGGCGTGCCAGACAGCCCAAGTGTCCCAACGCTTGCTATCTACCTCCTCTATTACATATAACGACTCTAGACAGACCAATTAGTAGACAGGTTACAAAGTTGCAATAATGCTAAATGTCATAAAATTCAATGTAAAAAGCTACAATCTTCATTGTAAAAACTTATAAAGTTCAATGTATAATGTTACATAATGTTACAAAGTTCAATATAAGGTCGCTAAGTTCCAATGTAAAATAGGAAGTCTATGTTGACAGCCCCCTATGTTACACTGTAAACCAGTGTGATATGTCCGATGAACATCGGTATATAAAAAAAAACAAATAAATAAATTGCTAATGTCAGGGAGATGGGGGGGAGGAATATCACAAATGGACACTGCTCTACTCACCTCACATCTTCCAACATCATAAAACAAGTAAAAAAAAAAAAATAGTATATGGTGTATTTTAGTCATAAGTGCTACATGCAGAAAATAGAGCTAACAAGAGTACAGCAAAGCTCTTTGTTAATACTTACACACAATTTTAGATGTCACAAATAAATGGCAAGTAGAATTTATGTAGTACTTCAGGAAATCATAGTGCAGTACCTAAATGAATATAAAATGTGTTTTTTTCTCTACCTTTTCCTCTTTTCTTCTGTGCTTGTTTACTTGTCTTCGTTCATCTCTCACCTATCTCTGATACCTTTCTTTAATCTCATCTCTCTTCTTTTTTCTTCTTCTTCATTTATCGCTCTCCTTTTATTACCAACGCTTGACCTCTCTCTTTTCCCTCACTCTCTTGTTTCTCATCTATCTCTCTGTTTCCCATTCATTGACTTTCCTGCCTGACCCCCATTGACCCATCAGAGCCCTCCATCTATTTTTTTGCTCCACATCCCTTTCTGGCTTTTCCCCCACTTTCTAGCTCCCATTCTCTAATTCCAACAAGTTGTCCCACCTCTAAAATACACACACACACACACATGCTCCTCCCATTTCCATTCCCTTTCTGTGGCTTACTCTTTCTTGTCAGCTCACTATCACTCCTATTTATTCTCTGCATCTCACAGCTCACATCCCCCTTCTTAATTCTACTTATCTCTCTCTCTCCTTGTTCTCCCCAAACTAGCTCTCTTTCTTATGCCATCTGGAAGGCATCAGTAAAGCAACCACTGAAAGTATGGGAGTAGTTTGACTCAGGAGAGGTAGCAGGCACCACAGGATTCAGCTGCCTCGTTCTTCTTCCTACCCTGTGCAGACTTTGTTTCTAATTAGGAAGCCCATACAATATGAAGAAAGTAGAAGGAATGGACTAAAGCTAATGGGGCAGGAAGTGCAATGCTTTCCCAGACGTAGTGTCCAAAACTACGTACATACTGTCACTTTTAGAATGGAAAGCCCTGGCCTGGACATCACCTCTTTGGGAGCATAATGATCCAATTTTGAAAGACTTAACTTTGCTCTCTTTCATTCTGTATTTGATGACCCCGCTTGCAAGACTTGTCAGATCTGCACTCCTGCATCTCCAACAAAGTAATAAACCTTTGACCAATTACGTCATTGAATTAAAAAACCTGTCCTCCGAACTACATTGGGACCTGGGTTGTCTACAGGCTATCTTCCTGGAAGGCCTTAACTTTAGTATTAAAGACGAGTTAGCAGCATGTGAACTTCCTGATCACCTGGACTCTCTCATTGACCTAGCTGGACGAATTGATCGTCGTCTACGTGAACGGTCACAGGAGTTTAAAAGTCCCAAGAAGATACCATTGGGGGTTTCTCGCTCTCGTCCACCGCCAGTTACCCAGACTGTTCCAGCTCCCTGCATAGAAGAAGAAGAACCTATGCATTTGGGCCACAGTCATCTTTCAGCTAAAGAAAGACATCACCGGAGAAGACTAGGCCTCTGCAGGTACTGTGGCCAACCAGGCCACGCTGTGCCTACCTGTTCTATCTGTCCAGGAAACTCGCAGACCTAGGATCCGCCGGAGGATTCCTCCTAGGTCTAACATCTCCATCTCCTCCACTGACCCTTCCAGTCTCTATCACTTCAGACGCCCTTGAGTTCCACACATTAGCCTTAGTGGATTCCGGTGCAGGTGGGAACTTTATTCTCAAACAACTTGTGGAGCACCTACAAATCCCCACTGTTCAAACACCCACACTGCTGCTTTTGTCTTCTATCCATGGTGAACCATTACCTGGTGAGGTCTCGCTTTCCACTCAACCTATCCATCTCTGCACGGGTTCCCTCCACATGGAGACCATCTTGTTTTTAGTCCTAGATAGAGCAATACACCCGGTGGTACTTGGATTACCGTGGCTACAGTTGCATACACCTCAATTTGACTGGAGTACCCTGCAACTATCCCAATGGGGAGAATATTTCCATGGGAGATGTCTTGAGGTTGTGACTCCTATGCCATGCATGACCACTACCACCTCACTGCCAGGCCTACCTCCACAGTATTCCACTTATTAAGATGTATTCTCCAAGAAAGCGGCAGACATCCTACCACCTCACTGATCCTTTGACTGCGCCATCAATCTATTACCCAATGCTGAGCCTCCCAGAGGAAGGGTGTACCCACTGTCTCTCTCGGAGACCAAAGCTATGTCCTCCTACATCCAAGAGAACTTGGCAAAGGGTTTTATTTGTCTAAGTCTCCTGCTGGGGCCGGGTTCTTTTTTGTGTGTAAGAAGGACGGCTCCCTTCTGAATGAGATCACTATAAAGGACCGCTACCCATTACCATTGATCTCCGAACTATTTGATAGGCTTCAAGGAGTCAAAATATTCACAAAGTTGGACCTCAGAGGGGCATACAATTTGGTCCGAATCTGCTGGGGCTATGAATGGAAGACAGCTTTTAATACCCGTGACGGCCATTTTGAATATTTAGTTATGCCCTTTGGTCTTTGCAGCGCCCCGGCCATGTTTCAAAACAAGATGAATGAAATCTTCAGGGACTTTCTTTACACCTGCATAGTAGTTTATCTTGACAACATACTGATCTTTTCCCAGAACCTCCAGAACCATCAATTGGATGTCATCAAGGTTCTCCAGAGATTGAGAGACCATTTATATGCCAAATTGGAGAAATGCTCCTTCCATCAAGAATCCGTTCCCTTTTTGGGCTACATGGTGTCCAGTCAGGGTTTTCAGATGGACCCACAAAAGACCAAGAGCATTCGTGACTGGCCCCAACCTACTGGACTTAAGGCTCTGAGGAGATTCCTCGGATTCACCAACTACTACAGATCATTCATTCATCACTATTCCACCTTGACCGTGCCTCTTACAGCCATGACGCGAAAAGGAGCGAACCCTTCTCAGTGGTCACCAGAAGCCGTGAGTGCCTTCCAACAACTTAAGAAGGTGTTCCTTCAAGAGCCTCTTCTATGCCACCCAGACCCCCGACAACCTTTTGTTGTCGAGGTTGATGCCTCGGACGTTGGGGTTGGAGCAGTCCTTAGCCAACATGCTGATAGCCACACCTTATATCCCTGTTCCTTCTCACGGCATTTCTCTCCAGCTGAACAAAACTACGGGATAGGAGACAAGGAGCTACTAGCAATTAAGTTGGCGTTTGAAGAATGGCGCCCCTGGCTCGATGGTGCTCAACACCAAATCACGGTTTACACCGATCATAAAAACCTTTAATACTTGCGTCAAGCACAGCATCTGAACCACAGACAGGTCTGATGGTCATTATTTTTTAATTGTTTCGATTTCCTCCTGAAGTATCGCCCAGCAGACAGACAGACTCTCGCAGATGCGCTATCCCATTCTTTTTCCACAGAAGATGTACCTGACACGTCGTGCCACATTATTGACCCAGTTAGGGTACTTCTGTCTGCTACTCATACGGTTCCAGCCAGGAAGACAGTAGTTCCACAGACCCTCAGGAAGAAGATACTCCAGTGGGCCCACGACTCTCTGCTCGCAGGTCATCCTGGACAGTCCCATACCTTTGCTACCCTACAAAGAAACTACTGGTGGCCGTCCATGAAAAAAGATGTTCGGGCCTACGTGGAGTTGTGTCCCAATTGTGCGAGACAGAAACCACCACATGGTCATCCATGTGGTCTTCTTCAGCCACTACCCGCTCCAAGTGAACCATGGACACATATAGCGACAGACTTCATCGTCGACCTACCTAAATCCATCAACAACACTATCTGGGTCACAGTTGACCATTTTTCTAAAATGGCCCATTCGTGGCGCTACCCGGGCTACCCTCAGCTCCAGAACTGGCAAAGCTATTTATATAGATGCCTGGATCTTTTTCAATGTTTATGATCATATAAGCAGAGACTGCATGCTGCATGCTGGTGCGAAAGTTGTCTTATGCATTGCTGACAAACAATGATTGTATATTGGATGAAATCACACTACTGAGTTTCAGTTATGACTGTGAAGTGTTCAAGCCCCTGAGGCAGCGGCTTTTGAGCCGCGAAACTCGGCCTGAGTCGGGCATTTTATGAACACGTCTCTGTTTTAATAAACATTGAAAAAGATCCAGGCATCTATCTTTGTGTTTTTCCTGACAGCTATTATAAATCGCCTACCTCTTTGTTTTCTTGGACCAAAGCTATTTATATGGCATATCTTTCGCCTCCACGGTTTACCCAGACATATCCTCTCCGACAGAGGGGTTCAGTTCACTGCAATGTTCTGGAAAGCATTATGCAAGAAACTTGACATCTCTTTGGATTTCACCAGCGCGTACCATCCTCAGGCAAACGGACAAATTTAAAGAACGAATCACACACTAAAACAATTCCTTTGTGCCTACATTAACTCCAGGCAAAGCGATTGGGCCGAATTACTTCCATGGGCTGAATTTGCATTGAATTCTCATCCATCAGCTTCTACAGGGTCATCACCCTTTCAACTCGTCTATGGACATCAACCTCTACCTCCTCTACCGGTGCCATTGTCAGTATCGTCTCCAGCAGCCCAGGCATCAGCGCAAGAAGTGCATCAACTCTGGCAACACAACAAGGACCTTTTGCAAAAAGCTGGACAAAAGGCAAAATAATTCTATGATGCACACCATCGAGCAGCTCCACAGTTACAACCCGGAGACAAGGTATGGCTCAGCATCCCTTCATCCACCTAAAACTGCCCTCTGCTCCATTTGCACTTAGATACATTGGACCTTTTGCTGTCCGTTGCCGCCTGGGTCCTGTCACCTACAGTCTACAGTTACCTTCTTCATTGCGCATCCACAATGCCTTCCACAACTCTCTTCTAAAATCGCTTATCCTTTCAGAATTCTCAAAGAAAACACCTGAACCACAACCTCTTACTCCTGAAGATGACATCACCTATCAGGCAGAGGATATACTGGATGTTCGAAAACACGGAAGGTGCTGGGAGTACCTCATATCCTGGGAAGGATTTGGACCGGAGGAAAATAGTTGGGAGCCTGCAGGTAACATCCTCAACAAAGAGTTGATCCGGCAATTCCACATTTCCCATCCTAGGAAACCAAAATCCCCAGGGAGAGCCCTAAGAAGGGGGGGTACTGTTATGCCCATTGGTCTCAGATGGCTGCGACCTCTCATGCTCACCTCTTTTCTTGCTACTTTGTCAATTCTCGGAAGAGTGGCGGCTTCCACCAGCAAACACCAACCTCTCTGGCGTCCCCGGGATGGCGTGGACGATACCGACCGCCATCTTGTTCCTGGAGTCACTTAGAGCATGCACTCATGGGTCATCTTTAATACACATCATGGCGGGAACCTCGGGGGCATCCCCTCCAAATGACATCACCGCCTCACTATATTTAAGATGACTGGCCACTCAGACGAGTTAGCAAAGAGTTCTTCTCGTTGCTGAATCCACTTCTCCTTGGACTTCCTGTCCCTGTCTCAGTGGGGAACGCTCTGAGTACCCGCTCCTCGGGGCTCTCCCGTGTTCATAGGCTATCCACTCCTCGGAGGGCCTTCCTGCCTTGTCCTTCTGGAACCAAGTCTTGTGAGTTCATCTCGCTTCATCTCTGCCAAGCCTTGCTGGGATTCTCTCTGCGGTGTACCCTGAGCCTTGGGCCACTACTGCATTCTCACCAGAGGGATTCGCTACATCTACCCTGTGCTGCAGGAAGATTGCTATTTCCTCTTCAAGTACTTTTGGGCTCCAGAACCTCAGACCTCCTCTACATCATCTGCCTCATACTGTCATCCTCAGTGTACCCCACGCTGTGGACCACTACTGGATCTACACAAGAGGTATTTACCACTCTATTGGTATTTACCACTCTGTTGGGAAGACTGTCTGGCATACCCCGCGCTGCAGACCACTACCGGATTGTCTCATCTGAGGTACCTTCCTGGGTTCACCTCTCAGCTAAGAACTGTACTTTGATTTCAGTACCCGCTCCACGGGTTCTGCTCAAGAACTGCACCTTTACCGCATTCCCTGCTCCATGGGTTATGCTCTCTTTCTCCCATAATAAAGTCTATACTACAGCTGTGTCCTAGCTACTGAGACCATGCCTACTGGCGGTGAGGCCCATGGGGCTCCTCCCTGTGGGTGGTGACACCTCTCACTCCAGCCCAGGGTTCACATCCATACCAAAACATAACAGGAAGCCAGGGTTCAAATCTATTTCTCATTTGGAGTTAGCTGGCACTAATAATCTGTTTAAATATTAATATTGGGGAATAAAGAGCTGTGTAAAAAAAATTTACAAAAAAGGACAAACAAACTTCTAGAAGTGACTTGTTCTATCTAGATTGGGTGTGGCTGTCTCAGAACTTGGGGAAGGTAAACTTCAAGAAGCAAGAGAGCCATTGTGGCCAGTGCACAGTGTGGAGCCAGGGAGCACTAAATATACTTGTGTCCAGCTAAGTAAAGGTTTAACTTAGTTAAACTTAGTAAGCCAATCAGGGGGAGGGTCTTATTAAACTCAATTGCAGATACAGAGTCCTGAGAACATCAGTGACCAAGGGTTAACTGTTTAAATCCCTCCCACCCTACCCCTCTGCCCACCCACCTTTAGATTTGCTTTTCTGATATAGTCTACCTAAATACATAATTGACAACAGGATAAAATAGTAAATTGTTAGGTGTTAACCATCAAATTACCAAAATGAGGACTATCCAATGTAACTATTGTGGAGCCTTTATTCAGAGGGAAATCATCTGGAAACTTAGGGCTTGCCCCATTTGTTCACAGCTCGCTTCCTTGAAAAAGGAGCTGGCTGTAGTTAAAGCTCAATTAGCTTCAATGAAGAAAGGCTCATCCTCTTTACAATATTCGGGAATTAATTCCCCATTACCACAGAAAAACCAAAAGTCAAGGATAAAGAGATTTACAGTGGGCTCAGGCAGGATAAGACCTGTGACCCACAGGCACCCATTCTTTACAGCTGTGCAACCCACAAGTATACCCCCCTTTCACACAGGGCATTAAGGAACTCAATAAACAACAAGATTACAGAGGGCTCTGGTAGAATTGAACCTCTGATGCAGAGACACACACTGTATTAAGTGCAACAAGTACAAAATGCCTTCTCTGTATTAAATACTGAAGAAGCTCTTGAGAAAAAAATTGAAGTGTTATCTGAAAAGAGAGAAGAAACCCAATGCATACAGGAATTCCAGATCAGTAAACAAAGGAAAAAGCTCATTGTACTGGATGAATCTGTCATCAAAGACACTAATCTTTCCCCTTGCACAAATGCAAAGGGAAAGGGAATAGTGGATAGCAAAACTCAAGTAAAGTCACAAAAGGAGTCCAGGAACAGCAGTAACCTGAACTAGGAAAGCTGGAAAGCTATGAGCACAAATGCTTGTAGTTTGAGCAATAAAATCCCAGATCTGCAAGCCCTAATGGTGGAGGCAGACTTGGACAATGTTGCTGTCACAGAGACGTGGTTCACGGAATCTCACGATTGGGATACAGCAATACCGGGCTATAACTTGTTAAGGAAGGACAGAGAGGATAGAAAAGGGGGGAGGAGTGGCTCTTTATATCAGAAACAATATCCAAGCATCTGAGCTGCAAGGAAGATGGGGCAATGAAGAAGCACTATGGGCCAACCTAAAAAAAATGGGACATCCATTTTTATTGGAGTGGTTTACAGGCCTTTAAGTTGCCGGATGTAGGCTGGAGAATCCCATCTGCAGAATCTAACAATAGTAGAGAAATAGTGGATGCTCTGCAAGAAGCTCTGTTCAAACAAATGGTAATGGAACCCACAAGAGAGGGAGCTATACTCGATTTAGTGCTCACTAATGGAGATAATGTCTCTGATGTGCAGGTGGGTGCCCACCTCAGCACCAGTGATCATCAAACGGTATGGTTTAATATCACAAAAAGGATACGAAAAAGAAGCACACGAACCCGAGTTTTACAGTTCAAAAACACAGACTTTGATGAAATGAGGAAGTACCTGGAGGAAGAATTAGTAGGCTGGGAGAACAAGAGAGATGTGGAACAACTGTGGACCAAACTAAAAGGAGCAATTACCAAGGCAACTAATCTATATGTTAGAAAAGTAAAGAAAAGCAAAAGAAAAATGAAACCTATCTGGTTCTCCTAGGAGGTGGCTGACAAAATAAAGGCTAAAAGAACAGCGTTCAAGAAATACAAAGGATCCCAAAGGGAGGAGCACAAAGAAGAATATCTGGTAGAACTAAAGGAGACAAAGAAAATAATCAAGACGGCAAAAAGTCAAGCGGAAGAAAGGATTGCCAAAGAGATTAAGAGAGGTGACAAAACATTTTTCAGATACATCAGTGAAAGGAGAAAAGTTCAAAATGGTATAGTGAAATTGAAAGGTGAAAAGGATCAATGTGTGGAGAGAGATGAAGAAATGGCAGAAATATTAAACAAATACTTCAGTTCTGTTGTCACTAAAGAAGACCCTGGAGAAGGACCGTCGCTAGTTAACAAACTAGAGGGGAATAGAGTAGATGTAACTCCATTTACAGTAGAGAATGTATGGGAAGAGCTGAGGAAACGAAAGTGGACAAAGCCATGTGGCCTGATGAGATTCATCCCAGGATACTGAGGGAACTCAGAGATGTGCTGGAGGGTCCACTGTGTGACTTGTTCAATAGATCCCTAGAAACGGGAATGGTGCCGAGTGACTGGAGAAGAGTGGTGGTGATCCCGCTTCACAAGAGTGGAAACAGAGAGGAGGCTGGTAATTACAGACCGGTAAGCCTCACCTCGGTGGTGGGAAAAGTAATGGAGTTGCTGTTGAAAAAGAGAATAGTGAACTATCTACAGTCGGGAGAATTGCTGGATCAGAGGCAGCATGGATTCACCAGGGGAAGATCCTGTCAGACAAACCTGATAGAATTTTTTGACTGGGTAACCAAGGAATTGGATCAAGGAAGAGCACTCGATGTCATCTACTTGGATTTCAGCAAAGCTTTTGATACAGTCCCACACAGGAGAATGGTGAATAAAATGAGAAGCTTAGGAGTGAGTGCCGAGGTGGTGGCCTGGATTGCAAACTGGTTGACGGACAGAAGACAATGTGTGATGGTAAATGGAACTCTCTCTGAAGAGAGAGCGATTTTAAGCAGTGTACCGCAAGGATCGGTGTTGGGACCGGTCCTGTTCAATATCTTTGTGAGCGACATTGCGGACAGGATAGAAGGTAAGGTTTGTCTTTTTGCGGATGACACTAAGATCTGCAACAGAGTGGACATGCCGAAGGAGTGGAGAGAATGAGATGGGATTTAAGGAAGCTGGAAGAGTGGTTGAAGATATGGCAGCTGAGATTCAATGCCAAGAAGTGCAGAGTCATGCATATGGGGAGTGGAAATCCGAATGAACTGTATTTGATGGGGGGAGAAAGGCTGATGTGCATGGAGCAGGAGAGAGACCTTGGGGTGATAGTGTCTAATAATCTGAAGTCGGCGAAACAATGTGACAAGGCGATAGCTAAAGCCAGAAGAATGCTGGGCTGCATAGAGAGAGGAATATCGAGTAAGAAAAGGGAAGTGATTATCCCCTTGTACAGGTCCTTGGTGAGGCCTCATCTGGAGTATTGTGTTCAGTTCTGGAGACCGTATCTCCAAAGAGACAGAGACAAGATGGAAGCAGTCCAGAGAAGGGCGACCAAAAAGGTGGAGGGTCTTCATCAAATGACTTATGAGGAGAGATTGAAGAATCTAAATATATACACCCTGGAGGAAAGGAGGAGCAGAGGTGATCTGATACAGACTTTCAGATACTTGAAAGGTTTTAATGATCCAAAGACAATGACAAACCTTTTCCATTGGAAAAAAATCAGCAGAACCAGGGGTTCTGCTGATTTGAAGCTCCAGGGAGGAAGACTCAGAACCAATGTCAGGAAGTATTTCTTCACGGAGAGGGTGGTGGATGCCTGGAATGCCCTTCCGGAGGAAGTGGTGAAGACCAGAACTGTGAAGGACTTCAAAGGGGCGTGGGATAAACACTGTGGATCCATAAAGTCTAGAGGATGTGAATGAAGAGTGGGTGGCTTGCGGGAATGACGGCTACTACCTGGAGATAATACCCTTATTCAATAAACATACACACAGTTAATGTGACTCCAACATTGCTCTAAGCTTCAACGGCAAGAGGAAATGTGGAGAAAAGGATTTGCATTCACAAAAAAGCGGGGAGTAGCTTGCTTGTTACAGCGGCTACTACCCCAAACCAAATAAGCCTGATACTTCATTTTCAATGCATATCCAGCATAGCTCTCTGCTTCAACGGCAGGGGAGAAAGACTGATACTTCAAGCATATCCAGCATAGCTCTCTGCTTCAACGGCAGGGGAGAAAGTCTGATACTTCACGCATATCCAGCATAGCTCTCTGCTTCAACGGCAGGGGAGAAAGTCTGATACCTCACTTTCAATGCATATCCATCATAGCTCTCTGCTTCAACGGCAGGGGAGAAAGACTGATACTTCACGCATATCCAGCATAGCTCTCTGCTTCAACGGCAGGGGTGAAAGTCTGATACTTCACTTTCAATGCATATGTTACTTCTCCCACTGTCACACTTTGGGCAAGTAATTTTACCTCCATTTGCCTTGGGTATGTATTTAGAATGTAAGCTCTTTTAGGCAGGGATTTATCTTACCTGAATACTTATCACCATTGTGCAGTGCTTCAGATGGCCACTGGCATTGTTTCTTGTGAATGATATCCAAAGGCTGATGAAGTGAAGGACACTCATTGGGGCAGATTTTCAAGCCTTACGCGTGTAAATCCGGGAGGATTTACTCGCATAGGGAGGGTTACTCGCGCCGGGCCTCTTTTCAAAAGGCCCGGCGGCACGCGTAAAGCCCCAGAACGCGTGTAAGTCCCGGGGCTTGAATAAAGGGGCAGGGCATGGGTGGGGCGGGGCGGTCTGTGGCAGGGCAGGGACTGGGCCGGAGCCTCCAAGCACAGCAGACATTTGCTGTTGTGCCTGGGATCGCGGGCCAGCTGTTGACCAGCGCACGCAACCTACGCCTGCCCAGAGGCAGGCACAACTTATAAAATAAAGGTTAGGGGGGGTTTAGGTAGGGCTGGGGAGCAGGTTAGGTAGGGGAAGGTGGGGGCGGAAGGAAAGTTCCCTCCGAGGACGCTCCGATTTCGGAGTGGCCTTGGAGGGAACGAGGAAAGCCAGCAGGGCTCCCCAAAGGCTCAGCGCATGCAACTTGCACTATTGTGCACCCCCTTGTGCGTGCCGACCTCGGATTTTATAATATGTGCGCGGCTGCGCGTAGGTATTAAAATCCGGCAGATAATCTTTCTGGATACCATTAACCGTCATCTGCTTCTTTATCGATTACAAGAGATTAGATTGACTGATTCAGCTCTTTCTTGGTTTAGATCATATCTGGGTACTCCTTTCAGGTTGAGTGAAGCTCTCAGATTCAATGCCTCTTCCTTTAGGGGTTCCTCAGGGCTCTGCACTTGCTCCCCTTCATTTCAGTATTTTTCTGTCTCCTCTGGCTACTTTAATTCAAGACCTTTGGTTCATACCATCTGTTTATGCAGATAATATTCAAATTACTACATTTTTGACTCAAAAACTGTCATTTCACTTGTTGATCTTAACAGTTGTCTTGATCATGTGGCCCTTTGCTTGCATATCCATAAAGTTAATCCTTCAACATCAGAGCTCTGTGGGTTAGTACTCAGGCCATGCCTCTGATGTTAGCTACATCTTATTGCTTTAACAATTTGGACTCCAAACTATCTCTGGTTCCTATTTTACATCTATTATAAAGAAATCTTACATTTTTCTGAGATACATTCATTGTTACGTCTTCTCTTAAACCTGAATTATAAAGTAAAACAAATTGGGAGAGCAATTTTCAATAGTGTGTGTAAACCAGTACCTACCTGCACAAGTTGGTGCACCTAAAGTTACACCTGCGTCTTATAAACTGTGCTTGGTTTATAAACATAACCCTTTATTCGGGGTTACATTTTGTTGTTTGCTTCTGCTGTTTTCCCTAGGGTCATAAAAATATTTTTTGGTTGGGGCTACCTTCTCCATCATATCTCCTCTATCTGCAGATCCCAGAGGGTGAGTTCTTGCTGTGGGGAGGAAGGAAATCCTTCTTGGCCCAGGAGATGGTGTGAGTCTCCTTAAGTGTGTTTATCTCTCTGGTACTGTATTTTCCTCAGGGACAGACAGGCTGGGCACAGTCTGGGTGTTCAAATGAAATTTACTGATTATTTCCAAAACATCAATCATAGTCCAATATACTTTCCCCAACTGAAACTGTATAGCAGAATTAGTTACCTAGTCTCTCTGCAATTGGTAACATATTCTTCTTTCTAATTCGTGGGGGGAAGCTTGCCACTTTTCCCTCATCAGTGTACAAACAGCCCTGGGTGTAGGGGAATCCTATTGGGGAACCCCCAAAAGCATGAATAAATGTCACAACCTGGGCCCTGTTCCTTTTGGAGTGGAGATCCGGATGGGAGTCTCCAGATCTGGATGTTTCATGCCGCTTTTCCTTTCAAATCTATGTGACTTCTCTGAAGGGAAAAGTCTGTCTCCAGTCCTGAACCAAGTTCTCAACCTCTTAACTCCAATTTGTGAGGAGGGGTGTGGAAAAAACCTCCACACTAACAAAAAGGGGAAAAAAAATCCAAATTATTCTGATACCAAAAATCCCATGCTGGGTAATGCTGTCACTGGTCTTGCTTTCTCGAAGGGGTAGAAAGGACAGCTCACAGGTCTCCAGACCCTACTCTCTGGATTGGGGCTTGTCCCTCTCTAAAGGGTACAGGGTGTTCTCAGAATGAGAAAACTAATTTAAAAAACCTGATAAAAATTCCCCCAAATCTCATCTCTCTCTCTCTCTCATCCAAAAAGCAGACCATCTCAGACAGGGAGTGCACTGAAAAGGGATCTCCTCAAATGCAAAAAACCCCACCAAGTTGGGTTAGTGAGCCCAACTTAACAGGGGAGAAGGAAAACAGCTCTTGATTCTCCAAGAGCCAACTCAAAATGACCCCCCTCTCTATACCACTAGCTCTCTCTAGTGCCCCCAATCACAGTCAACCTCATAGGAGAGACTGAAATGGAATGGAAAATCCCACTAAGCTGTTATTATCACAAATGGGCAGAAATCTAGGGCCATCTAGTAGCTGACCAAAGGGTCCACCACATAAAATACTACGTGTAACCTTTACCCAGATGGGGCACATAAAATGTGAAAGGGTCCAGCACCTCAGTGAGTCGAGTGCCAGCCTCTTGGAAAGGGTTCAATGGGAATATGGGCCGAGCAGATGTTGTAGTGGACCACTGCCAAGAGAGTGTATAACAAGCCTGAACTGGATAGGGAACCCCTCTATGACCCCCTCTGACTGCTATTTCCCCTGCTCAAATCACACCATACTAGGAAAATGGAGCTCGCGCCGCAGCAAGCAATAAACTTGTTTTTTTCTGGTGGTACCAAATGACAGAGTATATAACAGTAGATAGGGATAAAATACTGATTAAATTGGGGTAAATAGGCTTGGCCCAGCTAGGCTGAGCTGGTTACAGAAAAAGTATAAGCAAGGTTAAATGTACCAAATCATTAACAGGCTAAGTAATATATACCTTCCCCCCAGGTTAGGAGAAGTTAGTTACTATTATTTTTCACCACTCTTCACCTCCCAGGATTCACCAACATGTTCAGTGAATACAACTTCAAATCCTTTACTCCTTTAGTATTTTTTTTTACTCAAAAGACTCTGGTTATCACTGTCTTAATACCAAAGATACCACTCCTGAATATTTCAGTACTCACTCTTAGACACATTCTAGCTGTCTGTAGACCATTGGACCCAGTGTCCCCTACTTTCACTTTTCTAAGCAACTCCAAGTCAAGGCCACACCTGTGGCACCTCCCAACTCTCTTTCACGTCTTGGAACTCCTGACCCCTTCCCCTTGGCTGCTTCCCCTTGAGGAGAAACACCTCACACCTTTCCCCTTGACTGGGAAAGGCCCAGCAGGGCCCTCTCGAATGAGAGGCCACCCCGGGCAGACCCCACTCCCTGGATGGGTTCTTTCCAATAACACCCTGCCTAAATCCTCAACCACCCCTTTTAGAGTGGGTGAAACACTCCTACATGATCTTGATTCCCATTATTCTTAAAGGGGAATATTCCCTCATAGAACATCAAACACTCTTCCACAGCAATCACTGTGCAGATGTGTCATGTATTTCACCAAAACCCTGCCATCTGGTGGCCATTCTATAATACCACACTTTCCAAATACAATAACTAGGACAAGTCCTCCTATAGGACTTTCACACAAACAGGCCCACGCAATAATATACGCCCAGCCCAGTGCACAGAGCTGGGGTTAAGTAATTCCACGAATCAAGGGCTCATGGCAACAAGATACAACCATGGCTTGTGGTCTGCACCCTCCAAGGCTGATTCTTTTTTGAGCATTTCCTGAGGAACGGCCTTTACTCGGAGGGGTTTCCTACTGCAAGACCCGATTGATCTGTGGAGCCTATGACTGCAGACTCTGGCTTCCACTCCACAGCACAACTGCACGCGATGCAGATGGAAAGAGTCTGGGGTCCTTTGGGGGAGGGGAAATCACCGGGCCCGATTTTGCGCCGGGGATAAACTGGTTTATGTAACCAGTTGATCTCTCTAGACTATCATCAATTCAACACGCTGCCGAACACAGTCCAATTATTCGCTTTTCACGTGGCGCTAAGCGAGCCTTTCTTCATAACCAATGAGGCTCATCACTACCCCTTGGAGGAGAACAACTTTTTTTTGCTTACAATTGAATCCTACCGAGTGCCCATAGCAAACAGCCATGTCTCCAGGGAACCTGATGCTTTTGAGCGCTAGGCATGCAACAATTTATCCTTAGTGTGCCCTTTTTACCGCACCAGCTCATTTAAATATAACATCGGGCGCCCAGGAGAGGTGGCTATGCGTGTCTGTTAGGAAAACGGGTAATCAATATGAGCGCCCATTTTACCGCGCATCTTATTGCATTGGCCCTAGTAAATCTACATCTAGAATGGGACCAGGTAGCCTCCCCCAACCCGAATGCTCTCCAGGGGCTCCTAAGTGGCAGAAAAGGGCTCCTTGTTGGGAGATCCATCACATACATATTACCACGCCCAAAATATGAGTGCATTTTTTCAGTGCACGCACATTAATTTTTCATGCATGGATCCACATAGTTTTTACACCTATTTTATAAAAGTATGCATATACTGTATACTGTATTTTATGCACAAAATTATCTGACTCTGTCCCAGAACACCCTCATAACAACCCTGAAATGTTCTTTTTCTCCTTGCAGCAGCAGCAGTATACACGCACTTGAGGCCTTCTAAAAATTTGCTTGGCCTGCACAAATCCTACTTACACGCACGTATGCCAATGTTACGTGCACAAACTGACCCCCATGTTGTCCAGCGTCTAGCCTCAGAAACAAAGATGGAAAACCAGCCGTCACCTGAGCAGAAGCACAGGGTCAGCCTGGCAGAGTGGAGCACAACTGAGAAAAGTGAAGCTGTGAGGAATGGGATCGGGAAAGGATGTCCAATCAGAGGATGCATGATGGTAAGGCAGAGTTACTAATGCCAAGAAGCAGTGAGGGGGCTATCAATGGCGTCATCTGTGGGGGCAGAAGGGGAGCGAACAAAAAGAATGTGCCGAGGCATCAATAAGCGATGAGAGAAAAGAACAAGTTCAAAGCGTTCTGGGATATTTGGATTTGGAAGTCCGATGCATATGCCTAGATCTGCAAAGTCTGATCATCTTCTTGCAAATCCACTACGGTGCCAGCCAGGACCCCGGCAGGGTGAGCTTCCACGCAGCAGTGTCCTGTCGGTGCTGGTCTATCCTCGGGCAGGCTGAGTTCCCTCACAGCAGTGCCAGCCTGCAGAAGGGGTGAGGCCTCCGCCCTAAGTGCTCCCCCTTGTGAATTTCGCTGAATCACACAGCAAAGGCCTTTCTCCCTTTTTTTTTTTTTTTTGTTTCCTTTTGCTTTTGCTGTCATGATTCATCGCTTACCAACCAGTAAACAAAACAAAAGAGGAGCAGAGATTGCAAAAGAATGACATTTCCCGTCAGTTATTGCCCCTCTTTCTCCAGCTGATCAGATTTCAAACTAGTCCTGGGTTGCTTTCAAACTGCCAGTTTATTTAAAAAGAAAACAAACAAAAAAAAAAAAACCTGAAGACCGAGACAGACGATCAAAGACAAGACCGAGACAGATGATCAAAGACAACATGCAAAAACCATGTGAACAACCAATAAACCTTTGAGGGGGTACATATGATCAGGTAATAGCTGCTAACGGACATATGGATCTTCAGTGCTAAAAACAGCAGCGCCTACACTAATATGCACTGTCACAGGCCTTATGACAGATTGCGTGGAATAGAAGAGTGTGCTCAGTTTCTTCTCAGAGGACAGACCAAGGAAGCACATGGGTTCAAAGTGGGTAAAAAAATTGCCTCTAAGGCCTGCTTTTGAGCTGATAAGAGCTTTGTTCACACAGCTTGAAAAGAGGGGAGCACGGGATGATGTCTCTAAACGAGTTGATTTTGCACATACCTGAACAGGAAAGAATCTCACTTGAAAGCCAGGGTATGTTGAGTCTGATATAAATCTCTCAGATTTACTGCTAATGCCCTTCTTAAGACGTGCATTCCACTAAAGAGAGCCGCCTTCTGCAGTTCATGTGCAGTGTTATATGCACAGGCAACATGCCAGCATGCGCCAGGAAGTCCTTTTTAATCAGGACGATGGCACCCAAAACAATTGGGTCTATTCTGTATCTTTC
The DNA here is from genome assembly GCF_901001135.1 of Rhinatrema bivittatum. Lineage (NCBI taxonomy): Eukaryota > Metazoa > Chordata > Amphibia > Gymnophiona > Rhinatrematidae > Rhinatrema > Rhinatrema bivittatum. The sequence goes on from NC_042617.1 coordinate 313,793,157, forward strand.
TGTCACATTTGTTTGGCCTCTGCATCATTTGATCCTTGAGGATCTGATCTCCTTCCGTACCATTCACAGAATAATCACGCAATACTGCTATTCTTGTGCTTTTCTCCTTTAGCCAATATCTGCTTTTCTTGCATAAAGCTTTGTATCTGTTGAAATAGGTCTATCCCAGCTCATTGTATCTTCTTCATTCTCTACCGTCCTCTCAGGATCATGATGCCAGTGCTTTACTGGTACTGTGATGTTACAGTGTGTACACAATTTCCAGTGGTTGAGTTGTGCCACCTTATTATGCCTTTCTGTGTCCAGGCTTTTTGACATAAACATTTGACATTCAGCCATGAACTGTGTACCATTCTACTTCTGCTATTCAGAATCTGCATTTATCTATTTTTGCATTTTCTTCTGTGCTGGCTGTAAATCATCCATAATCCACTACCCCGTGCTGCATTGATCAATCCCTCATCGTCAGGTCTAAGCTCACCTCTCCTTAACCATTCCTGAGTCAGATTTTGATGCACGTGGGATTTCTGGAGCAACTCCCTGTATTTCCCCACAGCGTGGTGGAAATAGAGGTGCTTGTCTTAATCTGGCATCTTACACCTCGCCCCCCCCCCCCCCCCACCCCTATTCTCTCGATCCTCCTCCCTCTCCCTCCCTCCCTCCTCCCTGCTTTCCCTAATCCCTAGCCCCTCATTCCTTTATCCTCCTTATCTATAAACCTCCCTGAGTTCACCAGTTGTTAAAGGTTATCTTCTCTCTTGTCTAATCTATCATGTTTATTAATATGTTTTTATCTCTCTTCATTTTCAATAATATGTTTATAGTTTGTACCATATCTTAATTTTACCATGTTACCAAATCTTCCATGTACACGTTATTTCATTTAATCTCCCTGTTCCAGGTAAACCGATACCACGTGCAAACTGTTATCGGTATATAAAAGCCTTTAAATAAATAAATACATACATACATTATGGCCTTTGCGCTGTATGTTTGTATACCACGGACATATATCCTGAGGTTTTGGCATTTTTGCTGAGGTGATGTTGGGAAGTCTGGGCAGCAATAAAAGTCAGATCGGTTTTTTTCTGGCTAATATTAGAGGCTTAACTCCTGAGAGATAATGTATTTAGGCATTGGTCTGTTGATGGATAAAAGCTTATTATGTCATTAGTAATGCCAGAATCAGCCTGGAAGATATATGTTTGTGGACATAGCTTTGAGTGTCCACCGCAAGCCACAGCAGTCAGGGTTGTCGGGCCTGGCAGGAGTGAGAGAGATCGGATCCATAATCCTGTGTTGGCTATTGAGGTGAGTAAGGCAGAGGGAAACCATCTGAATATTTTGCCAAAACTGAGCCTCTGGCGAGTTTGGAAAATTAGGATCATAATCTGATTCCTATTCATACTGGTATTCACATTTCTAGTCACCCTTTTTGGATAAGAAGGGTTTATGGAAAAAAAAAAAAGGTCAGCCTATTCAGATCATCCCCATAGCCAGAATTGGTTTCAAGGGCCTGTAGAAATGTCTTGAATAGGCCTACAAGAAATGGATGGAAAAGTTGGAATGGATATTCCTTTTTATAGGGCTTGGAAGTTTCCTCCTGCTTCTTTGTATTTTCAACTCAATCAGAACCATCCTCTATTGGGCTATGGTACCATGAGCTTTCATCCACATACCTGGGTTTTTTTTCCTGTATCCCCAAACTTAGTACAGCCATCGCAGTGACAGTCTTTGGCTGTGGCCCACAAGCTGTGGCTCCCTTCAGAACTCAGCTAATATGAACCCTGAGTCTTGCCACTAGGTGTCACCTGTGAGCAATGGTTGAGACTCCTGCATCAAGGCCTGTGAACACGACCTCTACAACATTCCCCATCTCTGGTCAGCCCAAGGAGCAGAAGGCAGGTCTGAGAATCAAAGCAAGGTCTTCTGCATAGCAATGCACAGCACTACCAGTGAATCACAGGCCAGCCCTGAATGAGATAGTCTTAATTTCTGTCTCTTGTCCTTACTGATCATCTCTGGTCTCCTCCTATCGGTCCATTTGCCTGAGGCCCTCTACTTCCTCTTCCTGTTGTTCTTCTCCTCCTTTATGGTGGGTAGCCCTTCTACGCTTCATGCACACTCTTTATCTCTCTCATCTTTTATGTCTTTTTCCTCTCTCTCTCTCTCTCTCTCTGCTAATTCACTAAGGGTGGGGGAAAGGAGGAAGGGGTATAAGTCCATAGTGAAAATAATGAATCAATCCCTGATTGTAACTCACTTTGAACTCGAGATTGGAAAGACAAGTTATTAAATCTAAATCCCTCATTGTACAGAAACTCAACAGAATTTCGCTTTAAATGAAATTCCGTATTAGGACCTGGATTTGATATACGGAACCAGAGACTTGATGAAATGGAATATTGTCCTAGAGTGCTTCCTGTATTTCCAAGCTTCCCATAGGCAGCTTCTCATTCTGCATTGAATTAAAAAGACTGCCATGGACCAAAGCTCTTTTAAACCATGTCTTAAAGTCAGAGGGCCTGTACAATAAGACAGGAGCCTGTATTTCAGAACATATTTTGTTAATGCACTCACAAAAAAAATAGAAATTAATTCCTGATGCAATAAGCTAATAGCATGCAAATGCACTGAGAGTTTTAAAAAGTGCATCAACCTAAAAATGTGTGCAAAAAATGAATAGCACACATAAATTATGTTTAATGTGCCTAAACCATAGTTTATGCTTATAAAACATGATTTATGCACACAAACCATGATTTAGGGGCACACAACATGGGTTCTGAACATTGGACTGAATTTTCAAAAGGATTTACACACATAAACTGGATTTTATGTGTTTAAATGGGATTTTGAAAATTGCCCAAAAGGGTTGTGTGCATAATAGTATGTGCAGTCCCTGCTCGGGGTGCATACAATAAAGGGTTGTGTGGGGCATAAAGGAACACCCTAAACATTTAGCCAATTTCTCAAGATTTCTTCAGCACCTCAGAGGGGTTCAGTGCTCCAAAACCCAAATCCTCCTCCCTAACCACTAAAGATCGATTTGACACCTCAGTTTATTTCACCTGTACCTCAGTTCCCCAGCGCTATCAGTAAGGAATGGGGTGCACTTCTTCCTGATACCCATATCAAAATTCACATCCAAAAAGGACCATAGTACAATTTCCCCCTCTCAGAGCAGCTCTTAAGTTATGGGTCTCCAACCTCCCACACCAGCTTGCACCATATTGCTTCCATAGCATATAGGTTTCTGCCCTGGCAAACTCACACCTTGGAGATCCATGAGGAGATTCCCTTTGAAAGATTTTTGGCAGCTGCCTGCGGGGTTTCAAAATTGTCCTCTTAGGGCCCCTCAATAGAGAATAGGTACTGCTTGTACTTTACATGGAAAAGCAGTTCACCCAGCATCATGTAGGCTTCAGTTATGTTTTCATATACACTTTATTTAGATTTAGTTCACGCCTTTTAATTGGTTACTCAAGATGAGTTACATTTCAGGTACTGTAGGTACATTGAAATCGTTGGCTCAGTGTACCGTGGCGATCAAAAAAGCAAACAATGTTGGGAATGATTAGAAAGGGAATGGTGAATAAAACAGAAAATGTCATAATGCCTCTGTATCGCTCCATGGTGAGACCGCACCTTGAGTACTGTGTGCAGTTCTGGTCACCGCATCTCAAAAAAGATATAGTTGCGATGGAGAAAATGCAGAGAAGGGCAACCAAAATGATAAGGGGAATGGAACAACTCCCCTATGAGGAAAGGCTAAGGAAGTTAGGAGAAGAGACGACTGAGGGGGGGGGGGGGGGGTGTATGATAGAGGTCTACAAAATCATGAAAGGACTTGAAAAGTTAATGTAAATTGGTTATTTACCCTCTGATAATAGAAGGACCAGGGGGCACGCCATGAAGTTAGCAAGTAAACTGTTGTGATGTCCCCTTTGAATGATGGTATACAAAACTTTTATAAATAAACGCATACATAAATAAATAAGTAGCTCATTGAAAACAAATCAAAGAAAATTCTTTTTCACTCAGCGCATAGTTAAGCTCTGGAGTTCATTGCCAGAGGATGTGGTTACAGCAGTTAGTGTAACTGGGTTTAAAAAAGGTTTGGAGAAATTCCTGGAGGGAGAAGCCCATAAACTGCTATTATTAATGTTTGGGTACTTGCCAGGTTCTTAGGGCCTGGCTTGGCCACTGTTGGAAACAGGATGCTGGGCTTGATGGACCCTTGGTCTGACCCAGCATGGCATGTTCTTATGTTCTTATGATCTTGGGGCACAGTTCTCTCAGAATTAGCCCCACTCCTTTTCCTCTTCGGTCCTAATCCCCAAAAGGAGGAAGAGTTGATGCTCCAACTAGGATCTGGTCAAATCCTCAGGAAAAGGAAGGAAGCCTCTCCACCTTCAGGCCTTGGGACTCTCCCCTGCAGGGCCCTGTTCCCAACCTGTGACTGCCCCAGACCCCCCAGCCCCGCAGGCTGCAGCTCCAGGTGACTGCATGCCTGGAGGTCCCTCTCACCTATCCCACCCTCTCGCTTTCTGCACCCCCCCCCCCTTTTGTTTTTTTATTTGCAGTATATATTCTAACCCTCTTTTTTTTCTCTCTCCTTTCCCTGTCTTTTTGTCGTTGTGAGTCTCTCTGTCTCTTTCCCTCTGGAGCTATATCTTGCTCTGTCTCTCTGGTTCCCTCTCTCTTTTTTTTTTTTGTGTACGTCCTCTCGTATTTTTCTTTCCCTGGCTTCCCTTCTCTTAGCAGCTGTGTCACTCCCCTGCCACAGCCACCCGGATGTTTTACTTGTGGTTAGCAGCACCAAAAAAAGCCCTGGTTCTAGCCTTAGACCATAATGGATGTGTGGGTGGGGTGCTAGGCATCCTCACAAGCTGCTCCTCCTGTCCATCTCTTCCCCCCCCCCCCCCCCCCCCCACGGGCGGGCGGCTACCCCTGTGCTGAGTAAAGAGGAGGCCGGAGCGTGGGGGAGGAAACCATATTGCAAACCTTTGAACCCTAAGCCCCCCCCACCCCCCCTTCCCGAGAGGAAAGGGTGGGTGAAAACGCAGGCAGGCTGTTGCTTACGCTTCAGGACAGCACTGAAAGGAGAGATTAAACAGGAAACAGAGAGAAAAGGGGAGGAAGAAAGCACCAAAGAAAGGAAAGAGATGAAAGGGAATAAAAAGACACAGAGGGGAAAGATATGAAAGTGAGAGGCAGAAGGAGGCGAATAGTGACGCTGCTTCTGTCTGCGATTTGTTTTTGAGAGCTGCAGCTTTCTGAGAAAGTGTTTTGCGCCGCACCGCGTATCAGCGAATCCCCCCTCCCTCTGTGTCCTTCCCCATGGGCTGCTGACGATTCATTCCGTTGCTATCCTGTGATCATCGGCGTCTGGCAGAAAACAATTACTTTAAACCCAATGTAACTGATCCCAATTCCCCCCCCCCCCCCCCCCCCCGTGAACAGCAACCGTGGCAGAAGCAGCTAGAGACCCTGGGTTGGCTGCCCGCAGCTGAAAATCACATGCCCCCCCAGTCAGGGAAATATGCACCTAGCCGGCCTGCACCTAGGGCACTCGCTGGTGGGGACCGCACGCGTCCAAGCGGGTAGGACACCAGAGCCCAAGCAGATCCTAGATCTAGAACAACGGGGAGTCTGTGATCCCATCCCTACAGCCAGGATTTCAGGAGCCAAAGCCATCCGAACACCAGAGGCAGGCAACAATGGAAACTGATCCAGTACTGCATAGATTCAGAATTCCAGGTCAGCTACCACAGATTCAAGATGCCGGATACCAGATCTAAAAAAACAGCATGAGATATACCAGGCAGGAGCTGCTAACTGGGCAATTCCTTAGAAAGGAGCTCCTGGGCCGGCAAACACCTACAGCGCAACTGGCTTCTAACTGGGAACTATTTCTACTCCCAGAAGCAGCAGAGGCAAGGCAGAAGCTTAATATCATGGCAAGAGGAAGAGGATCGTCTTTAGGGAATTGTACTGTGATTAAGGAGACGTCTTGTGGCAAAAGTAAAAGACTTTCTATCACTGACACTGTGTGTGTGTGTGTGTGTGTGTGTGTGTGAGAGACCCTGCGCAAGTCTCATTATCTCCCTGTGCCTCAACTCTAATTCCTGCTCTGTCTCTGACTCCCTGTGTGACCTTGGATAAGTCACTTTATCTCTCTGTGCATCAGTTCTAATCCCAGCCCCGTCACTGACTCTCTGTGTGACTGAAGGGTGAATCAATTCATCTCTCCATATCTCGGCTCTAATCCCAGCTCTGTCACTGACTCTCTGTGGGACCTTTGGGTGAGACACTTTATCTCCCTGTGCCTCATCTCTAATCCCAGCTCTGTCACTGACTCTCTGTGTGACCTTAGGGTGAGTCACTTTTCTCCCTGTGCCTCAGCTCTAATCCCTGCTCTGTCACTGTTTCTCTGTGGGACTTTGGGTGAGTCACTTTATCTCCCTGTGCCTCAGCTGCTCTGTCACTAACTCCTTGTGTGACTTCGATGAGTCACTTTATCTTTCTGTGCCTCAGTTTGAATCCCAGACCTGTCACTGACTCTGTATGACCTTGGGTGAGTCAATTATCTCTCTGTGCCTCAGCTCTAATCCCAGTTCAGTCACTGTGACCTTGGGGTGAATCACTTTATCTACTTGTGACTCAGTTCTAATCCAGACTCTCTGTGTAACCTTGGGGTGAGTCACTTCCTTGTGACTAAATTCTAATCCCAGACCTGTCACTGACTCTGTATGACCTTGAATGAGTCACTTTATCTCCTTGGCCTCAGTTCTAATCCCAGACCTGTCACTGACTCTGTGTGTGACCTTGGGGTGAATCACTTTACCTCCTTGTGACTCAGTTCTAATCCCAGCTCTGTCACTGACTCTCTGTGTGACCTTGAGTTGAGTCATTTTATCTCCCTGTGCTTCAGCTCTAATTCCAGCTCTGCTACTACTGCTACTTACTAAACATTTATATAGTGCTATACACAACACTGTACTGACACTCATATGAGACAGATCCTGCTCATTGTTTACAATCTACTCAACAGATGGAGACTGAGGTACTCATGATAGAGCTACTGTAGTGGATCAGGGATCTTTGCCCTCTAAGAACTCAAGAAGAAAAGGATCAGAGGGGAGGGAGTGTGCGGGTCCAGGGAGTAGGGGATACAGGTAAAATCATTTTGCTTCTGCTATTGATGCAAGTTGCATGCAAATATGGCTCCTGTAGATAGATGGTTGGCCAGCATGCTTTCTCTTTCTTCTCCTTCCCATCCTCGTCTGACATATGGTTAAGGTTGCAGTGGAGTCTTTAATGGAATCTGTAGTAAAATCTGTAACAGGAACTTTTTTTTTAGATAATATCAGAGCAAAAACAACTGCAGTTAGGGATGACTACTGCCACTATATCATTACTGTAGACAAGGATAACCACAGCACATGTGCACACAGGATGATAGGGGTCATGTTAAATGAGGTCTCCACCCACCAAGATTTTATATAAGAAAAACAACCTATGGAGTGGGTGTGTGAGGGGTAGGATGGGAGGGACTTATGTAAGAGTAACAGAAGCATAAGAGTTTACTTTCGTATCTGAAACTGAAATAAAAATGACAAAAACTTTATCGATTCTATGTGTAACCTTGGGCAGTCACATTGTCTCCCTAATCCCGGCTCTGTCACAGCCTCTGTGCGACCCAAAAGCCAGTCTCATTGTCTCCCTGATCCCGGCTCTGTCACAGCCTCTGTGCGACCCAAACGCCAGTCACATTGTCTCCCTAATACCGGCTCTGTCACAGCCTCTGTGCGACCCAAAAGCCAGTCACATTGTCTCCCTAATCCCAGCTCTGTCACAGCCTCTGTGTGACCCAAACGCCAGTCACATTGTCTCCCTAATACCGGCTCTGTCACAGCCTCTGTGCGACCCAAAAGCCAGTCACATTGTCTCCCTAATCCCGACTCTGTCACAGCCTCTGTACGACCCAAAAGCCAGTCTCATTGTCTCCCTAATCCTGGCTCTGTCACAGCCTCTGTGCGACCCGAAAGCCAGTCTCATTGTCTCCCTAATCCTGGCTCTGTCACAGCCTCTGTGCGACCCAAAAGCCAGTCACATTGTCTCCCTGATCCCGACTCTGTCACAGCCTCTGTGCGACCCGAAAGCCAGTCACATTGTCTCCCTAATCCCGGCTCTGTCACAGCCTCTGTGCGACCTGAAAGCCAGTCACATTGTCTCTCTCATCCTGGCTCTGTCACAGCCTCTGTGTGACCCTAAAGCCAATCACTTTGTCTACCTCTGTCCTCAGGACCTATTTGAAAACACAGTATATGTTTTAATGTGACTTGCTTGATGAGCAAATTAAAAAAATAGAGAAAACAGAGAAATTTTTTATTCTTTTCACTGTACATGTAACCTATGATTTCAAGCATCATGCCCACCTCTTCACTCACTCTCAGCTATCCGAGAATAAGTATCACCTAGACAGCTGCTTTAAATATAGCCAGCACAGTCGATATTTTGAACACATACTAAAATATTTTCCCAAAAAGGAAACCGTCATTACCGGTCCTCAGTGCTGACCTTTCCGGTGGCAGGCCAGTTTGTGTCCTCCGAGCAGGTACAGGGTTAAAATAATCCACACTCTTTGATGTGTTTAAGACTCTGTTGAAACGTTTGTGCTTCAGAAGCCACATTTCCAAAGAGCTGCACACGGTTAAAAGCTGTGTGAAAGGAGTGCTTGGATACATGGAGAGGCTGGGATTTTCCCACTCATCCCAGAATCTCGGAGGATTTAGGAAGTGGATGGGTAAAACTATGACTGACACCCAGTCTATCAGCCTTCACTGGCAGTATTCTCTCCACCGCTTTCCTCATTCCCTCGCTTTTCTCTTTCATCTTCCCTTCCTCTCCCCGCCTCTCTTCAGATGGCCTTTATCTCCCTCTCTCGCTCTCTCTCTCTGCTCCATCCCACCATTTCTTCTCCTGCTCATCTTCCCTCCCTCTTGCTTCCTCCTTCCGGCCCAAACACGCCAGAGCATGCACTAATGCGTTACTCGCAGGCATCATGAGAGCGGTGCACGGGGGACTCAGAGCACGTGGGTCAGGGGAATCTGTTCAGTCTCTTCACAGAGGATAGACCCAGGAATCGTTTGAGCTCAGACCGGGTTAAAGGTCGCCCATGAGGCTGGTTTAGAGCTGATAATAGGTTCATCCACGCCGAGGATGGAGCACGCTATGTGGAAGTGGAGGTGCTTGTCCTTAAATTGCTTAATTAGTGCCTTCAGATTCAGGACACTTTATTGGCTTAAAAATTTGTACATGTTTCCAGAGTAATACATAAAGTGAAATAAGGAGAGATTACATAATACAGAAGAGAAATAACAAGGACACTTCCTGGGTTCTGGACTGGTCCGCATTGTCTCTGGTCAGATGGGAAGATACCACATATTTTGATGTTATCTGCTGTGTCTCCTATGATTATACAGCATTTTCCCTGCTCATTCTTTTGTGGGAAGGCTTTGATTTTCTCTGTCAGTTTTAGACAGTGCACGTCTCTGATCTCTTTGTATTGTGTACGGTGCAGGAATAAATGCTTTTCTCTTTCTATTTCTCCAGCATTGCACTGCATGAGTGTGGCTTCTTAGGGTTTCTATTTCAGCTTTTGACTGCACATTTCTATTTCTCTTCTGTGGTCACTTATTCTCTGCCTGTGTTTTGCAAGAGTGACGGAGGTGAGGTATTCTGCTACCGTGTAGTTTCTGTGTAGGGATTTGTAGCAGTCCAGCTTGTTCTGTTTCCCATTCTGCACCTCCCAATAGGAGATGTATTGGTGTTCTAGGGCCTGGAGTAACATATGTAGTGCTGCCTTTTCAAAGGCAGGAGTTTTGCTGTTTGAGCTCTGGGAGTTAGTGCTGTTTTGGTGTGGCAGTTTTTCTACATAGCTGTTGCGTGTGCTTTATTGTACAGGGGGTTGTGTTCCTTTAGAGTGCCTGGTCGGAGAGGGAGTTTATGCATCTGTTACTGAGGTGACACCAGAATCAGAATTTTCCTTTTTGTATGGTGATTAGTAAGAGGAAGTGTTCTAGATCTGCTCGGCACCCATTTTTGGAGGAGCTTCTGTGGCCATGGAGAAGTTAATATTGAGCGAGCCAGGGAGAGGGAAAGTCACCCGGGTAGCTTTACTCAGATATTCAGCAGAATATACACGGGTAACTTTAAGACCGAGATTTACCAGGGTAATCCTGACTGGTTCATGCTGAGTACCAGCGCTGCCCAGCCCCTCCAGTCCCTCCTGCTTTTATCTGACTAAAATTTAGCTGCCTAGTAATTTACCCGGCTAACGTTTCACTGAGGGAGGAGGGAAAGTTAAAAACTCAGGGTTCGTCCATGTAACTCAAATGTTACTTGGATAAAAAACCTTTTAAGTCTCACCCTTGGAGGTGCAGGGTTTCTGTTGGGGGTTGAAACTGGCCATGAATTTCGTTAGTGTGTGGAAGGCCCTTAGAGCTTTTCTTTAGTGTTTTTGTAGCTAACGTAAAGTTCCCAAATGTACTCGGTGTCAGACCAAGCCAGGCATGCTCTGCTTCAAAGTTATTTACATAAAACTGGGGAATTTTTTTTTTTTTTTTTTACTTTTTCTGGGAAACCATGAGTGTTTATCTTTCCCAGACTGTAGGGCCTCTGATTTGCAGGAGTTCTTGGTAGATTCTTTGTCTGTCTTGGATGGGGAGACGTGGGAGAGTGCCACGAGTACCCGCAGGACTGCAAGCTTATTTTCAAAGGGAAAACCCAGGCAGAGTTTCCTTTTCAAAGTCCTGATGGCCGGGGACAGCAGGTGGAGTGTAGCCCTGGAAAGTACGCCTAGGGCCAGGGGTCCCAAGACCTTTTTTTTTTTTTTTTTTTTTTACACAAAGGGCCGAAGCAACATTTCAAAATCACCAAGAAGCTGAGGGGAGGAGGAGGAGGAGGAGGAGGTGTATCCCCCTTCTTCGCAGTGTCTCTTGAAGCCTGGATCTTTCAGTGATTCGAAATGATGCAGGAAAAATATTTCCAGAAAGTTGGCAACCCCGTCCCTCTCCTGGAAACCCTGCCCACATCTTCATCATCTGCATCTGGTGGGGGGGGGGGGGGGGGTGTTAAATGGCACTCTCTCCTCCCCACTTACACTCCCCATACACTCTTGCTCTCTTCTTCCCTTCCCTTCCTCATCCCTCTCCTCCAGTCCCTCCTCACCCACATTCCTTTTCTCTCCTCATGCCCCTTCTTTCCATTTCCCCACGCTCCTCCTCTCATTCTCACGTCTCTTACCTTCGCTACCCTCTCACTCATTCCTTTTCCCTCCACATTCTCTTCTCTGACACCCAATCCTCTTACCTCACAGGCTTTCTCTTTTTTTCTTTTTTTTTTGGTGAGGTTGGGGACCCTGCAAGCACCGCCGACTTCTTGCGCTGTTGCGCGAGCCTTCCTCTTCTGCCGGTGGGAGTTGGGGACCCCGCTAGCACTGCAGTTTTCTCATGCCTCCATGACAGCCTTCCAATTTTTCTGGTGGGATTGGGGACCCCCCACCAGCACCCCCTCGTTTCTCCTACCACTGCGCATGCTAAGAAAATAAAGACATAACTCCTTGCTTGCAGACTGATTCAGCTACGGTGGTCTGGTAAAAATGACTTTGGAGGTTACATTGGCCCGCGGGCTATAGTTTGGGGACCCTTGGCTTAGGGTTTTCAAAATGAAAACCCTGGGCCCAGTATTGAAAGCGCATTTAGTGCTGGATAGCCGGATCAGTAGGACTGATCTGACTATCTAGCGGTCTGCTGAAAATCAGCTGGATAAGTCACTTATCTGGCTATCTTTTAGCCAGCTAATTTGTGGGCGGGCAATGGGTGGATCTGGATGGCGCTAGCTATCCAGTTAACTGAACCGGATAATTAGCATATTAATTCTTAGCAGGTTAATTGGATAAGTTAGAACAGCCATAGAGCTGATCGGACTTAGCCGGATTTAACTTATCCAGCTAAGCAGTGCCTTGATGGCGGATTTTCAGCAGCACAGCCATGCTGCTGAATATCCCTTGTAACTTAGCTGGATAAATCGCTGAACTTCTGGCACACTTCTTCGGGGAGAGGCATGACCTCTTCTCTCATTCACCTCTGCAGGAGGAGGAGGATGAAACCCAGGCTGCAGACATGGGCCTCTCTCCTTGAGGGGAAGAGCCCCTGCCAGGTCTACCTCCCATTCAGCGGGGTCCCTGGGCCCCACCAGCCAGTCGCATACCGGAAGTCCGTATTACCTGCCCTTCCCCAATAAGGGCAGAAACCAAAAGGGCAAAAACCTGCCAAAAGTTCTCGCTTTTATAGCTCCTGCTAAACCGTGATCACCCAGTCTTAACAGCCGAAATTCTTAAAGGGGACATACACACTACTTCCCCAAATAACACATCATCCATTCCATATAATGCTCACGCCTCTAAAATGCCATCTGGCGGTCATTTAGTAGTATTACACAACAGAACTATAAAACATTTTCCAAACATGGTTAACATGATAACCTTCCGGGGCTCCCCCACCCAGAGCCTCTTGCATGGCTACCAAACTTAAAAAAAGAGTGCACCAAGGTTGGGGGTCTCACTATATCTACGTTTTCTCACCCTCTGTCTGTCTCTTTCCCCCTTTTCCCATTGGCCTCTATCCTCTCTTCTCCACATTCTCTCACTCTTCCCCCTCCCTTTTCTGTTTCCCTGTGTCCTCTCTTCACCATGTTCTCTCTCTTCTTTCCCTCCCCGTTTGTGTCCTCCCCTTGCCACATTCTCCCAGGGCCTGTTTAAGGACCCTGGTTTGGACAAGGCCCTCAAAACCTCTGGCTCTCCTCTCTCTCACCTCAAATTTCCAATTAGGCCATAAGGATATAATTTTTTGTTTCTCTTTCATGAACGTCTAAAAATAAAAGCAGCAGGGATGCTTTCTGCTCTGCCCTCTTTGTAATTTCTTCAGTACTTATTTCTGAGTAGTGGTTTAGCTCGCTTGCCTAAGTACACCCTGCAGGATGTAGAATCCAGGAACAGAGCACTCCTCTGCTGTCCAGCCCTTAAAGAGCCCACCACAGCCATAAGGGAATGTACAGAACTGCTTGAATATGCAGTGGTCTCTCACTGGCCGGTCGTGATTGCTTGGTCCCTGTTAGCAATGCTCTTTTGCATGTATTGCAAGCTCGGTGCTAAGCTGGATGGCTGTAGTGCCCCAGCATGCCTCATGGTCCCCATTCCCCCTTCCTGCTTCTTTGTCCTCTTTCCACGGGTGCGAAACGCTCGGCAGCATGGAGGGGGATGGGGACATTTGGAGGCTGGCCAGCCAATTGGAACAGGTGGTGTTAGTGTGTGTGTGGGGGGGGGGGGGGGGTGCGGGCGGTGCTAAGTGACATAACAGGGCCCACCAAAGCTAGGGCCTTTTTTTTTTCCAGCAGTCAGCCAGTTTGCCTATTCCCTTTTCTTTGCAGACGGCTTTTTCCTTCTCATGGTTCCCTCTCCCCTTCGGTGGCTTCATCCATAATGATAGCCCAGGACTAATAGGCGTGACGCTTCAACCATACACGCCACAGCGAACCCTAAGGTCCCTAAATAAACGACTATTGACTGTACTTATAATCCGGAGCACACATGTTCCTAATAGCAGGCCCTAAACTATGAAACTCACTACCAGAGACATTACGACTGATCCCAGAAAGAAAGACAATCAAACGTGAACTAAAAACCTTGCTTTTTAAAAACGCTTATAATCTAACTTAAATTCTATCAGAATGCAGAGTTAACAATAACAAGAACAAAAAAACAATATCATGTAACGAGAGAACAAAGTAGCTCATGACAACTCTCCTACAACCCTGTAAATTACTAAGCAGAATCCCTGTCCTATTAACCGATTGCCCCCTTCCTCAGTTGAGACGTATAAGAACATCACCCTTAAGTCCTTCCAATGTATATGTCATATACCAAAATGTATATTACAAAAGTATGTGTTATCCCAATATGTGTTACACCATAATATGTAATGATTCAAAGGACGACTATTACTTTTGTAAACTGTTGTGATCTTCTCTTGGAACGACGGTATATCCAATAAATAAATAAAATAAAGTTACATTGGACAGTCATGCTGACAGTTTACGCTTTCAGCAATGCTGGAAAGCACCTGGGATTGCAATATACTGTGATGCCAGAGCTGCTAATGGGAGCACGATTAGGTATTGAGTGGGTGGGACAGCTGGGGCAAGGAGGCCATATATTTTATTCTGTTTATCAAAGGAGGGGGAGGGGCAAGGTCCAGCATCAATAATCTCTTTACTTTTTAATGTCAAAGGATTTTGGGGGTGGAGCCTCAGTCAGTAGGGGGGTGTTACAAATTTATGGTGGAGGAGGGATAGGAATTGGGTTATGGTTAAGTGGCAGGTTATACTGCCACACAGTTCCGGATAACTAAACTTAACCAGCCATATTCAGAAGCTGGCCAGTTAGGTTTAAATTTATCCGGCTAAAGTTGGCCAGATAACTTTAATCAGGGATATTTATTTAGAGTTTTTATATACCGACCTTCTCGATATACATAATCGAATCAGAAAATGTATCCTGCTGAATATCTATGACAAGTTATCCGGCTAACTTTAGCTGGATAAATAGACCATTGGCTGCCTTACTGAATATAATAACCGTGCAAATAAATAAATAAATAAAATTATCAATTCTCTCCATTCTCCATAGAAACTGTAATCCTTCAAAACTTTCTTCTGCCCCATCCAAGCAATTGCAAAGTACTTTCCCCAAAATATACAGCTCTTATCCTTCAAAGGATTTCTCACTCACAGAATCTCCCCATCGATTGTAGGAAGTCCAACTTCATCTACCTGTGGGACAAAGGACATGTCCCTTGGTTGTCATCCCTTGAAGAGAAACACCTACTCTGCCTCAAGGGGGAAAGCCCTAGCAGAGCCCTCTCTGGAGAGAGACCAACCTGGCTGAACCCACTCCATGACTGAGCTCTCTCCAACTCCTCCCTCAAAATTCTCAGCCACCCCTTGTTACATTTTTCCCCTACCCAAACTGGGTTTGGTCTTTCCAACCTCCAGTGGACCATTCTGACAACATTTCAGAACATGATATAGTGCTGTGTCAGTACTACAACACTTTACAGCCCAAACATGTACAACTGTTCATTTCCTTGAGGTAACTATAATCATATACCATAATATTTCCACTAATTACTCACATTTTTTTTTCCACCAAGCAGTCCCACTCTCCCATACTGGAGCAATCTTCTTCAGCTTCCATTTTTCTTCTCTTCAATAGCCAACAAGGTCCAGAGCTCAGGGCCTGAAAAACAAAAACACAGGCAAACCCGTCCCCTAACTGCATCTCTGTGAGAATAATAATGTATTGTAATTCATTTGAGCTAAATGAATGACTTCTCCATAAGGATTTATTACCATTTTCCTATCCTTTATACTTTTCCCAAATTTGCATTCTTAGTTAGGCTGCGTTATTAGATAATTTGAGATAGTCAAATTCCCATCTTCCCTATGTACTCATTCCTAGAGCGAGAAATACATTGTAATAAACCCTGACAATAGTCTCTTATTGCTAAAGTGAAGATCCCTGTGAAATAGCTTCATGTTACCTGTAAACATTAAACAAGTATACATCCACATTAGGAAGGGAAATCTAAATTCTTAGTAACTCTTTCACTCTTGTGAGAAATTGTCTCTGATGGCTGCCTGTGTATGTAAGAAGTTTCTGGAGACTCAGTTCAAATCCAAGACCTGCAGCAGGTTTTAGCCCTGAAGACAATCTCCAACAAATCTTGAAACTTGAAGAAAACCTGGAAAGAAAAAAAAGAAAGCATAGTTGTTAGCCCAATTGAGGTATCTGGCATCACGCAAGATTTTCTTTTCCCATCGGGTTCTACGAATCACATAATCCTCAGGGTCTGGATTGGCTTGTATCAGACAGCTTACCTCACCATAAGCAGACTCAACAAACACTATCAGTAATGGTCAGGATCAGGCCTTTTGACCATCTCTCCAGAAACAGGATGCCTTATAGAAATTGTATGTCTTTTCCCCCATGTCTTGAGTGGCTGTGTTCCACGTAGTGCATTCTCAGATTCTGTCCGTAGGTCCACTTAGTCATCACATCGTCCACAGTCTGTCTTAGCCTGATATTCTCTGCATGTAGGTCCCTAAATTGAGGGTCTCTTCTTAGCACACCTTCAGCTTCTTTTCTGACCCTGTCACCTCAATCACATTCAACAGTCTCCATGAGCCAGATGGTACATGTAAGTAGAGGTCTTTCCACCTTTCTCAGATCACTTGCTACATACCCTCTGCTTTACTGATTTTTGTAGTGCTCTTATCCTTAGACAAGTGATCTGGCAACACCCACTGGGTCTCGTCCCAGATATTTAACGATTCCTTGCTAAACAGCTCATCTATATACTAGTTGTCTCAAGCATCACTGTGGTTATCCCCCCCAACTCCTTAACCCCACAGGTGAAAGCAGGCCTAGCAGTCTCCTGGCTTCTTTCTGAATTTGGTCTAACATGGACCTCTCAAAGAATTTAGGCTCTTCCAAGGGCATCTCTGGAGAAATTCTTCCCTCTTTTATGAATACATTTGCGGTTTCAATAACATACAATAAAGGATGCATAGGCACCTGATGAAACCACTTTCCTAGCATCTACATGTAGAGACCCCCTAGGTCTTTACTATTCAGTTGGTCCCTAGCTCAGGCCCTGGCTTAGGAGTTGGGTAGGGGGATGGAGTTGGCAGACCACTCCAGCTTGCAGGAGGAGCAGTGTTGTATTATTTTTAGCCTGATCCAGGGGAAGAGTCTTATTTGTGGCTAGTAGCCCCCAGCTCTGGAAAGGAGGGGTTTGTGAGAGTGGAAGAGTTTTTTGAGAGAGCTGTTTATTTTTGGGAAGAGTTATCTTTTGGGAGCCTGGTCCTACACCAGAGGATTATCACCCCTTCCTGTGGGAGGTCAGGATAGGGTACTGGTAATTCCCTGCCAACCAGCTAAGGAGGGACATCAGCAACCTAGCTGAAAAAAAGAGAAGCAGTTTTGAGTTTTGAGAAGTTTGGTCCCTGTTGTATTGGGAGGGATGTTACATAAGAACAGAAGAAATTGCCATGCTGGGTCAGACCAAGGGTCCATCAAGCCCAGCATCCTGTTTCCAACAGAGGCCAAACCAGGCCACAAGAACCTGGCAATTGTTGCGAGCCCCATTTGCGTCAGGCCCACGCACGGGCCTGCTCACCTCTCTGGCTCCTCTGCAGGTCCTGGGTCGGCCTCCCTAGCGGCAGCCGAGAGCTCTTCCAGGCCTCGGCGACCCACGGCGGCGGTCGCCAGGCCTTCCACTGCGCACCAGGCCTCACACCAGAGTTTGGCGTCTTCTGTGGTGTTGGCCACGCCCCTACACGCGCACGCGGACCGCCCGGCCTCTTGTAGGGCCAGGGGCGGGTCCTAGCTCCATGGTGCGCCCTGATTGAAGGAACTACTTTAGGAAGTTCCTGCCTGCACTTCCTTGCCTTGGCATTCGGGTCGGCTTTATTGCTAGATTGTCACTGCTTGCTAAGCCTTGTTCCAGTCTTGTTCCAGGATCCTACTGTTCCAGTCTTATTCCTGCATCCTACTGCTGTTCCTATGTTCGTCTGTTGTCTCCCCAGGTAGTACGTTCGGACTGTCTCTCTAGTATTGATCTCGGCCTGAGCCTTGACCTTCCTGCCTGCTGCCTGCCTTCTGACCTCGGCCTGCCTGTGACCTCGTCTGACCTCCGGAACCTGACATCTGCTTCGTTGACTACTCTTGGACTGCTTCCTGGTATATGACTCCTGCTTTAGCTGACACTCCTTGAACTGACCAAGGGTCCATCCTGACCCCTGCCTGATTGACCACATCTCCTGATTCTGGCTTTGTCCCTTGCCTTGTCATCGCCTATGCTGTTCTGGTCTTCCTTGCTCCATCTGACCTCCAGCCTTGAACCCGACTGCTCTTCTTTCCTGTCTGTGGGCACGCCTGTCTACCATTTCTCCACGAGACCCTGCGAGGCCCACCTAAGTCCAAGGGGCCCAGGTCCCTAAGGGCTCCACCTGGGAGGACCGTGAGCTTCCAGTGGTGAAGCTCATCCTAGCCTCTGTCTCCTCCAGTGCTCTACTCCCTGGGGGCAGGTGCTTCCTGGTCCCTACCAGGGAGCCATTCTCCACTGCTCCAGGACAAGGGTCCACCCCCGAGTGCAACACAATTACCCAAACACTAAGAAGATCCCATGCTACTGATGCAATTAATAGCAGTGGCTATTCCCTAAGTAAAATTGATTAATAGCCATTAATGAACTTCTCCTCCTCCAGTTCCTGCCCACTGAGAGGGAGAAGAGACTTTGGAATTTTGGACATCTCTTAGGACTTCTAACACCAGAGGTCCAGAGCTAACATCTAAGAGAGATATAAGGAGATCCAAGTTACCACTAGGATCCCACATCCTATCACTAAAGGATATTAGGTTTTTGCCTAGTGCTTGCCGCCTAAGGGACACTGATGCAACTGAGTGGGATTGAGAGAAGATAAGTACAAGTGGATTGTTTAATTTTGTGAAAAGGTCAGCTGGAGATTTTTGTTGTTAATTTGACTTGAGATATTTTGGTTACAGTAAATTTTGTTTTGGAGCACCCCATCCGAGAGTCCAGCATCTTCATTAAGAGTCATAGGTGGCCTAAAGCAAGGACATCACAATAGTGAGTACAACTGAAAGACTGAGTTTTGCCACCTCCGAGTACCTTGGGCCCTGGAGGTAGAATCCTCCTTCCTGCTGAAAAGAATCTTGGCACCTGGTGCCGGTGGACAGAGAAAAAGAAGAAAGGGAGCATGAGAAGGGAGCTGGTAGTCTCGGGACAACTGTGTACCCCTGTACTCAGGACACCACCGAAAAGGGAGTTACAATACACATGGACCATTCACAAACAATGTGCTTTCAGCAGATGTTTCACACTGTCCTGTGCTGCTTTCCATGCCTCCTTTCAGTAGGAAACACAGTGGTCCATGGCCACAGGTACACTACTGATCACCACAATGGCAACATCCATGGGCCATTCCTCTGGATGAGGTGGCATACTTTTTCCTTTCAAAATGCTGGTTGGCCATGATCCCACTATCATCTCCTTACTGGGTCCTGCCACAATCACGAGCTGCACAGCAAAATCAGGACAAACTCCTGTCCTTCCATCCAATCCCATAATAGGCTCCATTCTAGGCCTGGCCAAGGTTCAGCCTTCATCAAACCCAGCTCTGACCCCAAACTTGAGTTTTTCCTGCCAGCTGCCCCTTCGCTGCTTTGATTATTCACCCTGGATAGGCCTTACTTCTTCCAATGGTCGGGCCACTTTCTTTGCTGGTTCTACGTTGGCCCCGCATGCCTCCTCCTACAGTGGGGGCCACTCTGATACCTGCAGTTCCAGCATATCACCCACTGCTGCCAGCTGACAGGCCTCGACAGCTTTATCTGATTCTCGCTATTTCGTCTCTTTGATATCCAGCTTAAGACACTTCAAACAAGCTACGTCCACTTCAGGCGGGAGACTGCACGTGCTGCAACATGAGCACTGTACCCAGATGACTACCCACTCTCTTCCTTATCCTATCAACAGCTTACTCTTTAATTTGAAGTCCATGTTGGTCGTCCTCACTATAGGCCACTCTCCTAAACTGAGAAACCTGTCGCTCAGATCTCACCACATCAGAAAAATGGGGCTCATTCTGCAAATATATTCCAACCAAAAACTTTTATTTTCTGGTGTTACCAGCAGTCAAGAGCATATAACCATAAAGTGAGAGAAAACATCAATTACATCAGAGTACATAGGTTTGCACAGCTAGGCTGGGGAGGTTACAAACAAGATAGAAAGGTCAACATACTAAATCCTTAGTAATTATATACACCTTCCCAGTATTATGATAACTTCTTACAAATACTTTTTCCTTTTCTCTATCCAATATTTCAAAGTACACTCAGCAAAAACAATTTCCGTACAGTACATCTACTGTTTCTCCTCTTCCTTGATGACTGTGCTTCTCACAGTCTTAATGTAAATTTTTCCCACCTTAAGTGCTTCAGTGCTTATTCACTGGACACTTAGTAATTCTTTCCATTCTCCATAGAAACTCTGTAACCCTTCAGAAATGTCTTCTTCCTCCCTCCAAGTAGTTGCAAGGGACTTTCCCCGGAGTCCCTGTCTCCCACCTTCTTCGCTCAAGGACCCTCCCATGGACCGTGGGAACTCCAACACTCCTCCGCCTGTGGGTCTCAGGAGAAGTCCCCAGGCTCTCTCTCCCCTGGAGGGAAAACACTTATGCCTCCTCGGACTTTTTCCTCTAGAGGGGGAAGGACTCTCTCCAGAGAGAAGCCACCCTGGGTGAACCCAGGCCCTGGCTGGGCTCTCTCCAGTTCCTCCTGCCAAATCCTCAAGCAGCCCTTTTATACTGGATGAACTCTCCCTCTATGGGACCTTGCACACCGAGTCCTTCTGAAAGGGAAACATTTCCACATAGACCACTAATCACTCTTTCACCAGGACACAGTGCAAATGTCTCTCTCTCCTAGTCAGTGCTCATCAGCCTCACACCCTTCATTGTGTACAGATTGCACCTCTGGATTCCTGCACCCAAAATGCTTGACTTTCCACCAAGTTCCCTCTTCAAAAGGAAAATAAATTGAATCAATTTATTTCTGTGCATGCAACGGAGCAAAACCAAGACTGGATCAGCCTGTTTATGTTGACCTGTGTTAGTGTCAAGCAAACTTAGTAGTATTAGGGTCATTCATCAAAATGCGTTATGGCATTAACGGATGCGATAATGCATTAACGCGTGCGTTAACATAATGCATGCAATAATCGTACTATTGCATGGCGCAAATGCAAATTTTTGGAAGGGGAGGGATAAGGGAGGGGTTTGGGCTGGATTAACGAAAATGAGGGGCAATATCACACCGTGCGATAGCATAACACATGCTATCACACAGTTTTAATGTCAGAAGTAACTACACCTTTTTTCCTGGCATTAAGCTGCGCAATATGCCCGAAACGGCTGTAACGCAATTCATGATAAATTTTGCAAATTGCATTTCAGCCATTTCTGGGCTTAGGAGGTCGAGAGTGGAGGAGAAAGAGAGAGAGAGAGAGAGAGAGAGAGAGAGAGTGAGAGAGAGAGAGAGAGAGATGGCTTACATAGCAGTCAATGTATCACAAATTATGGTACACCTGGTATGTCTTTCATATCATCACATTTGAACTGTCCGGCTTCAGAAAAATACACAAAAAATACCACATGTGACTCTGAGGGAGTAATCTATGTCATCCAATGCCCTTGCAGATTGATTTATGTGGGTAGAACAAAGAGACAGATTAGAACGAGGTTAATAGAACATAGGAGTTGCATAAAGACATCTAAGATGACTGCTCCGTTAGTACAGCATTGTATACAACATCAACATGTGTTTACTGATCTACGGTGGTTGATTGTGGAAAAGGTACAGCTGAGTCACAGAGGGGAGATATACAATATCGCCTTAATAGACGTGAACACCATTGGATTTACAAGTTGAAGTCTATGGACCCTTATGGGTTGAACGAAAAGATTAATTGGTATTCCCTGATTTGAGAAAGTCTCTTTGTGGGGTGATCGCGAGGTGATTTTTGAGCCGATTGATTGAGAGACTTGAGAGGACCCGTTGGGAGTGTGCAAAGATGTTTTGTTATAACAGTGGCTGGCTGACATGAGTTATAATTTTATAATGTTAGTATACATAAAGTATAGTTTGAAGGATGGGCTGTATTTCTGTAGTGGGACCTGATGGAAGACTAGGGTAATGTGGGAGTATTGGAAAATGACGACCTGGTTGGAAATTAGTTTGACTCTGTTGGAAATATAGATGTTTGACATCACTTCCGGGATTTTGCTCTTGTGCGACCTGATAGAAGACTAGTGAAGTAAGGGAGCAATGAGCGTGCACGACCAGGTTGGAAACAGTTACGCATGCTGGAATTTCCAGTTCGAGTAGTTTAAAGGGTCCAGTTGGTTGCTGTGTTTTGAAAGAATGCGAGTCTAAACGCAGACCGTGAATATATTCTTGGATTAAAGAAAAGCTGTTGGCGATTATGAATTGAATCCTGATGAATGCCTGTTGGATGTCACGGAAGAACAAGCGTGAAGGACTACTCCCCTGAAGCAGGACCCCGGTTGTGGGGGTCCGAAACGCGATCATGTCGGGATTGGGATTAATTGCAGATGAGTATCACTGCTATAATTTTGTGCTCATATTCGAATGTGTGACATCATCATACTGTGACTGTGTTTACCAGGTCGGCTGGATTAGTTCAAATTTTGGAGCTTTCATCAGTTTTGGATTATACATAAAGAAAAAAGATAAAATGATAAAAATGACAAAAAAGATATATACAAAGTAAAATGGACCCGATACTATAAGGAGAGTCTGGTTGATTCCTTTGACTCTATGAGTAATGGTCCTACAAAATTTGTGTATTTTTCTGAAGCCGGACAGTTCGAATATGATGATATGAAAGACATACCAGGTGTACCATAATTTGTGATACATCGTTCACAATTCTGGTTACTGGAATACATATTTTGTGTTTGAGGGCCTTTTTGTGTGATTGATATCGTATTACATAGCAGTCAACCATTTATATCTCTATTGGAGGGCCAGCTAATAGCTCGCGGTGAGGTGTTAGTGGTGGTTTAGGGTTTAGGGGTCAGTTTTACATGCAGAGTGAGACCTACGAACAGCACGGAACACCTCAGTGAAGATTTGAAGTACCCTGTCTCGGCCTAGCTTGAAGGTACCCTGTCCATCAAGCTAGGCTGAGATAACATAGTAGAAATCCCATCTTTGTGAGACTTTTCTCACTCCAAATGACATCAAATCTTCACCGAGGTGCACTGTGCAGTTCATACGTCGCACTCTGCATGTAAAACTGGCCCCTAAACCACCATCAACACCTCACCTCGAGCTATTAGCTGGCCCTCCTATAGAGATATAAATAGTTGACTACTATGAAGGCCTTATCTCTCTCTCTCTCTTTCTCTTACCACAGGCATTATGCATGCAAGTTCTAATATAACATTTTGATGAATCTAGGGGAAAGTTAGTTATCAGGTATCTGGTGTTGAGAGTCTCGAAGGTGTGGTCACTTCTCGAGGGATAATGTGAGCCCTTGGGTCACGGGATGGCTCAGGGAGGAACCCCAAGACACACACCTTGGGAGGTGAGAGAGTACCGGCACGGGCGAAGCAGGAACAGGGCTGGACTGAAGACAAGGCAAGGAACATCTGGAACAGGAACAAGGCAGGCACAGCCCTCCACTGGACCTACACGCACCAATGAGACCCAGCAACACAATGCTGGTCTCGAGAGTAGCCCTCCGGCCATTCGATAGTCCTTCCGGACCGGCTGCTTGGGAACGACAAGTGCGTGAGGCCAGACGGAGGCTGAGGGCAGGAACAAGAAGACTCAGGATATTCAGAAGACTTGGACGTAGACTCAGACTTAGATTCAGGATACTCGGAGGATTCAGACAAGACTCAGGATACTTGGAGGGCTCAGCTCAGTGTTGCGTCTGTCGGTCTTCGACGGCTTCGCTTCGCTTGTTGCACCCCTATCTCGACTCCTCCCGCCTACCTAGGCAAGATAGCTACCGCAGCGTCGCCAAGCCGACTTCTCTGGCATCCCCGGAACGGCTATGGTGCAGCCGTACACCATTGCTCCTCCCAGGTACCTGCTAGGGTGCGCGTGCGCACACAACCCACGTCTAAGTACACCCAGTGGTGCGAACCTCGAGGGCGTTCCCTCATCTGACGTCATGCCAATCCGGGTATATCTACTTCTCAAGATTGCTAGCTCATTGAATTGGCAAAGACTCGAATGGACACAAACTCTTCCTGTCTGCGCTACTCTGCCGCTTCTCTGCTGCCTGCAGGAAGCTTTCCTTCTTCTCTTTGGGGTTTACTACTAACTTGGGTACCCGCTCCTTAGGGGCCCTCTGTTCTATTTTTAGGTGCCATTCAGGGAACAGGTACTCGCTCCTCGAGGGCCTGCTCTCCCTGCCTTAGTGCCTGTACCTATGACAACTATCTGGTGGAATCACATCCATAACAGCTAACACCGAGTGAGTACTCTAATCTCTTATCTGTCTCATCCACAGTAACTCCTTGCTGCAGAACCTCCTGACGTCATCTAGGAGAGTAGGGCTCCCTCTGCCGAGGTCCCTGCGACTACAACTCACCACTGCCACCTGGTGGCTACTTCAAGCTGTATAATAAAAGAGTTCAATTACGGTGTTTTGTGTATAAGAGTCTAGCCCAGTGCTGTGGCTCCTCACGGGGCCCCTCCCCATGGGAATGGTCATCTCCACAGCACCCAAGTATCCACTTAAACACACGTAATATCAACACTCAGAAGACTCAGACAAGGATTACGATTGCTTGGATGTTTCAGGCAAGGGTTCAGGATTCAGGAGAAAGTACTAGGTGAGTGCTGCATCGTGGCGCGCCCTACACAGCCACCCATGGCTGGTCGTGGACCATGCCAAAGGTGAAGCAGACTCCAGATGAAGAGTGGAACGTTGAAGCCAGGACTGACGAAGATTCAGGAGAGGCCTGGAAGGCAGGAGCCTGCGGCGGCATCCTGTTGCGTGGGAGGCCGGGCAGGTAGCAGCAACGGCAGTGGCACCCCTTGCCGCGAAGAGGAAACAGGCAGAGGCAGCGGCAGCTTCTTGCCGCAAAAATGAAAGGAGGCATAGGGCTGGGCGGCGGCACTAGGACCGCGGAGGCACCGACAATGCGGTGGCCTCTGGGCCGCGCAAAGACGACGGCGGTGGCGGCCTGCCGCTGGAGGTAAGGGATTGCCTGCAGCTAGGCCCGCAGGCAAAATCCCAACAGTACCCCCTCCTCAAAGACCCCCTCCTCAAGCCTCCTATCAACAGCTTGGAAGGGTGGAGGTATCACTACATACCGTCAGAGGGAGATCAAAGGTCCAAGGATAGAAGCTGGAATTTCTTGGCGAGGGACTGAAGCGATGAAGATACTTGAAGCTGTGGACAAGACGTAAAAGGTTGAAAATCCAGGCAAGACGTAGGCAAACATTAAAGACGAAAATCAGGCAGGATACGGGATTGCATCTCAGGTTCTGGTAGTCAAGGTGGAAAAAATTGAAGACAAGGAGACCAGCTAGCAATGGTGAAGACAGATCAGACATCAAGCTGGATTTTAGATGCGAGGGTGGTACCACTGGAGAGTGGGTTAGTAAACTTACAGGTTATCACATGCTCTTGGGTAAGCATTGATATAAGGGATGCCCGATGGAATAAGGAAAGGCATTGATATAAGGGATGCGCGCCGATGCTATTTGCTATTTTCCCAGTTTGTTCCCAGTTCGCCCAGTTTAGGGATAGGACTTGCAAACCTCCCTAATTTAATAGTCCTCCTTTTCCCCTGATAGCTCCAACCCTTAAACCTTACTGAGTAGCATAGTTTTGTTTAATTACTTACACCCATCCATAGCAGTAATAAAGTTACGTGACAGGGGGCCCTGGCACACTCCTGTGCGTGTTTGTATTTATGCATACACCTCTTAGCCTTTCCCCGATACGCCCACGCCCCTTTTTGCAAACTTTTTCCTTGTGCATACAGTGGGAGATATGTGGGTCCTTGGGTGGCTTTTAAAATCTGTTTGGCGCATGCTGGCCCAACTTGTGCTCATGTCTCCTGGTTTTACACACAGGGCTTTTCTAATTCACTCATTAGCGTAGACAGATAAGTGTTTTGCTGTACTGAACTTTTATTTTTCTACTTTATTGGGGTTTTTTACATTTTATTTCTCTCTATGAGAACTGCCAAATTAAGTTCTATTGCTGAACATGTGTAAGATGTTTAGAAATATTTGTTTATTAAGATAGAAATGTAAATAAGTTGTCTGATGGTTTAATATATTTTTGTTGAAAAATAAATAATAAAAACAGAAATTATATTAGGAAGAGGCAATATATGTATAATGACCAGCTGTCTCCATGTCAAGCCAGGGTTCAACCCCACTGCATCTAATTTGTCCTAAAAACCCCACATTCAATCCTGTTTTTCAGGATATCCATGATGAATATGCATGAGATCATTTTGCATAAAACAAAAACCCAGTATATGTAAATTGATTTCATGCATATTTATTGTGGATATCCTGAAAACCTGACTGACTATAGGATCATCAAGACAGGTTTGGTAAACCCTGACCTAGGGACTTATACTACTACTATGACTTATCATTTCTGTAATGCTAGTAGATATATGCAGGGCTATAGCTTATTGTTCTAATATCTTTAAGAACAAAGGAAACCACATATCCTTAGGTGCAATGGGGGTAAAACCTGGACTGCCTCAGCCTGTCCCTAATGACCTGTTGCCAACTGGTCACATGCCAGGAGCAAGATGGCTGCCGTGCACTAGTGGCAACCTGGATCTACGAGCATTTATTTTTTACTTGCTAAAAGATTGATATTGGTGATGAAGAAGGGAAGAGTGAGCTCTTTCCATTCTCAGGCATCTGGTTCTCTACCTTTGGGGCCATGGATCACTTTGTAATCTGGGGGGAGTTGACTTTGTCAGCCTCCATTGTTATGCCATTGGGGTCTGAGGTGGCAGTAGAGAAATCACTGGTTCTCCAGGCAGCTGATACATCTATCAACTTGGAGGTTAAGAGGAGACATGTGAATCTGGCCTCTTGACCACGACTCATTGTTGAGTTGAGGGTTGATGACATCATCGATGCCAACTCTGGGAGAACTTCGGAGGGAGTCAGTCCGTGTAGCTTCAGCAGTGCAGGGGCAGCTTTCGCCGATATGCCTGGGAGTGGATCAGATGCAGGATCCCACAGAATGTTGGGAAGTTATTATCTGATTCACTTCCTAAGCCTGATGTTCTTACTTTGGAGGCTGTTTGCTGTGCAATGGAGTGCTTGGGTAAGTCCCTTTCGGGGCAGTTTGCCCAATTTTCTAACCAATGTGGCTCTGTGGTGCAGATGATTGAGGGAGCTGAGATTGTGTTGAAAGAATGTGATCAGAGATTGGCTGTCGCAGAGCTCATTATTGAGAAAGTTCAGCGGGGAAATAATGTTCGTATGAAAGATAAGGTGGTTCTATATAACAAGTTTGAGAACTCTGAGAACATTATGAAATGGAGGAATATTCGCTTGATTAGATTTCCCAAGTTGGAAAAAAAATCTCAGCAGAGGAGATTGGAGGTACTTAAAATTTCTCCACACTCCATGCCATCATTAATAAAGGTATTTTTAATATTCCTCAGCCTGTGAGGGAGTCGAAATAGAAGGCCAGGGGAGAATTTTGTTCCTTATCATCTGCTAGCTTTGATCTCACAGCTTTTTTAGAAAGTTCTGGAGGGATTTATGTGAGTCCAGCCACCCTGATTGTGAACTTTGAATTGTAAAGTAATCGTGACCGGGTACTGAGGTTATATTTTAGACATTGATATGATTTGGTTGAGAAAATGAAAGCCAGAATTTTTTCTGACATGGCAAAAGGTACACAAAAGAAAAGCAAGCAGTTTCTGTTATTACGAGCTAGAGTGAGTCAGATTGGAGCAATGTTTCTTCTGAGGTTTCCATGCAGATGTCTGATTAGATTTAAACAAGCAAAATATGTTTTTTGATCTCTTACAACTTGCCTCATTTCTGAGAGATAAGTGTCCTGTTGGGCCAGCTCCAGGTTCTACATCTGTTGGAGATGAAGTTCCTGCGGATTAATTTCCCTCTGTTTTTACCTTCTTTTGTTATTATATGAAGTCTTACCTAGTGCTGGCTGTCTCTTACTTGTTTATTCTATTTGTATATTTTTTTTCTTATTTTTTTTTCTCCTTCCCCCTTTCTTGGTGGACCATAGTAATGGAAGTTTTGGATTATGGTTTTTTTTTTTGTTTTGTGTATGAGATTCCTATTTTCTTACTTCTTATTACTTTTCAGACAAGATGTATTTCTTGATGTATATTTTAAAATGCATAAATAAAAAGTTAAAAAAAAGAGAAAAAACCCAACCATGCCACACTTCAAACTGCTCTTTAGCATGGAAAGTGCCGCAGCCCATCCCCCCATCCCTGCCATTTCACCGGTTCAGCCTGTTGCACCGCTCTGCTGAGCCAGCCCCCTGCAGCAATATCACCCGGGGAGCCGCCCCGGGACCACTTGCCTGCACGCGGGCAGCACAGAGTGGGTCCATTGTTCTCTGACAGGCTGCTGAAGGATGGGCTGCGCTGCTGGGTCAGGTGCACAAACTGATTTCCTAGTTATACACCAAGCATCAAACCCCAGGGCATGAGCAAGGACGCCAGAGGAGGGATTGCACCACCAAAGCAGATTCCACATCTCTCAGCCTTCTCTGAAGTATTCTGTTTCACGCTTTTGCAGCTTTCTTTTCACAATCTTTCTTCATTTCTCCACCTCCTCTAAAGTTAAGCAGGCAAGTGGAAAGATTAAGTCTGTCATGGTATGGGGTAGGCAAGGCAAGGTTAAAAAAAAAAAAAAAAAAAAGGCAAACAGTGGGGAAGGAAGGGTGTCTGGAAAGAAATTAAAAAGAGATGAGAATTTGGTAACAAGAGGAGGAGGAGATGGAATCATTAGCACTTCGTGTAAAGTATTGTATCCTTCTGCAGGCATCCAATTTAAAACTTATAAAACAGCGTTTAAATATCAAAGAGTTAGATGGCGGCCATATTGAAATGTGCTGTCACAGGGGTGCAGGTGGCCAAAGCATCAAGTAAATATTTTGAGCAAGCATCTCTGTTTTCCTCTCTATCGCTGGAGCTCTGTGGGATATCACTAAGGCCCTGAGCTTCTTGAGTGACTTGAAAACCAGAAAATTGTAGGCACAACGAGAGCTCCATGCATTTTTGGCAGATCGCAATGGAAATGTTTTGGCACCTTTGAATAGGGGTTTCTGCAGGTTTCTAATGTCCAGAAGGAGTGCCCTTCCAGCAAGCGTGAGTTGCACGATGAAGAAACATATTGCCTGTAACTAAAGTATAGTCTCTACATGGGGTACGTAAAATGATGAAAACAGATTTCCTTCTTGGATACGGGGTCATTTTCCCCAAATTTATTTAATGGGCTCTAAGTTTAACTCTAGGCACAATCCTTAGTTTCTGCCCTGGGCTGCAGTGTATCTAAGAGCGACCCAGGAAGCATGCATGGCCAGCTGGAAGAGGGAGAGGATGAGAAGTGCAAGGATGAGACCTGGAGACCAAGATGGAAGCGATAAAAGGATCAGGGAAAAGGGCAGCCCATCAGGACTGGAGAAGTAAGGAACAGATGGGGGCTTGAAGCCTTGAAATTTGAGTACCAGAGGACCTGAGAATCCATCTGCAAATTCAGGCATCCACCACCCTTTCCGTGAAGAAATACTTCCTGACATTGGTTCTTAGTCTTCCTCCCTGGAGCCTCAGCTCATGACCTCTGGTTCTGCTGATTTTTTTCTGATGGAAAAGGTTTGTCGTTGTCTTTGGATCATTAAAGTTTTTCAAGTATCTGAAAGTCTGAATCATATCACCCCTGCTCCTCCTTTCCTCCAAGGAGTACATATTTAGATTCTTCAATCTCTCCTCGTATGTCATCCGACGAAGACCCTCCACCTTCCTGGTCGCCCTTCTCTGTACCGCTTCCATCTTGTCTTTGTCTCTTTGTAGATACGGTCTCCAGAACTGAACACAGTACTCCAGGTGAGGCCTCACCAAGGACCTGTACAAGGGGATAATCACTTCCCAGTGCAGGAACAAGGACTTCTGCAAAAACCACCATCCCTGTGTAGCTCTCGTCTCAACTGGGAATGGGGGCGTATGGGGAGGGCCAGGAACCACGCATGGCCCGATGACTGTCCTGGGAGAAAAACAAGTTTTCAAGGCCCTTAGGGTTTGTCTCTCAGGGGCTCTTCTGCACACTAGTCAATCACACCAAAAATATCACTTTTCACTTACAGCTTGTTGTTCAAAATAAAGTCTTTTCTCAAAGAAACTGGTGGCAAAGTCCAAAAAGTAGCACACAAAATTCCACAGTGCAAAACCAAAAATCAGTCACAGCCTCTTTTTTTTTTTTTTTTTTTTTTTCGAGCGCTATCTTTATGTATAAACAATTTTTTATTGTTTTTAAAGGCATACAACAAGACAGAGAGTGCATAGTTTCTGAGACACTCCCAGTAAATATAACATAGCCGCACACAATAACAGATAGACCCGCCCTCCAAACCCAACCCCCCCCCACCCCCTCCAGCCCTGAAAAAGAACTGTGTCCAAAAGAAAGATGGAAAGCCGTCACTGTGTCTCTCACCCGGAATTGCAGGAGCTATCTGTCCAATCAGTGCCACTCATTTAGAATCAAACTACAAGATCGATATGGGAGAGATTGCAAGTAGGGGTCCCAGGTAGCCAAGAACAGTTTTATCCGTCACTGTTATGTTTCTGCTCCAGGTGCACACCAGCTCCGGATTTCATCCTCAGCTTCTTGTGGGTGCTGTGGACACCTGCCTGGCTCTCTGTTGCATGCTTTTTGGGAATGCCCTCCTATTCAGAGCCTTTGCGTTAAGGTGCTCCGATATTTAGGAACCCTATTAGGGGGTCCGTATCCCGCTCTCCCCCTTGTGTGCACTTTACCTCTCCTTCAAACAGGTCAGCTCTTTATGGAAGGTACCCTCCTCCACCCTGGGCCCTCCCAGTATCTGTTTGGGTTCTTGTAGAAATGTTTCCTTCAGGTCCTGAAAGGCTGCCACAGCCTCGAGGATCTAGTTCTTAACATCAGCTCCCTTCCATGAGAGAGCTGTAAGGGAAGCTGCAATCAGGGAATAATTAGAGATGAAATGTCAGTAATAATTAACGAACTCTAAAAATCTTTGGAGAGCCCATAGTCCAGTTGGTTGGGCCAGTCACAGATGCTCTTCAGTTTGCTCGGATCCATGGAGAAGCCACGGCAGGAAACTATATACCCTAGAAAGGGAAGGCTCTCTTTTTCAAAAGGGTATTTGTCCAGTTTGGCGAATAAGTGATGCTCCTGGAGGCACTGCAAAATTTGGCGGACATCACAGCAATGAGATGCAAGGTCCTTGGAAAATATAAGGATGTCATCCAGATACACCTTGACTCTGTTATAAAGAGCATGGAAGATCTTGTTCATCATTTTTTTGGAAGACCGCCAGAGCATTACACAACCCGAAGGGCATAACAAGGTATTCACAGTGCCCATCTCTTGTGTTGAAGGTGGTCTTCCATTCGTCATTGGGTTGAATGCGAACCAGGTTGTAGGCCCCTCACAAATCCAGTTTGGTGAAGATCTTAGCTCTCTGCAGATGGTCAAATAATTCTGCAATCAGTGGTAATGGATAACGATCCTTTTTGGTGATCACGTCGAGGCCACAGTAATCAATACAGGGCCGTAGTGTGCCATCCTTCTTTGACACAAAGAAGAATCCCACTCCGGCCGAGAGAGGTGGATGGTTGGATGAATCACTTCTCAAGGTTCTCCTGGATACAGTCCAACATAGCCTTGGTTTCCGGAATGGATAGCAAGTAAACCCCACCACGCGGAGGGTATGGTACACAGCAGGAGATCGATGGCATAGTTGAAGTCTTGGTGGAGTGGTAGAATCTCCACTTTGATCTTAGAGAAAACATTTGAGAAGTCCGCATAAGAAGTAGGGACCTCGAGTGCTGAGGATGCCAGCGAGAGTTGCGAGGAAGCCATAACTCTTTTGAGGCAGGACTGCTGACAATGTGGGCCCCACTTCGAGAGTTCAAGAGAAATCCAGTCAAATTGAGGAGAGTAGTTGTAGCCATGGCACTCCTAAGATCATAAGATGAATGGACTTGTCAATCACGTGGAATTCAATTTCCTCCACGTGTATCGGTACGATACTCACAGTGACTGGGACCGTGGTTAAGGTAACTCTCCCTGGCAACGGATCACCTTGGATGGAAGTTATGATGAGTGGTAACTCAGGCACAGTTGGAATACGCAGGTGGTAAACGAGGGACTTAATGAGAAAATTCCCACAAGGGCCAAGACTGGGAAGCTTCACTGGTCCAGAGAGATGGTGGCAGAGAGGGTTAGCAGGGAAGGCTGGAGTGGAGAAGCCTAGGGACACGCCCCCATCTTTCCCTAGGCTGGGAAGTTTCCTGAACAGATGGGGCACTCCGAGCGTCGATGACCTGCTAAGCCACAGTACAGGCAAAGGCCAGCATGTCGTCTCTGTAGGTGCTCTTCAGGAGTGAGACGGCTGTGGCCCAATTGCATGGGTTACTCGGTCTGACTGGTAGAGGGAGACCTTGAGGTGGTAATTGGGATGGGAGTAGGAGAACAGGGCCTGATAGTAGCGGATCTGTGGGGGGGTCCATAACTCCCGGGCATGCTCCTGAAAGCAATGATGGATCCTCCCGGCCAGGTTGATGAGGTCCTTTAGGAACTTTGGGAGATTGCGAGCCGCTAATTCATCCTTGATATGGACCGTAAGCCCTTCCAAGAAAATTGGGTGTAAACAGTCCTTCCACCAGCCGAGCTCCGAGGTGAGCGTGCGGAATTCTATGGCGTAGTCTGTCAGAGAACAGTTCCCCTGATGGAGATGCAGGAGATCCGCACTAGAAGTTGCCAGTCTCCCGGGGTCATCGAAGACCCTTTTGAAGGAGGAGATGAAATGGGATAAGTCCTGCAGGAATGAGTCAGAACGTTCCCAAAGCGGAGAAGTCCAAGCCAGGGCCTTGCCATCAAGGCAAGAGAGAATAAAAGTAACCTTGGTGGAGTCATCCGGAAAAAGAGCCGGCTGGAGAGAAAAGTGCATAAAGCACTGGTTTATGAACCACTAGCACTGTTTAGGACCTCTGCTATATCGCAAGAGTGCTGGTAAAGGTACCAACAGATGTGAAGGTGTCACTGGGGTTGGCAAAGATGTCGCCGGAAGAGAAGGTGTGGCTTGGTTAGCCGTAATACCCAGCCGGGTGTTGAGGCATTCAATGGAGGTTGCCACAGTCTCTAGGAAACGTTGCTGCTCCTGAATTTTATGAGTGAGTCCAGGAATAGCCTAAAGCGCTGAAGCTTCCGAGTCCATGGCATTGGCAAACTGTTGCGCTGGTGGACCATTGGACCAAGGGGGAGTTGATGCTACCTGTGGGGAGGAGCTCCACAGGTCCCCACTGTCAGTAGGTGAGACTGGTGATAGGCAGAGACCCCCTCTGGAGCTTCACCACTAGCAGCACATATTCCCCTTAAGTTGAGCCCTTGGGTGCCAGGGCCAGCTGGACTTATGTGGGGTCTCTGTGATGATGGAGGTGCAGAAGAAGGAGAGGTGCTGGACAGTAGGTGCCAGACTAGATTGGGCAGCGAAGTACAAGGGCAGGCTCCAGGCGAGGGACAAGGCAGGAGGTGAAACTTGTGGTCAGATTCCAAGCAGGGTTCAATGAAGGCAGTGAAACATGTGGTTGGATTCCAAGCAGGGGGCGAGGCAGGCAGCGAAACTCATGGTCGGATTCCAGGCAGGGGTTGAGGCAGGTGGCGAAACTCGTAGTCAGTAACCAGCCCGAAGTCAAAGCCAGGGCAGTCCAAGGAACTCAGGAACAACATGCAGATCGCAGGAAGCGATGACACCTGTTGCCAAGGCACCTGATGAAGGCAGGGACTGTCCTAATATAGTCCCTGAAATATGATGTCATCAATGAGGCCCACAGAGCTTTTCCCATTGCGGGCCCTTTAAATTTGGCATGGAGGCATGTGCGTGCGCACGTGCCCAGGGGTCAGAAGTGAAGCAGAGCAATGGTGGTGTTCAGAGCCGTGAGGAGGGCCACAAAGGGGTGAATTGTGTTGGCAGCAGCTCCCTACCACTGCCAGGGAGCCCAAACCTGCTTCTGCTGTGGCAGTACAGTGGTGGGTGAAAGAGGCTGGTTGCGAGGCTCCGCAGCCAGCGAACGTAACATAGTAGTGCTTTAGAAATTATAAACAGTAGTATAGTAGAATATTTTTCCAATATTGAGTCCCTTTCAAGATCTACTAACATAACAATCACCAACCTTAAGCCATTCAGGTTCTCCCTGCATAACAGTCTGCACATGCATGGAAGGTCTTGGTATGACATATCTTGTTCTGCCCTTTGCTGTATATAACCTGCTACTGTAGTATATTTCCAGATTAGCAGGATTTTATCTAAGGGGTAGGCTCTGGATGTACACTCTGTCCAGATGGCCACCCTCCATGCATACTTGTGAATCCAAAGAAAAAAAATGGAATTCACTCTCTTTGAATCCATCTCTTTTATTTTAAGATATGGAAGATGCACGTTCCAAACATTCAATAAAATCTCAAAATGTCAGCACATCAGTAGATGACTTTACCATTTGTTGCAAGTTATTCAGTCCCGTATCAGACAATATGCTCATAACTTTGAGAATTCACTATTTCTCAACCCCATAGTACTTACACACAGGTACATGGCTCATGCTTCAGCCAGAGGAGTGCCAGAAAAATATTTGGCATTATCCTTCCTAGAGTGTCCAGCTTGCTCTGTAGGGACCTGGATTCCTCTATAGCTGCATGTTGGTTCCAAAGCCTCCATGGAGAGACATCATCAATGGAGGAGCATGCTCTTATATAGTAGCAAATATACAAAGAATTGCCTCTAGAGGATACTGGTGTGCCATACAGTTAGTAACCATGGGTTACATAGTACCCCCTTGAAACCTGGCATCACCAACAGATTCACAAACATTTATCAACATTTGGGAAATGGATGATAAGCTCAATAATACCAGTAGCTATAAACCCATGGAAGTAGCTTCCTATTAATTTGGTTCAGCCATATATCACCCATATTGTGACATCATGATCCACAACAGCTACAGTGTTTATCTTAAAGGTCACACTAAAAACAAAACTCAAGGGTAACTTCTGTGCTGAAAGATACCACTATGGCAGCAACCGACTACTCTGGCCATCCAGGTCTGCATAAGTGGTGTCACAGCAGTATATATCACTGTACCTAGAATGTATATTCACAAGATAAGACAACAATATTGATAAAGATATGATGGGTTACCCCCTCACACAGATGTCACCCACCCTTAACCGCAAACCATGTGAAGGAATACCCTCTGCATAGCTGTGATCTGACTTAACCACAGGCTATATACAGTAGATGAAATCGTTTCTTAACATGACTGTTGTTATGGGAGTCTCTGTTTAGTGGACCCTTGGGCCGACCTGCTGGAGACTGGGAAAGATGGTCAACGTCTCTAATGAACAGCAGGCCGGAAGGCAGATGTTCAGGGAGGACGTAGATGCTCTTCACCCTGGAAGTTGGTACTCCCCCAGGAGGAGCCCGTAGGGGCCCGGCCGCTGGGACTTAGGTGGCTTCACCCTTGGAAGCTGAAGCCCCCCCGGGAGGAGCCCGTAGGGGCCCGGCTGCTGGGACTTAGGCGGGTAGTGGGTCAGGTCAGGTAACTGGAACCAGACTAGGACAGTAGCAATACTGTAACTGGGCTCGGGTTCTGGAACCAGGCAGGAACTGTAGCAGGAACGGAGCGATGAAACAGGGAGAGTCGCTCCGGGGCACAATGCAACAGGGAACCAGGAGGCTAACCCGTTGCAAGGCCAAGACTGGATGTCCGCGGCCGGCTTATCAAGGCCGCGGCGTCTGACATCAGGATTTGGGCGGAGTCAGCACTGGCAGGAAACGGCCTAGAAAAGCGCCCAAGTGGCGCACGTGCGCGCACCTAGGAGCAGGGCGTCCATGAGAGAGCTCGCAGCGGTGCAGCCCCAGCGGGGACGCCGCCAAACAGGCCGCAAACCAGCCCTCTGAAAGCGGGAGCAGGACCGGGAGCCCGGAGGTAAGGGCCTGGCTGCGGTGCTCGCGGCCAGAACCGCAACAACTGTGACCCGACTTAACCACAGACTTTGTGAAAAAAAAAAAAGAACAGTTAATACATAAAATACAGGAGAAATACTCAAACTGGAATCAAAAAAGTACTTTTCTATTAAATCTCAACTCATCATAAAACCAGTAATTTAACAAATATTACCCAGTGAGATAAACAATAATGTGCATGAATATAAAGTATAAGCACTAATAAATAAGAACTATGGAGCAGCTGATATTTCTAGACCAGTCAATAAGAGCATCCCATGAACTGAGAAGAGGATCTCAGTGCATCTCTAGGAGGATCCAGGAACCAGTCTTTCGCTAGGCCCTGTATAAAAGCAAAAATGGGCCATATTTTTTCACAGGCATAGGCTCAACTGGGGAGGTTGGCTTCATCCCAGAGACTCCATCAGGTCCCTCCGCTGAATGTAGTCTTCAGGGTCTAATAATTTTTAAACCAAACAGATGAACTCAGATCTTTAACAGTGATTTCCCTCAGCAGATACTGATGTTGCAACTGAAGTGCTTTAGCAGCACTGTCACTGATGCAATGGGCCTTCATAGTGTTTGAGATACGGCTTTTTCACCACTGATCCATATTCCAGTCTTCTGGTCCCAGTGTCATATCTTTCATCACCTTCAGGGGACACATATACACCCAATGTATTTGCATCTGTCTCCCCACATGACAAGTTCTCTTAATGTCACTGACCACCTTCTGGAACAAAAGTGCTTCCTCATTAGATAAGCCAGCTTAGGATCATCCTTGACTTTTTCTATGACCTTCTGATGGCTCCACTGGTTCCAACTTCTTTCAACTACCTCCATGGCCCATTTTGGGACATAAGGGTATTTATATTCCTTCACCATCATCTGGACCTCATGCTCAGCCCTGCAAAGTCAAACAAAGCTGTAAGTATAAGGTTTTCCAGGCGACACTCCAGCTTTTTCCAATGTACCCAGGGGTACCACAGCTTGTGTGGCAAATGCTGTCTGCACTTCTATTCCTTCAGGAGGGTCATAACTGGCCATGACCTCAACTGATCTTTCCCCAGCAGCTGCAGCAGCTGGGCTAGTTGTCGTCAGCTTCCTCCAATTCATACTAACATCTCCACATAGGGCTGGATTAAGGCGACATATATTCATAGGCAGTGGGGAGGGGTATTATCCTCCCCTTCCTCCCTGTGGGAGAGATGGGTGGAGACAATCTCTCCTACCAAAATCCCCTTCCCCAGCCCTTCTGACTTCCATTGCAACATTGAAAAGTGAAGAATTAGCAGTGTGGAGCTCATGCATTGACAGACCCTACAATAGCTGCCCCTTGCATTGGGTTTTCATGGTAATAGAAATCCAGTTTGAGAGGAGAGGGCAGAGTGCTGCAAGATCTGTCAGTGTGTGATGGTTGAATGCCCTGTGCTTCATCATCTTTAGGTGTGGTAGAGGTGAGAAATGGTGCTGCAGCCGCACGTTTAGATTTAGGCACAACAGTAATGGTGACACCCTGATGCCTATAAGAATGTGGCACCAGAGACAGTTGCCTACATTGCCTATGCCTAAATCCAGGCCTGAGATTGGCTAAGATTTAATGATGATCCTCGACCCAGGCCCTGGCACTCTCTAACTGGGGGCAATTTGCTTTTGTCTGCTCTATTTTGATGATAACATCAGGGTCTGCTGCGCTACCTTTTCTAGGGTCCTATAGCATTGCTGATGCCCTCCCCGAAGGACTAATCTCCAGCACTGTCAGCTGTTCAAATGACTCCTCAACTCCTAGGAGGAGCGGAGATCTCTATCGGTGAGCCTGGGATCTCTGGCAGCTCAGCCTTGATTTTGTTCAGAGCCTCCTGCAACACAGAGGACACACCAATCACCACCTGCTGGTGACATCACCCTTTTCTCTCTTGAGAGATTAAATAGTTCTTGATCGGTAGCAGCAGTAAGCTGATCCTCCACTTCCCAGAGCTGCTCAGCGATTTTGCCTTTGCTGATCACCAGCATTGGTCCTCCTGAACCTTTCCCTGTCTCCTTCCATTGCAAATACTGCTGTGGTTTCAACCCAACTGATGACACCTAGGATGTAATTACACCTCGGCCAGCTCCACTCCATGAATCTCCAAGTCAGTGAAATGCCATATACCTGATGGGTACTCCGCTATGGATCTAAAATGTGAGACACAGCACTTGTGACAAACTATGTCCAATGCCACTGGTCTGCTGGGCACACCACAGAACTGGCACTCCAAATGCTCTTCCACTCAACCTCTTTCAAGGCTTAACAGAATGTTTCAGAGGTAGTAGTGCTCCATGAATTTTTGTTCTTTTCAAACCACTTAATAGCAAAGCTCTGAAACACGCTCCGCACACTGCACTCCATACTGCGTCATGCTCCTC
This sequence comes from Rhinatrema bivittatum, assembly GCF_901001135.1. Lineage (NCBI taxonomy): Eukaryota > Metazoa > Chordata > Amphibia > Gymnophiona > Rhinatrematidae > Rhinatrema > Rhinatrema bivittatum. Next base: position 313,831,544 of record NC_042617.1, read on the forward strand.
TGCCACAGACAACACCCTGACTCATGTGTCTGTGATGATGTGCCGTACACAGATAGACATTATGCAATGACTCACTTCTTATATGGAGAGAGTGCAATAGTTCCAGAGAGTTCATTTGGCTTGCACATACTCTGTTAACACTTCTTATTCATGGAATTTTCAATGACTAAAGACTCTGCAGCCATCTTAGGTTTTAATGCATTGACAGTCACTAATGCACAAAACAATCTGGAACTCAATTTGGTACCCAAAAGCCCCATATTGGGTTCCAATTTGTAACTTGCCATTGTACTATCCTTCCAATTTAGTAGGATTTTATCCAAAGGGGTAGGCTTTTGGTGTACACTGTGTCCAATTCCTCTACCCTCTATGCATACTTGTAATTCAAATAAAACTAAGGACTACACTCTCATTGAGTTCAACCATCTCATTTATTTCCTAGCACACTCAAGACACAGAAGATGTCGTAGATCAATGCATTCAATAAAATCCCAAAATGTCAGCATATCAATAGATGACTGTACCCTCTGATGCAATGTATGCAGTCCCACATCAGACAATGTTGTTCATAACTTTGAGAATTCAATTGTGGAACTGCTGTAATCCCATAGTATGCACACACAGGTACATGGCCCATGTCTTGACCAGAGGAGTGCAAGAAAAATAACTGGCATTATCCTTCCTAGAGCCTTCAGATTGCTCTCTATATAAGGAGCTGTATTCCTCAATTGCTGCAGGCTGAGGAAAACAGATATTGGTGGTTCCAAAGCCTCCATGGAGAAATGTCACCAATGCAGTAGTATGCTCTTATAAGGCAGCAAAAATACAAACAATTACCACTAGGGGCCACTGGAGTATCTTGCAGTTAGTAACCATGGGTTACACATAAACAAATACTACTTCAGAAAACACCAGTGTTTGCCCACTGCCCCAGATCTTTCCCTAATGTCTTGTACTCCTCCTGTACTAAGGTGACAGATTTTAGCTGGATAGGGGTAGAATTTTTAATCAGGTGATGGCCTTTCCTTCTAACCTATTATTAAAATCGTCCATTGTACCTGAAGCCTGGAAGGTGGCTATTGTAACCCCGATATTTAAAAAAGGCTCCAGGAGTGATCCAAGAAACTATAGACCAGTGAGCCTGACTTCAGTGCTGGGAAAAACCAAGGAAATTATTCTAAAAAACAAAATTGTTACGTTCTGTGTGTAAACTAGGCAGTGGGCCCTTGGGTCGTAGAGGAGATGACTCTACCCACAGGGCGGAGCCCTGTGAGGACACACCACGACAGGCGGGATCTCAGCAGTGATAGACAACAGAGGCAATAGTTTTATTATGCAGCAAGAATAACCTGAGGAGCGGGTTAATATACTCAGTCCAAGTGTATAGCCTGCTAGCAGGTCTCTCCGGTAGTGGTCCGCAGAGTGGCGTAATCCAGGTGATACTTCCTCTAGATGAGACTGGTGCTGATGGTCTCTGGTAGAGGGCCGCAGTGCGGGGTAGGCTGTAGACTGAAGCTGGAAGTTGCACAAGATAATATAGATCCGGTAGTGGCCTGCAGCGCGGGTAGCCCAGGGAGTACCTTCTCTTGATGAAGTGTTGTGCTGGTGATCTCTGGTAGTGGTCCGCAGCACGGGGTAGGCCAGACGCTGGTGATGATGGTTGCACAAGACTGTATGGATCCGGTAGTGATCCGCAGAGTGGGGTAACCAAGAATCCACACGAGGAAGGTAGAGTCAGAGGAAGCCAAATGTAGAGTAGGCACCAAGGAGACTCGGAACAGGAGCGCTGGAGAGTCATCCAAGGAACGGTGATGATCTCACTGCAAGAAAGGTGAGAAAGGTGAGATGGCTCTCCGAGGAGCGGATAGCCCTAGGTGCGACAAGGCTCCCGAGGAGCGGGTACCGAGGTCACCCAGTCAGGAACAGCGAGACGAAGTCCCAGAATGGCGGAATTAAGCAGGACGGGAATCCTTGCTAACTCGTATCTTGGATGGTTAGCGAAGCTTAAGTATTGAAAGTGGATGATGTCATGCGGTGGGGACACCCCCGAGGTTCCCGCTATGACGCGTAGAAGAAGGGGGCAGGCGCACGCGTGCCCTAGGTTACTCCAGATGCAAGATGGCTGCCGGGAGCGCCCACGCCGTCCCGGGCACACCATGGAGGTCGGTATGTGGAAGCGGAGGTGGCCATCCTCCCTAGATTCGGTGCTGTGGGAGAAAAGGAGGCAAGCAACAAAGGTCGCAGCCGTCAGTGACCGATGGGCGCAACAAAAATCACAGAACATATATATAGACATGGTCTAATGAGACACAGCCAGCATGAATTTACTCAAGGAACGTCTTGCCTCACAAATCTGCTTTTTTTTTTTTTTACTTTTTATTTTATTAACTTGCCAGACAATAGATGCAGCTATTTTTGAAGAGGTTAATAAACATGTGGATAAAAGTGAGTTGGTAGTTTGGTTTGTGTTCTGTATCTGGTTTGGTTTGTGTTCTGTATCTTGAGTTTGGTTTGTGTTCTGTATCTTGAGTTTGGTTTGTGTTCTGTATCTTGAGTTTTTGGATATGTAATTTCTGTACCTCATTTCAATAAAAACCTTCTGAAAGAAAAAAAAAAAAAAAAAAAAAGTGAGTTGGTAGATGTGGTGTATTTGGATTTTCAGAAGGAGTTTGACAAAGTCCCCCATGCGAGGCTTCTAAGAAAATTAAAAAGTCATGGGATAGGAGACGATGTACTTCTGTGAATTGCAAACTGGTTAAAAAACAGGAAACAGAGAGTAGGATTAAATGGTCTTTTTTTCTCAGTGGAGAGAGATAATCAGTGGAGTGCCTCAGGGATCTGTACTTGGACCGGTGCTTTTTAATATATTTATAAATGATCTGGAAAGGGGAATGAAGAGTGAGTTGATCAAATTTGCAGATTACACAAAATAATTCAGAGTAGTTAAATCAAAGTGGATAGTGATAAATTGCAGGAGGACCTTGCGAGACTAGAAAATTGGGCATCCAAACAGCAGTTGTAATTTAATGTGGACAAGTGGAAGGTGATGCATATATGAAAAAATAACCCATGCTGTAGTTACACAATGTTAGGTTACATGTTAGGAGTTACCACCCAGGGAAAGATCTAGGCGTCATAGTGGCACTGAAATCATTGGCTCAGAGTGCTGTGGCAGTTAAAAAAGCAAAGAGAATATTAGGAATTATGAGGAAGGGAATGGTGAATAAATCAGAGAATGTAATAATGCCTCTGTATTGATCTATGGTGAGACCATACCTTGAGTACTGTCTTCAATTCTGGTCACCACATCTCAACAACGATATAGATGGCTGCACTGGAGAAGGTTCAGAGAAGGGCAACCAAAATAATAACGGGGGGAATCCCCTATGAGGAAAGGCTAAAGTGATTAGGGCTTTTCAGCTCGGAGAAGAGATGGCTGAGGGGTGATAGGATGGAGGTCTATAAAATCTTGAGAGGACTTGAATGGTTTAATGTAAATCAGTTGTTTACTTTATTAGATAATACAGGACTAGGGGGTCACTCCATGTAGTTAGCAAATAGCACATTTAGACCAAATCGAAGAAAATTCTTTTTCACCCATACATAATTAAGCTCTGGAATTCATTGCCAGATGATGTGGTTAAGGCAGTTAACTTATCTGGGTTTAAAAAAGGTTTGGACAAGTTCCTGGAGTAGATGTCCATAAACTGCTATTAATCAAGTTAAGAGGGAATAGCCACTGATATTACTGCCATTAATAGAATGGGATCTATTCAATGTTTGGGTACATGTCAGGTACTTGTATCCTGGTTTGGCCACTGTTGGAAACAGAATGCTGGGCTTGATGGACCCTGGGTCTGACCCAGTATGGCAATTTCTTATGTTCTTTGTAGGTGTTCTTCAAAATAACAAAAAAATGCCTTATTGGTATGCCTCATCCATTGATCCATCCATCCATCCATCTATCTGTTTGTAGCCTCAAATCCCTGTCAATAACAAGGCACCTACAGTATTCTGGATTACAGGATTCAAGGGCCATATTGTTGGCATATCCTAGGTTTAAAGAGTTGTTGGTGTAAATTCAGTGCAAGAAGGGTAGAATACTGGATGACAGGTCATAGGCATTCTACCCGGAAGACAAGAGAAATTGGTGTTGAGACTCTGTGAAGACATGTCCTCAATAACACAGTGGCAGGGATACTACAGCATCAGAGAGATTCCATGCTGGAAGGGAAATGCCATTGAGATGCGATTGTGCAGGAAATGACACACTGCATAAGAACATAAGAAATTGCCATGCTGGGTCAGACCAAGGGTCCATCAAGCCCAGCATCCTGTTTCCAACAGAGGCCAAACCAGGCCACAAGACCCTGGCAAGTACCCAAACACTAAGAAGATCCCATGCTACTGATGCAATTAATAGCGAGGCTATTCCCTAAGTAAACTTGATTAATAGCAGTTAATGGACTTCTCCTCCAAGAACTTATCCAAACCTTTTTTAAACCCAGCTACACTAACTGCACTAACCACATCCTCTGGCAACAAATTCCAGAGCTTTATTGTGCATTGAGTGAAAAAGAATTTTCTCCGATTAGTCATAAGAACATAAGAAATTGCCATGCTGGGTCAGAGCAAGGGTCCATCAAGCCCAGCATCCTGTTTCCAACAGAGGCCAAACCAGGCCACAAGAACCTGGCAAAAAATGCACATGGCTATGAAGAATTTGGATATGATCTGATGATCCGTGTTTCCTCCTGGTAGGTCTATCACCCCATTCTCTGAAAATGCTATTCTTATTCCTTCTTTTAGGTATAGCATAAGTTAATAAACCATGGTATGAAAGGGAGCACCTGGATTTGAACTAGGGTCCTCTTGATCTGGAAGCAAATGCTTTACCACTGAGCTATGCTCCCCCTTCTATAAAGTTAGAGAATTTTGTTCTGGTTCCTCTAGGTGATTGCCTTAACAGGTGTGTGGGTTTCTTAGTTATGCAAATTAAGGCATCTTTTAAAGTATGGTACAAATACTCAGACAATAGGCAAACACTGAAGGGATTAAACTATCCCTTAATCTACAGCACGTTGTTGTTTTTTGCTATTCCAATCCTGTGTCAGAAACTATATTTAGGCCTTGTTGCTCTTGCGGCTTCCTACAAAACTTGTAGTAGTCTTAAGCAGGAGGAAGAAATTGGCCACTATGGGGATTGACCCCATGACCTTGGCATTATTAGCACCATACTCTAACCAGCTGAGCTAACTGTCCACTTTAAACAAAGGCTTTATGAAGATGTATGCTTGAAAACATCACAATGCACCCCAGGTGGGACTTGAACCCACAATCCCAGGCTCAGAAGGTCAGTACCTTATCCATTAGGCCACTGGGGTCACATAAGCATCAGGCACAACACTGCAGTTGACATTAGCAATGCCACACAGAGCAGTTGAGAGAACTAACACAAGTGCATTAGGTGTGTTGATGGCAAATGTAGGAGACGAGGAACGGTACTCCTACATGTATACTCTCAGTGGGATTATACCATTGTTCTTGTTACTCCAGCAATAATAAGAATGTGGCTAATCAAGTGTAACGGTTCAGCTGGCTGCAGGCAGGCTCGTGACCAGCTGCTTTTACTCTAGTGCTGCCAGATCCCCCCGCAGTGAAGATGCCACCATGCCTCCTTGATCACCCTTCCCTTGACGAGCATGAGTACACACTTCTTCCCCTTATCTAGGCCACACGGTGGAAAAGACCTGGTAGACACCCTCTAATGATGTTGAAGCATCTGGATATTTAAATCCCAGCAACAGATCCCCCTGCCTAGTCTGCAGTAAGTGTTGCTAATCTCCTGTGCCCGTCTTGCTTTCTGTGTCTCTTTGTTGTGCCTAGTCCTGTCTTGCCTTCCCTTTCTGTGCTGTCTTGTGCCCTTGCCTTGCTCCTTGTACCCTTGCCCTCCTATCCATTTCCAACCACCCTTGTCTTGGTTCTCCTTGTCCATTCTGTGTCGTCTGCTCATCTGGTACTGATCTCTACTATGGACCTGGACTATGCCCTTGCCTGCTGCCTGATATTGACCTCTGCTATGGACCCCAACCATTCTCTGTTCGCTGCCTGCCCTGACCTTCAGCCTGGACCTGGTTACTGTATGATTGCAGCCTACCCTGACCTCTACCCATATACATAGAAACATAGAAATATAGAAATGACGGCAAAAAAAGACCAATCGGCCCATCCAGTCTGCCCAGCAAGCTCCCACACTTATTTTTCCATACTTATCTGTTTCATCAACTACTAAGTTCAGGGCCCTTGTTGGTAACTGATTCAAATTTCATGCTCTCCCCTGTCATTGATGCAGAGAGTAATGTTGGAGTTGCATCAAAGGTGAGCATAAGGCTTAATGGTTAAGGGTAATAACCGCCGCATCAAGCAAGTTACCCCGATGCTTATTTACCCCGACTGCACAGATCAATGCCTTGTTGGATGTAGTCTGAATGTAAATCCTGTTTTCCACATTCCCCTGCCGTTGAGGTAGAGAGCAACGCCGTATATGCATTCAAAGTGATGTATCAGGCTTAATTGGTTTAGGGTAGTAACTGCCGTAATAAGCAAGCTACCCCCACGCTTATTTGTTTAACCAGAATGTGAAGTTCAGTCCTTGTTGGTAGTTATCTGAATGCAAATCCTCTTTTCCACATTTCCCCTTGCCATTGAAGCAGAGAGCAATGATGGAGTTGCATTACTTGTGCGAAGGCTTATTGAATAAGGGTAGTAATCACCAGGTTCTAGCCTCCACTCCAGAATCCATAGCATGACTCTTCTCTTCATTCCCATCCTCTAGCCTTTATGGATCCACAGTGTTTAGCCCATGCCCCCTTGAAATCCTTCACAGTTTTAGTCTTCACCACTTCCTCCGGAAGGGCATTCCAGGCATCCACCACCGTGAAGAAATACTTCCTGACATTGGTTCTGAGTCTTCCTCCCTGGTACTTCAAATCGTGGCCCCTAGTTCTGCTGATTTTTTCCAATGTAAAAGGTTTGTTGTTGACCATGGATCATTAAAACCTTTCAAGTATATGAAAGTCTGTATCATATCACCCCTGCCCTTCCTCTCCTCCAGGGTGTACATATTTAGGTTCTTCAATCTCTCCTCATAAGTCATTTTATGTAGACCATCCACCTTTTGGGTCGCCCTTCTCTGGACTGCCTCCATCCTGTCTCTGTCCCTTTGGAGATGCGGTCTCCAGAACTGAACACAGTACTCCAGATGAGGCCTCACCAAGGCCCTGTACAAGGGGATCATCACTTCCTTTCTCTTACTGGATATTCCTCTCTCTATGCAGCCCAGCATTCTTCTGGCTTTAGCTATCGCCTTGTCACATTGTTTCGCCGATTTTAGATCGTTAGACACTATCACCGCAAGGTCTCTCTTCTGCTCCATGCACATCAGCCCTTCACCCCCCATTGAATACATTTCTTTCGGATTTCCACACCCCATATGCATGACTCTGCACTTCTTGGCATTGAATCTCAACTGCCATATCTTCGACCACTCTTCCAGCTTGCTTAAATCCACTTCCAAGAGTGAGCCCAAGAGAGCTCAGCACTTCAGGCTGGTGTCCAAGTTTCAATGGCCTCTGGTTCCTACCCCAGAACCATTGCTTGCTTCTCCCTCTGAAGAACCTATGCAACTTGGCAGGTCCCACTTCACCGAGGAAGAAAAACAGAGGTGTCGGTGGCTCAACCTCTATCTTTATTGTGCTGCTCAGGGGCACTTCACTAGCCACTGTCCCAAGAAGGCGGGAAACTTCCGAGCCTAGGGGTGATTGGTGAGGCAACCCTAGACCGCCCGCATCCTCTCCCCAGTTACTTGTGTCACTCTGCCTCACCTCTCACGATACCGAGGTGCATACTGACGCGTTCTTGGACTCAGGTGCTGGTGGCAACTTTATCGACAAGGCCCTGGCTCGCAGGTATGACCTTCACACAGTGACTCTGGATAAACTGGTTACCATCTCTTCTATTTATGGTGAACCCTTCCCTGGCCAGCGGCCCTTAGTCACTTTACCAATCATGCTTCAAACTGGGTTCCTGCAAGGAAAGCATCTCCTTCTATGTTTTATCCTTGGCTTATCCTCCATAATCCATCTATAGATTGGCAAACTCTACAGATTACCCGCTGGGGGCCCTCCTGCCAGTAACAATGTCTCACCTAGGTTGTACCATTGGTGCCTCTTGCCAGGACTCAGATATCAGAACTCCCTTCTCAGTACACAGCGTTTGCTGTTGTCTTTAGCAAAAACCACACTGAGACCCTGCCACTCCACAGGTCTTATGACGGCCCAATTGACATGCTCCCAGGTAAGATGCCCATAGGGGCAGGGTCTATCCACTATCCACTCCCGAGACAGTGGCCATATTCACTTACTTCCAGGAAAACTTGAAGTGGGATTTTTTCTGCCCTTCATCATCACTTGCAGGGGCAGTTTCTTCTTTGTCGGCAAGAAGGATGGCTCCCTCATGCCGTGCATTAACTATAGGGATCTCAATGCCATTACCATAAGAACAGATACCCACTGCCCATAATTACAGAACTCTTTGACTGCCTGCATAAGGCATAAATCTTTATGAAACTGGACCTCAAAGGAGTCTATAACCTCATCCGGATACAGAAGGGCAATGAGTGGAAGATGATTTAGAAAATAGCCACTGCTATTACTAGCTATTACTAGCAACAGTAGCATGAAATAGACTTAGTTTTTGGGTACTTGCCAGGTTCTTATGACCTGGATTGGCTACTGTTGGAAACAGGATGCTGGGCTTGATGGACCCTTGGTCTGATCCAGTAGGACATGTTCTTATGTTCTTATGGCATTCAATATCCATGACGGGCATTATGAATACATGGTCATGCCATTTGGCCTTTGCAGTGCTCCCACCGACTTCCAACACATGGTCAATGAGATCTTCAGAGAGCTCCTCTATTCTCATATCTTAGTGTATCTGGATTTTATCCTCATTTTTTCACACTCCTTGACCCAACATCATGAGCATGTGAAACAAGGGCTGCAGAGGCTCTGAGAGAATCACTTATATGCAAAACTCGAAAAGTGTACCTTCGATGAGGATGAGCTAACTTTCCTTGGTTATATTATCTCTATTGTGGTCTATGCATGGATCCAAAGAAGGTGAAGGCTATTTAGAACTGACCTTAGCCGGTGGGGCTCAAGGTCTTGCAAAGATTTCTTGGCTTCTCCAATTACTTCCAGCAGTTTGTGCACGGTTATTCCTCACTGGCCACTCCCCTCTTACTAACAAGGGTGCCGATACCAGAAATTGGTCTAAAGACTCTATCCAAGCCTTCCATTGCCTCAAGGAGACACTTCTTAAGGATCTCTAACTCCAGCACCTAGGCCCGACTAGTCTCCTTATTATGCAGGTGGATGCCTCTGTTACTGGGGTAGTGGCTGTCCTCATACAGCACAACAGTTGTATGACACTACATGGAGTCTTGTCCCAATTGTGCTGTTAACAAAAGCTCCCATGCTCACCCTTGGGGGCTGTTACAGCCATTGCCAGCCCCCAAGAAACCATGGACACATGTGCCATGGACTTCATCACTGACTTACCTCTCTCTAATGGCTATGTTTCCATTTGGGTTGGTTTGGATCGGTTCTCAAAGATGGCTCATTTTATACCATTCACTGGCTTGTCTCTTTTTCAACATATCTTTTGACTCCATGTTTTACCTGAACACATTCTTTCAGATCAAGGACCTCAATTCATGGCATGGTTCTGGAAAGGTCTGTGCAAGAGGTTTGGAATTTCTTTGGAATTCTCCTCCACATACCACCCACAAAGTAATGGACAGATGGAGAGAACTAATCAAATCATTAAGGGATTCCTGACGGCCTACATTAATGAACGGCAGGATGATTGGGTAGCTCTCCTTCCTTGGGTAGAATTTTGCCATAACAATTACGCTGGAGATTCCATGGGATCATCTCCACTTCAGATCCTGTATGGCAGACATCCGTGGGTGCTCCTTCCTATACCAATAACAGTTCCATGCCCCACAGCTGACAACATGAGCCAAGATCTTAAGGAGTTGTGGCAAAAGACCCACAAACTCCTTACCTCAACTGCTGAGAAATACAAGAAACAAGCCAAAAAAAGGTGCCATCTGGCACATTTCAAACCTGGGGATTTGGTATGGCTTAGTACCCATAATCTACAGCTTAAGAATCCTTCTACCAAGTTCTCCACATGGTTCATTGGGCCATTCCCAAACATTCGACAAATTGGACCAGTGGCTTATCAGTTAAAACTTGCCATCTACCCTTAAGGTTCACAATATTTTCCACATCTCACTCCTCAAACCGCTACTCTTGTCATGGCCTTCATGATCTCCACCCAAACCAATGGAAGTAACTTCGGAGGAGGACACCAAGTATAAAGTCCAGGAAATCCTCAACACCAAGTGAATCTGGCATAAGCTCCACTACCTCATTTTGTAGAGAGGATTTGGCCCTGAAGAAAACACTTGGGAACCTGCTTCCAATGTTCAAGCCTCCCAACTCACAAAGGAATTCCATCAATGCATTCCCCAGAAAACTAAGCCTAGAGGCCTGGGGAGGGGGCTTAGAAGATGGGATTGCCGTAATGTTTGGCCAGCTGTGGGATGGTCCCTTGACTGGCCTCACTCACCCCAACACTGAAAGATGCCATTCTTGTTGCTCCCCAACACTGTCCCTTAGGCACACTCACACGCGCCTGCACCAGCAAAAAAGCCCTGTAACGGGAAAGTATTCTCTTAGGGCTTCTTAATGAGGTCATGCAGCAGGGTATTTAAGCCCTCGCCGCACTCTGACTCATTGCCTCAGCAATAAGTCCTCCTGGGTTGCAGTGTGTGTTGCTACTCATCTCTGTGCCTTTTGCCTTGTCTTGCCTCCTTGTTGTCCTGCCTTGCCAGTTACTTTCCTGCATTGCCTCATGGCTATCTTGCTTTACCCTGCCTCTCTGTTACTTTGCCCTGATTGCCCTGCCTGTGTCTTGTCCCCTGTTCCTTGTCTTGTCCCTTCGTCTCTGCCTGATTCCTGGTTCTGACCTCTGCTATGGATACTGCCTACTCTTCTGGACTGCCCCTTGCCTTGACCCCTGCTTGGACCTAGACATTGATTGCTCGCTGCTGCCCCAACCTTGGCCTGGACCCAGATACCGATTGCTCGCTGCTGCCCCAACCTTGGCCTGGACTGCTTCTTATAGGATATTTGCTTAAGCCTTGCTGGCCCCTGGAACCCAAGAGCTCAACCTGCGGGGAACGGGGCTGGTATAGTGAAGCACCATCTCCAGTTCTAGTAAGAGTAAGTTCCCCTGCTGTTGGTATAGACCTAGTAGGTTCATCTGCTAGACTGCGTCAACCACACCACAACTCAAGGTCTCACATCTGTGACATTTGCCTTGCCATGCAAATATATTCATCCATTTCAATCCATTTTGATGGGGATTTACTAAGACATGTCTCTCGTTATCACTACACATTTCAAAATGGTACATGAAAGCTGGCCATTCTATACCCCACCTGTTTGGTCTTCAGGAAGTGCCCTTTCATTGGGTGGGAGAGAAATTTAGCCACATACTTATTGAAACCTGTTATTCCTGCACACCTACAGGCCTCCAACCCTTCTTCTTTCTTGGAAGCATGGCCTTTTCCATGACTTTTTAACCCTGACTTTTCAGGTTACATCAGCTTTCAAACTATACATAGTCTTGCAACTAGGGTTATCATCTGTCTGTGAAAGGCTTAGGCAGTTCTGTTTTTTTCCCATTACATCTATGGACTTGTGGTTCCAAATTCCTTAGGAAAGGTTTAATCTGTAGGTCCACAGATGTAATGGAGCAGAATCAGAACTGGCAGCCTCAAATGAGACATGTTGTACGACACTACGTGGAGTCAGGTGGCAAACTTGTACACAAGCAGAGATGCCAGCTGACCTTGGTCAAGCCAAAGAGTCTGTTCCAGTCTTGTTTTGCCCTTTTGGATGCATGGAAATGTAATAATACTGAAAAATGTAGCCTGGTGAGCATGATATTGCCTTAGTTTAATCTATGGATCGGTGAGCTCTTTCATACCTCCATCCCCTTGCACCACTGGCTGTGATTATCAAATTTGTGACTTATATTCAGTGGTGTTTTGACTGCATAGACATTAACAAGGCACAGCTACAGAAGGGTGGACAGTGTTCCCTCCCCCAATCCCTTAGACAGAGCTGGTCCCAAACTGGCAGTGGCAGGGCAAGCTGGGTTTAAATAAATCCCATACGCTTTCAGCATCCAAAGACCTCAGTCTGAAATCTATCCCCTGTGCCTCTTTCAAGACGTACACTACAAAGGAAGGGTTCTGGGTTGTTTTTGTTTTCAGGGGTGGAATATAATCAGGTTAACGTTTGTGAAACTAACTCTTTATGTCTGCCAAATTGGATTACTGGAGTAATCTTTTCCAATCTAATTTAAAGAGTATATATGGTGTGCCCTTCCCTCTCAAATTAGACCTTCCAGAAATTGTACACAACCCCTCCCTTGGTACGTTGCCCCACCTCCTCCCCCCAAAACACATACATATGGCAAGATAAACCATTGCATGGCCTCAAATTAGAGAGAAAAGCCAGCAAAGGGAGGAGGGGGACATAGCAGGTCTCTCTTTCCTGCTTGCCTTGGGAGGCAAGATGCATGTATATGATGTGATAATAACGAGCTGTTTCTAAAACTGAATTGCTTTCTGTGGAATATCGCGCAGGAATACAGTTCCCATCTCACCCAGGTGGACCTGAACAGGCTGACCCGATCGTGGTCTCCGCCCTGTTGCACGCATGGAGTTGCGGTGCTTTTTCTTACGGAAATCAGACCCTAGCAATCCATGCATTCAATGGGGGCCAAAACCTGGTGTGTATTAGACTGTTCAGATGACTTGGAGCACGTAAGGTGGCAACCCTAGACTGCTGCTGGAGTAGAACTGTCTCTGAGAAGCAGAGCCAATATGGAGGCAAGGTCATCTGGGGGGAACAAGATCCATTTGGGATACTCTGCATAAAGTCAGGGAAAGGAAAACAGGGCTCCGCATGGCAAAGTGCCGAAATGGCTTTTGAGAGTGGGTCAGCTACCGCGTGCTGTTTTGTATAGGAGTGCTGGATGTAGGTGGCCCACAGACAGCAGAAATTCCAGGCCACAGTGACAGGGACAGACTTCCCTCAGTCTGAAAACTCAAAAATAAACTCTCGTGGGGGCCGAGCTCTGCTCGTCCTGTGCCTCAGCACAGGAGCTCCGAGCGCTTCTACATACTCAGAATTTTTTTTTTTCCTTTTAAACACAGCCTAAAGTTAAAGAATACTGAGATCAAAGCGTCGCCACTGGCTAGGAAAGTATGCGAGGTGGCAGACTTAGAGAAGTGGTACAGCAGTGCAGCCAGGCCCATTTTTAACCCTCGGTGTGCCAGAGGCTAACAAGAGAGACCCATGGCAAAAAAAAAAATACTCCTAAGCTTTCAGCACTCCAGGCCTCTCTTGAGAGAAGCAAAAAAATCTCTCCTTTCCAAGCTAAACCTGCTCTCATTTTTGGGCTTTCTTTACAAAGTAGAAAAGAACTGCGCCCATAGCCAGATTGTGCCCATCCGTCTCTCTGTCTGTGGCCGACTATCTACAGCAGAATTACCTAGAATGATTTTTCAGGGAATTTGGCTGGTGAAAATGTAAGTGTCAGTCATGCATGAGAATTTTCAACTTTCTGAGTGGTACGGTTAGCACTTTTATGGGGGTATTTTCTGGGTGGCGAGTAGCTACTGCTGCAGTACACAAGCTGCACTCACTAGCTCTGCTGCCCCGCATAACACGGTGGACATACGCTAACTGTGCTGGATTGGGCTCCTTTTCAGCTATTAGGGCACCTATCGTACTGTCCTCACTTCACAGCAATAAAGCATGCCCTCACTTCTTTGTGTAGTACCTCAGAAACCAGAGCTTGCCAATTTCTTTTGCCATCTGCCTGTTAATAGGTCCTTCTTCCCATCCAACCTGGCCCTGTGTTCAGTAACTGACATGGATGTTCTCTCCCTTATTATTTCTAATTTCTTCCTTTTTTAAAATGATAGCTAAGACACTGTATCCAGAGCATCTGGTTTTAAGGCACCTACTTTGGGTCTTTTTTGTCTCCTATTGTTTTGCACATTTTCTGTATTCTCTCTCCATCATGAGCTAAATAAAATACTTAGCAGTGTGGTGCAGAGACCCAAGCACGAAGCAGCAGACCTGCAGATCCTAGCGCTATGCCCCTCATCACCACTGGGCTAGTCCTTTGGCCTCCTTGCACTCAGACTTAGATGTAAGGTCTTTGGGGTAGGGATACGGACAATCTGTCAATCATTTTCTATAGGTGCTGTGTACACTTAGGTTGAGAGACAGATAATGCATATTTATTTATTTATTTAGAAGTTCTTTTAGACAGCCTTCACGATCTTTACAAGACTGCCCAAAGAGGTGTACATATACAAAGCATTACAAAATGTAACACAAATAGGACATCCAACTTACAAAGAAGAAATAATAAACAATAAGGCGATCAGTCTTCCAGCTCATCAATTAAATATATGCGCCAGGGGCAGAAAGGAAGAGGGTCAACTAGAAGAGAAGGGGGGAGCAGATACATGAAGAAGAAAAAGCAAGGAGGGAGGAAAAGAGCAAAAGCCTAAGGAATGAGAGGACAGGGGGAGAGAGAGAGAGAGGGGATAGCAGAGGTGGAGAAAGTGGAGACCAAGTAGGGAGAGAGCATGGTAGTAGAGTGAGGAAAGCAAAGATGGAAAGAATATAGGGAGCATGGAGGGAGAGAGCAGGGAAAGCAGAGAAGGAGAGGAGAATGGCAGGAGCAGAGGTAGAGCAGAGATGGCGGAAGTGGAGGATAGAGAGGGAGAGACCATGGTGGGCGAGCAGAGAAAGAGGGAATGCAGAGCAGGGCGGATAGCCTGCATGTGCACTTTCACCTTTTCTACTTCATGATGTCCAAACCTGCTCCCATTAAATGAAAAAAAAAAAACGTAATTGTAATGATTTTAATCTTGGCTTCAGACGCAGGTCACCCAGAACACAAACTACTAAAATAAGAGAGTGCGCTTCCTCCCTCACCAGACTTAGGACGACAGATCCGCGCTGCGCCCTGTAATCAGGGCAGCACCTAATTATGTGTTTATTTATAACTCTTTCATTTCTGCCTCTATCTTGTCCTCTCCCCTTCTTCTTGGGTTTGGTCAGACCCTGGCTGCCTGAACCTCAGCTTTGGCATCAGCTTTGTGGTCTCTCTCTTTTAACTCTTGCAGAGCCACCACAGTGGCACCAAGGGTGAGAAGCACGTAAAAGACTGAGCAGCTCCTTTTCACAAAAGAAACACTGCACTTAGCAGGAACATCTTCTCCTCTACCAGCTGCAAATTTTATTGCCAAGTCATTCTGGGTGAAATTCTTTAAGCTGCTTTTCTTGCAAGTTCCTCTGAGCCCCAAGAGCAGTCTTGCTTTAGAGCTGGGTTAGCTGACTGGCATGCGCAGTGTGTGATGTCATCGGTGATGTCACGACCAGCCCGGGCTAATCAGATCCAGTGAGGGTTGCAGAGACTCGTGAAGTCCGCTCACGTGGCAGCTCTAAGGGCTGGGGAGCACTGCGGAGGGACTGCTTCAGGGGTTTCACAACTAACGAACTGGCAACGACATCGAATTGATACGGAGTAGATACTGGCCCATGCTGTGAGTGTTTATGGTTATATTCTGCACTGGGTCTAAGGGTCCGGCTGTAGGTGATGAAGGGCGCCGACCAGAATGCGAAGGGCTGAGTGGCAGGAAGAAATCTGTACACAGAGCAAGAGGGGTGGGTATGTTCGGGCAAGCTTTCGTATGATTGTTTGAAGCGTGCAAGGCCATTTTCTCATGGTGATCTCCCCACCTTCAGCTTCATATCATGACCCATTGTCCTTCAGCTTCTCATTCTACAGGCAAAGATTTATGGTTGCCATGTTAGCCCACTTGAAGACTGTGGAAGTAAGGTTCAACAAGGTGAGACCTTTTATTATTATTGGTCTAACTTCAGAGTCAATTTTCAAAATTATGTGATACAAAATCCGCAGGTACTTTCCCCAGCAGGCTTTGCACCAGTTCTCAAAGGGAAAATATGTGCCTACTTTCCCTTGGAAAATTGTCCTGGGGCAAAAATACCTGCAGACGTTTCTGCACATACTTTTTCTGTGAGGACTCTTTCCCTGATAAACAATGCGCACAGCTTGGAAAATGCAGACCCATCCATGCTATTGCCTCCTTCAACCTAATCCCATCCCTGATCCTGCCTACCTTTCCTGTGATTGCTGATCCCTGTGAACATTTTTATCTACATACGGGGGAGAGGGGGCAATTTTCAGATAACCCTTTTACCCCAGTAAAACTGGCCACCCTATACATCTGTGACTAACTTCTGAGACCCAATGAATGGAGCTTAACCCTCGAAAGCTACTCACAGATGTATTGAGTTAGTGTTACTTCAGTAAAAAGCTATTGCCTTCAACCTGTTTGTTGAACCTTATTTCTGCATCATTCTGTGGGAAATGCTTCCTTCTGGTATTTATTTATTTATTTATTTATTTAAACATTTTTATATACCGGCATTAGTTGTGGACATCATGCCGGTTTACATCAAAACTGGTAAAGTATGGAAGTTACATTTTAACAGGGAATTAGAAACTGGGAGGAGGGTAAATAATTAAATAGGAGAGACGAGAAATAACAGTAACATTAACATTAACATGGTTCCTCGGTGTGAACGAGGAGAGAGGATAACAAGATATGGTTCCTCAGTATGAGGAAGATGGAACAGACGCAATGTGGTCTATTTTTTTTTTTTTTTTTAATTGGAGGAGGTGTGAGTTTTTATTCTGAGTAGGCATGTTTGAACAACCATGTTTTCAATTTCTTTTTGAAGTTGTTCATACATGGTTCAAGGCGTAGGTCAGGCGGCAGTGTGTTCCAGTGAGTGGGACCTGCTATGGAAAGAGCACGGTCACGTGTAGAGGTGAGATGGGCTGCTTTAAGGGAGGGCACAACTAGGGTGCCTTTATTGGTCGTTCTAGTCGGTCGATTGGACTGGGTGGTTGTGAAGGGTAGGTCTAGCCAGTTGGAGTTGTGGGTGTAAATTGCTTTATGCATTATGGTGAGTGTTTTGTAGATAATACGAGAGGCTATGGGGAGCCAGTGTAGGTCTCTGAGTATAGGGGTGATGTGGTCATATTTACGAGAGTTTGCAATGAGTCTCGCTGTGGCATGTTGTAACATTTGTAGAGGTTTGATGGAAGAGTAAGGGAAAGAAAATCTTACTGATGCCTGCTAGGTAACTATTTGTATCTTGTCCCTGCTTTCTCTCCTTTCTTCTGGGCCAGCTCCGGTCCTCAAGAGCTACAAACAGGTTGGGTTTTCAGGATATCCACAATGAATATGTATGAGACAGATCTGCATGCACTGCTCCACCGTATGCTAGCCTGTCTCATGCATATTCATGGTTTATAGCCTGAAAATTAAGTCTGTTTGTGGCTCTGGAGAATCAGAATTGGCCGTCCCTGTAGCTCCCTCGATTTCTTTATGTATGGCTTATTGTTAGGGACCTTCAATTTTGTTTTTCATTTTTCCAGGGAATATATTAGGGTTTATTATGACAAGAACAAAAACAGCAGAAAACTAGTGGGAAAAAAATGACTCATTATTCTGGGTAAATGGTTTTGGTGGACAGAAGCCAGGGCAGTAAAACAATATTAAGCAGATTCTCCCACCCATCCACTTAGCAGCATCCCCATCTCTATCTTTATCCCTTGTTCCCCCCCTCATCCTCCACTGATAAATCATTCATCTTTCCCAGTGGTGGCTTCAGGCGTCTCCTCTCTCCTTTGGCAGCATGCTTGCTGAGGGTCCTGCACACTGCTGGACCGCACTTCTGCTTCTATGCGGGGATAAGGAGCCTGCTGGGAAGTGCTTCTGGTGGTGAGAGTCCACTTCCAATACTGCATTGGTGGCACCAGATATCAAGAATTTTGGCTGCTTGGTGAGTGAGGAGGCCATATTTGAAATGCCGCATCACTGGCACTGGAAGATGAGCGCTTTCATTGGTTGGGGGTGGGTCTTGAAATAGCACGTGCTTTGACACATAGTGGCTGGAGGCCTTAAAATGCTGCATCCATAGCTGATTCTTTAATTATCCTAAAATTAGGGTGAAAATCGGGTTAAATTGATTGCCACCATTGGAAAAATCCAAGAATTTATGGATGAAAATTTGTTTAAACTAAAAACTAAGGAGCCTACTTATTATGCAGTCTGGTGACCCTCCTTTGAATTGACTTCATAAGATCCTAAGATTTGCCATACTGGGTCAGAGAAAAGGTCCATCAAGTCCAGTATTCCAACAGTGGCTAATCCAGGTCACAAGTACCTGGCAGGATCCCAAAGAGTAGATAGATTCCATGCGGCTTATTTCAGGGATAAGAAGTGGATTTCTGCAACTCTACCTTAATAATGGTTTATGGACTTTTCCTCCAGGAACTGTCCAAAGCTTTTTTAAACGTAGCTAAACTCATAGGGGTAGATTTTTAAAAACGGCGCGTTCGCGTACTTTTGTTCGCGCTCCAGGCGCAAACAAAAGTATGCTGGATTTTAGTAGATACGCGCGTAGCCGTGCGTATTTGCTAAAATCCAGGATCGGCGCACGCAAGGCTGCCGATTTTGGGCAGCCGGCGCGCGCCGAGCCGCGCAGCCTGCCTCCGTTCCCTCCAAGGCCGCTCCGAAATCGGAGCGGCCTCGGAGGGAACTCTCTTTCGCCCTCCCCTCACCTTCCCCTCCCTTCCTCTACCTAACCCACCCCCCCCGGCCCTATCTAAACCCCCCCCCCACCTTTGTCCGGGGATTTACGCAACCCGGGGGCGGTTCCGGAGGGCACGGCCACGCCCCCGGACTGCCCCGGGCTGAAACCACGCCCCTGGGCCCGCCCCCGAAACGCCGCGTCCCGCCCCCAAAACGCCGCGTCGATTGGCCCCGCCCCCGACAAAAAACCCCGGGACTTACGCGAGTCCCGGGGCTCTGCGCGCGCCGGCAGGCCTATGGAAAATAGGCACGCTGGCGCGCAAGGCCCTGCTCGCGTAAATCCGGGCGGATTTACGCGAGCAGGGCTTTTAAAATCCGCCCCCTAGCTTTCACCATATCCTCTGGCAATGAATTCCAGAGCTTAATTATGTGTTGAGTAAAAAAATATATTCTCTTATTAGTTTTATATAAACAATTTTTATTGATTTTGAAAAATAACAACAAACGGAAAGTGGTGTGGTTCTGAACCACTCTCCGATACAGAAAATGTCATGAAAATACACAGATTCCCCGGTCTCCCCAACCACCCTCCCCCCCCCCCCCCCCCCCACTACTCCCAAACAACCTCCTGGTAAGGTCCCAAGTCCACGTAGAAGTCCAAACATCTTCCAGTTCATAAGATAAAAAACAGTCCTGAAATGAAAAAGTAGTTACTCATTTAAAACAGAACTACGGACACGCTGTGGAAGAGATTGTAAGTAGACGTCCCACACCTCCAGAAAGCGCTTTCGGTGACGTGGAGAGAGTCGCATTGCTGCCGCATCCATGAGCATCATGCGGTGAAAAAGGTTGCACCACGTTCAGTAGGAAGGGGGAGATGCATCTCGCCAATGTAATAAATCTGGGAGATCTGTCTAAAACACGCTTTGATTATATACCCGTTAATAACAAAGACCCCATCCCCATTCCATCTGTTAACCAGAGCAGAGCAAGTGTCTACAACAGTTAACTGGTGAGGCGTTTATAATATTGTGATAGCGAAGGCACCTGCTCTTTTTCAAAAGAGAAGAGGGTATCCAAAGTATGGAAATGAGAGGCCTGCCAAATAAAGGAGGAAAGAGCTCCCATAATGCTCCAATTGCAAATAAGGAAATACCTCAGTATTAGATAAGCCATAATGCTCCTCGAGATCAGAGAAGGACACAATAGTACCGTCTAGGGTTAGAACATGGCCCAACAAAGTGATACCCTTGGCATGCCATCTCTGATATGCTGCGGTTTGGGAACCCGGAGTGAAGTCCGGATTTCCTTGGACCGGCAAAAAATAGGCACAGATACGTGGGATCCTCAATAAATGCACAAGTCGAGCCCAAGAAGTCCTAATGGGCTTGACAAGAACATTCTGCACTAAAAACGTGGGCACCGTTGCAGCAGGAACTTGCAAGGGACAAAGAGGCGGCTAATTCCACATCCGCCGACAGACTGAGGACTTTGGAGCATCCTCACCTCTTAATATCACATCTGCATGCTAATTTTCCCTAAGTTCCTATTTCTTTTTTGGGTTAAAATATGTATCCCCAAGAATTCTATAATCAAAGCCTGTATTTTTGACTCTCTGATATGGTTTGTTAGCCTACTGGTTGGACCTCTATTTGTGTGTTACTTAGTTCTCGAATATTGTAAACACATTTGTTAATGTATTCATTGAAAAAGGCTTTTTGCCTATGCCCTTTTATCATTTCAATTATGTTATTAACATTGTACTTCTTTGTACATACTTTAAGAAAACTAAAAAAAAAAAGACAAGGGGACACACAATGAAGTTACTAGTTGATATATTTAAAACTAATAAGAGGGGGATCACGTGATGCACTGAGGGAGGAGGATGTGATTCCTTCCCTCTCGGCGTCCGGCCTCTGAAATCAACCCCCATCTGCTCGAAATTCTTAGCTAAGTGACTTTAAATTACTACGGGCTTTGCCCTCTTTAGTGCAGCCTTCTTTCTCGGGTATGCTGGCTCGCTCGGTTAAATCCGCCAAAGAAAAAGGGAAAGAAACCCAGATTCCCACTAAGGAGCCTGTCGTGGCCGCCGAAGCCGGCCCCGCCGAACAGCTAATAGCGCCGGCAATTGCTGAAATTAAATCAGCGGTCATCGAGGCGTTGGGGCCCAAATTAAAATCTATCTCGGCGGCGGTCGCAGAAATTTCAGCAAATTTAAATAAGTTTCAGGGCCAATGTGCCGAACTTGAAACCCGCTTGTCTGAGGCGCAAGATGGCCTCCTGACAGTGCAAAGTGATCTCGCAGCACTACGGGCCGAGGAGGTCAAAAACTCAGCGAAAATCGAAGACCTGGAGAATCGCTCCAGGCGATCCGATTTAAGATGTTTTGGGATACCCGAGTCCATCGCTGATCGAGACCTTCCGACTGTGTTAGAGCCGTGGCTTATTAAGGAACTTTCACTCTCTTCCACGCATGGCCAGCTACGTATTGAGCGAGCTCATTGGCTGGGGGTTAAGAAGCCTGATGCCCCGAAGCCACGAGTTGTGGTGGCGAAAACCTTCAATTTCGCACACAAACAGGAAATCTTAGCTGCTATGCGGAAGGGCCGGGCTCATCATTATGACAACCATAAAGAGCTTATTTTTCAGGACTTTTCAGCGGCTGTAGCGGCTCAAAGACGAGCCATGGCCCCCATTTGTTCACAATTGCTGGCGTGAGGGATCCGGGCTTCCTTGATATACCCGGCTCGACTTCGAGTGGCGACTGAATCTGGGGTGACCTGGTATTCTTCACCTCAGGAGGCTCGATCTCTGTTACAGGAGCCAGAAGTGGCTGGTTCGGGATCCAACCCTGTTTCACCGCATCGCTGAATCACTACACACATGGAGAACATGGTGGTGTTCGCCTGGCTCTGCTGCCCAGAGGTTTTGGGTTTTTTTGGTTTCTATCCTGCTTTACGATTCAGGTGGCTTACAACTCACATTAAGGAGTTTTTTTTCTCTTTTTTTTAATGATTGATCCGCGGATTGCTATGTGGGATTTAACTCCGCTTCCACTCGCAGACAAGGCCTTGTACCAGTGGCGTGTGTGCCTGCACTCGCCGAGATTTATAACTTGGTTGTTTTTTTTACTTTGCTCGGTGTTATGGTTCGGGTGGCCTACAGCCCCTTGTTTGACTTTGTCTCTGTTTTCTATGGGACTGCGTGCTGTAATGCCCTATAGTTTTTCACTATCCATACTCCGGCCTTGCAAGCAGGCGATCATCATGGCTGGGGTTTTTCCCCTGTCCGATTTTTCATAATCTAAACTGAAACTACATGTTCTTACTGCGGACTTATTTGGCTTAGCCTCTGGACTACTCACTAGGGTTTTTTCAGCTTACTTACAGGTCTTCTACTGCTCGGTGGGTTCTCTTATCCTGGGGGAGGCCTTATTTTCTGTGGCCATCTCAGAGGATATGTGGAGTTATAATTGTTTATACTCCTCATAGCTTATGTGCTTATGATTGTTCATATGCCTCCTATGTGATATGGGCTATGGTTTTTTACTGACAGTTGCTTGGTTACTGTGTTTATATTTACTCACCAGTTATTTTATATTCTGATGTGTTGTTTGCTCAATACAGATGGGGGTGGGGTGGGGGTGGGATAGGCCAGCATGGTAGTGTTCTCTAGGGCTGGTCAGGGTGAAGCCCTTGCGGCTGAATCAACGAGGCTAGGGGGGGGGGGGGGGGATTATTAGGACAGTTAGAGGTTTGGGGATTTGGGGGAGTAGGGTCCAGGTCCACATGATAAAATTTCATCTGCTTTGTCCAGTGATCTTGGTAATCTCATTCAGTCCTTTGCAGTCATGTGGTTGGATGTCCCCGCTGGGAGGGCCGCCACTACAGACAAATTGGTTTGATTTTTTCATGGAATATATACACTTGATATCTCTCTAGCAATGTCACTAGCTTAGTTACTTGGAATGTCTGTGGGATAAACTCACCTATTAAACGGTCTAAGATTCACTCCCTTCTTAAACATAAGCGTGCGAATATCGCGTTTTTACAGGAAACTCATCTTACAGATACTGAACATAATAAATTGAGTAGACTATGGGGAGGAGAGGTCTATTATGCCTCCGGTTCCACTAAATCTGCAGGGGTAGTTATTTGGATTAATAAGAATGTTCATATCAAGGTTCACTCCACCATTAAAGACCCACTAGGGCGATACCTTATCTCGGTGGCTTAGATTGAGCTTCATCAATCTAAGGTGATTTTGTGTAATATCTATGCTCCTAATAACTATAGCCCCAAGTTTTATCAGGAGATCTATCAACTCCTTCTGCCTTATGCGGTGGATTGTCTGCTGATAGGAGGGGATTTTAACACCATTCGGGACGACCAATTGGATAGATCTCCTTCCACGGGCTCACGGGTGGGATGGGGCAAGGGTCCTTCTTTTTTGGAGCAATCCTTCCATTTGGTGGATGTCTGGTGCATTTTGCACCCGGGTGAAAAGGATTTTACACATATCTCCCGTGCACATGGCACCTTATCTCGCATTGATTATGTTCTCATTAGTGCACACAGCCTTTCACGGGTGGGGGGCAGTAACAATTGGGGAAATTATAATTTCTGACCATGCTCCGGTGTGTCTGGAGCTGCAGATTGGAGGCCGTCACTCTACTACCTTTAGGTGGCGGTTTCCTTTTTATCTTGCTAATGATGTCAAAGTTCAGGAGTACTTGCGAGCCCGCTGGCTGGATTATACTACACTAAATGCCCAACATGTGGAGACCCCAGTATTGTTTTGGTATACAGCCAAGACGGTGTTAAGGGGCGATATTTCCTATATGGCCCATCGGAGAAAGGCTATTGATCATAGAATTTTGACCTTAACAGCCAAATTGAATAGGGCCAAGGATTTAAACCGTGATAATTTCCATCGGACACGGGTTCAATATTCATCGATCCAAGGGGAGCTTAATACGTTGTTACATCAGCGGGCTTATGTATTATCAATACTAGCTTTACCAGCATAGCAATAAAGCGGGCAAAATGCTTGCTAATCTGGTTCGCACGGCTCATGGGTCTCGATATATCCCGGCTTTATGTTCCCCAACGGGTAGAATTCTCACTGCCACGGATGATAATCTACATTGATTTCGTGCTTTTTACAGGGACCTTTATACCTCTGATTACTGGGATCCGTGGGCTTGTGCTAAACTTTGCGAGCAGCTACACCTTCCGCGTCTGACCCAGGATCAGCAATCTCTCCTGAATCGCCCAGTTATGCTAGCCGAGGTGATGTTGGTTATTCTAGGCCTCTGAGGCTGCTCCATGTTATAAAATCGGGCGTAGATTTGTGCGTGTCGGGTTGCGAGCACAAATCTACGCCCGTGCCTAAATCTTAAAATCAGGCCCAGTATTTCTGATTTCTTCATATTGATTTTATAGTCAGATACCTGGCTGAAGTCAGCAATCAAATCAGAAAGAGTCTTTAGCAACAAAAGAGGATCTCTAATGAAAAGAAGAACACCATCGGTGAAGAGTGCTATCTTATGCACTTCCCCTTCTGCCCCTTTCATTTCATGGATATCAGGGTGAGATCTAATTGCACAAATTAAAGGCTCTAGAAAGAGAACAAAAAGTAAAGGTGATAGAGGACATCCCTGTCTAGCCCCCCTCTCAAGGCAGAATGGAGCAGAGAAGATGTCATTGACCCTAATTTGGGCCTTAGGAGATGAAAATAAGCTAGCGATCCATCGTAATATATTGGAACCAAAATTCATTCTAGTGACGGTCTCAAACAAGAAGGGCCATTCTAGCCGATCAAATAATTTCTCCGCATCTAGTGAGAGCAGGACAGAGTTCAAGTTACAGATATCTGCCTTGTAGATCAAGTTAGCGGCGCTTAATATACAACTTAGTAACTTCATTGCCTGCCTTCTGGTCTTCATACTCTTTGAAAGAGTAAACAACTGATTTGCGTTTACCCATTGCATCCCACTCGTTATTTTATAGACCTCTATCATAAGCATCCCTTTTACCCCTTGATCATCTAATGGACCAACTATGTCCCTCATAGGCTTTTCACTTCGAATATACCTGAAAAAGATTTTATTATGAGTTTTTGCTGTCATGGCCAGCTTCTTTTCAAACTCTCTCTTTGACTACCTTATCAATGCTTTGCATCTTGACTTACCAGTGCTTATGCTGTTTCCTGTTTTCTTCATTCAGATCCCTTTTCCATTTCTTGAAAGATTTCTTTTTAGCTAATACAGCCTCTCTCACCTCACCTTTTAGCCATTCTCGTAGTCGTTTAGCCTTCCCTCCACCTTTTCTAATGCATGGAATACATCTGATCTGCGCTTCCCAAATGGTATTTTTAAACAGTGCCCATGCTTGATGTAAACTCTTATCTTTTGCAGCTGCTCCTTTAAGCTTTTTCCTAACCATTTCCCTCATTTTATCTGAAAGTTTCAGGTACCTAAGACATTTACAGTAACCAGCTGAGAAGCATCCTTTTGGGAGTGGCTGTAGGAAGAATTTTAGTAAACCTCAAATATTTATTATATCTCATGGCTAAAATAAAAATCAGATAGCAAGAGGGAAATATGAAACATTTAACATTTCCCTCCTGCCAGCCGGCAGATATGTTAGCACTGACGCGCTCCTGATTCTCTGGGCCTAGAATTTTGCTGTCTCTTCGTGGTTTCGCTTGTCCGGTCTCCCTAAGCAGTATTAAGCTGTTAAAATTGGAAAATCCCCTGCTTCTTTTCTTCTATTTGTCTTCTTCCTATGTTCCTTTTCCTTTATTTGTCCTAATTATTTTCCAGTCTTTTTGGGGCAAAACTGTGCTTTTTTTTTTTTTTTTTAATTAATGCCACGCTCCCTGTCATAGAGATCTCCTTCAACATCCACTGTCCATGCTGCATTTTTAATTTCCATGTATCAATGGGATGCATACACGGGGGCTCTGGTGAAGATCTGTTCCTCAGCTGTCTGTGCTGTATTCATGCTTTACTTGTATCAGTGTGACCTCTGCCTCAGGTTCAGATAAAGATCAGCACAGTAGTTCTTTGTTTTTGGTTGTTGCTGTTGAGGTAAAAAAAAGAAAAAAAATTGCCTGCAAAAGATTCGTTTAGGTTTAACCGATAGATTATTTATTAAACCCTCCCCCCACCTTCTTCCCTGCACAAATAGTCTCTTTTTTTTTCTAAAGCAAACAGCCCCACTTTGGACAATCTCTCAGCCCATATAAGCCCCTTGTGTCCCTTCTGTTAGCTTTCTGGCCCCTCTTTGTATCTTTTCTAACACTTGGATTTCCGTTGTGAGGACAGAAGCCCCGAAATTGAAATCCCATGTGCTACATGGGGTCTGACAAGCGCATGGGATAAACACTGTGGATCCATAAAGGCTAGAGGATGGGAATGAAGAGAAGAGGCATGGGGGTGGCTTGCTGGAATGGTGGCTCCTACCTGGTCATTACTACCCTTACTCAATAAGCCTTCGCACGGTTAATGCAACTCCGGCATTGCTCTCTGCTTCAACGGCAAGGGGAAATGTGGAAAAGAGGATTTGCATTCAGACAACAACCAACAAGGGCTGAACTGCACAGTCTGGGTAAACAAATAAGCGAGGGGGTAGCTGGTTATTGCGGCGGTTACTACCCTAAACCAATTATGCTTGATACTTCACTTTGAATGCATGTATAGCATTGCTCTCTGCTTCAATGGCATGGGGAAATATGGAAAAGAGGATTTACATTCAGACAACATCCAACAAGGCATTGATCTGAACAGGCTGGGTAAACAAGCATCGGGGTAACTTGCTTGATGTGGCGGTTACTACCCAACCATTAAGCCTTATGCTCACCTTTGATGCAACTCCAACAATATTCTGCATCAACGGCAGGGGGTGGCAGGAAATTGGTAGTCGGTGAAACAGATAAGTATGGGAAAATAAGTGTGGCAGCTTGCTGGGCAGACTGGATGGGCCATTTGGTCTTTTTCTGCCATCATTTCCATGTTTCTATGTTATACAAAGGTGGGGAAGATCTCTGTCCCTCGCTTCTGCCCACTTTTTTTTTTAATTTTATTTCGGCGGCGATAAAAGAAAGGTTCCTGGCGCACAGAAGGTTGCTAACGATCTTGTCTGTTTCAGCTCTGCCTCCAGTGAAGCAGGTGAACACTAAAAGTTGCTAGCTTTGCAGGGTGAGTAACAGAACAGGTCTGAGGCTGCTCCGCTTACTGTCAAACCCTGCTTGCTTGCTGCCTTTGATGTCTGGAATTTCTGAGGCTCTGCTTTTTCACTGATTCTTCTTAGTCTGAAGCAACACCTTATTCCTTTCACCTGAACTCCATGGCTCCTTTTATTTTCCTAATATGTGCTCTAAACAACATGCAAATTATTTATTTTTTTTAATTCTACTTGAAACAATTCCTCCCCAGAGCCCGCGTCACTACCCCTGCAAGGGCTTTTATGTGTGATTGTCAAATGGTTTCCATGGAGCTTCAAAGACATCCCAAAATGGAAGGTTTAGGAGGCCGCCGTAAGGTCACCGGGCAGGGACCCCACCCTGTCCTGATTGCCCCCTCATTAAAGGTGGAATGCCATTCTTCTCCAGCAACACCCACTCCTCCAGGCCATGCGATGACACCTGGTTCTTGCTCTGGCCCTGGGTCTGGAGAGCATGCTGGGATTCCACATGCAGTGCATGACCTGGGGCCGCCAAGACAGGGGAGGCCACCTGCATTCAAGTGCTGAGGGAGCGCCCAAGTCAGTCCCACAAGTCTCAAACCAGTCTGAGGGCTTTGCAGAGTCACAGCCCCTTCGGCCTGCTCATTTCTAAGTTGAAAGTGCTTGCATCTGATAAGAAAGAAAATTCAGGCAGCATCTCACTATTCTAATATGGCATTTTAGAGGGCCAAGAGTACTGAAGCCTGTGGTGGATGATGCATTAGGTGCCCCCTCCAGATAAGAGAATTCAGGGAATTCTGGATTTACTTCCGGGGCCAGGTGATTGCCTTAGCTACAATAATAATAATAACAAGGACAGGACTTTCCTAACTTGAAGGGTTACCATTGACAACTGCATAAGGTATCACTCTGTCACTATAGCAACAGCTGCAGTTGCAAGCTTACTTCGCCTTTTGTGAGTGGCTTACTTGCTGGTGCAGTTGAGTGTTGTTGTCAGACAAAACCCAGCTGGCTCTTTCATTCCCATCAATCCCTGCTCCCTTTTTGCACAAATCCATTGGCCAGTACTGGTGTGGCCAAGCCAAGTGGCCGATGCAATAAAGTGCGTCCAACCTAGCGCACAGGTTTACGTGTGGTTGGACGCGCTAGATTAGCACCCGATCAATAAGGAGATTAGCGCATTCAAAACGTGCACCCAAACAAACGATTAGCTGATAGCGCCCGTCACATGTAAATTCCATGTGGATGAGGCTATTAGCTATTGCCTTCCAATACAGAAAATCGCTGGGTGCCCAACACACACTTTTTAATGTGGCAAATTTAACTCCAGCCCTGGAGCTGGCATTAAGTCAATCCATGAGTCAAGGAGCAGGAGAAATTTAAAAAATATTGTCCTCTGTGGTTCCTCCTAATTAGCATCATTGTGATACTTAAATCTACTGCTTGTGGTGTTTAGGAATAAAGGTAAAATATTATGGCATAATGAAAAAAAAAAAATTCTGGATGCACAATATATACGCTCCAGGCCGATTTCGCCCCTTCCTATTTGTGTGTGTATATTGAGCGAAATAGACATGAAGTGGGATAAAACAGATGTTTGTATTGAGGGCCCAATGCAATTGTGGGCGCCCAATGCATTTGAGTGCTAGGGATGCACAATTATCCCCTAGTGTGTCCTTTTTTAACTCAGCAGCTCATTTATACATTGCATTCGGCGCCCAGGAGATGTGGCTATGCATCGACCCACAAGACTTTCAAGATCTTGCCTTCAGTTTACTTATATTTTCACCATTTAATCAAAATGCGTTATCGCAGGCATTAGAGACCTAATGCCCGCAATTATGCCATAACACATGCGCTAGTTAACACAATGCAAATTTAATTTTTCGAATTTATTCAAAGGGGCGAGATTGGGGAGGGGTTTGGGCGGGATCAATGAATATATTGCATGTTTTTTAATGTTGGAAATAACTACACCTTTTTTCATGGGCACCTGAAATAATAAATTGGTTGCTCCTGGTGCAATGCTACACAGAATAATGCTCATGGTTACAGGCCTAGATTTATCAAAATGCGATAATTTTCAAATGAATAACACCCATGATAAGGAAAAGGGGTATGGCTCTGATAATTTTAGAGTTACCGCACCAGAGAGAGAGAGAGAGCGAGAGAGAGAAAGAAAGACTCTTTATAAAGCTTTCATACTAGTCAACTATTTATACTGCTATAGGAGGGCCAGCTAGTAACTTGAGGTGAGGTTTTGGTGGTGGTCTAAGGTTGTGGGGCCCGTTTTACATGCAGAGTGAGACATACAATTAGCACAGTAGACCTCAGTGAAGATTTGACGTGATTTGGAGTGAGGAAAGTCAGACTAAGATGAGATTACTTAAATGCTTTCTTGCCCTAGTATGATAGTACCCTGGTAGAGAGAGCTAGGCGTTCTCTCTTTCTCTCTCTCTCACTTTGGGCATATCGCACAGCTTAACGCTGATCCGTTCGTTAGTTACGTATGTATTTGTTTCCCAAAAAACCCCCCATCCCAACCCTTTAAATTTAATTAACTACAACCCCCCACCCTCCTGATCCACCCCCCCCCCCCAAGACTTACCAAAAGTCCCTGGTGGTCCAGCGGGGGTCCTGGAGCGATCTCCTGCACTCAGGCTGTTGGCTGCCGGTATTCAAAATGGTGCCGATAGCCTTTGCCCTTACTATGTCACAGGGGCTACTGGTGCCATTGGTCGGCCCCTGTCACATGGTAGGAGCACAAGATGGCACCGGCCGTCCAGTTAGGAATCCATAGACACCTGCCGAAGAAACCTGTAATAGGTCCCACCATCAAGCCCAGCATACTGTTTCCAACAGTGGCCAATCCAGGCCATAAGAACCTGGCAAGTACCCAAAAACTAAGTCTATTCCATTTTACTGTTGCTAGTAATAGCAGTGGCTATTTTCTAAGTCAACTTAATTAATATCAGGTAATGGACTTCTCCTCCAAGAACTTATCCAATCCTTTTTTAAACACAGCTAAACTAACTGCACTAACCACATCCTCTGGCAACAAATTCCAGAGTTTAATTGTGCGTTGAGTGAAAAAGAACTTTCTCCGATTAGTTTTAAATGTGCCACATGCTAACTTCAAGGATTGCCCCTAGTCTTTCTATTATCCAAAAGAGTAAATAACCGATTCACATTTATTTACCTGTTCTAGACCTGTCATGATTTTAAACATCATATCCCCCCTCAGCCATCTCTTCTCCAAGCTGAAAAGTCCTAACCTCTTTAGTCTTTCCTCATAGGAGAATTGTTCCATTCCCTTTATCATTTTGGTTGCCCTTCTCTGTACCTTCTCCATCGCAACTATATATTTTTTGAGATGCGGTGGCCAGAATTGTACACAGTATTCAAGGTGTGGTCTCACCATGGAGCGATACAGAGGCATTATGACATTTTCCGTTTTATTCACCATTCCCTTTCTAATAATTCCCAACATTCTGTTTGCTTTTTTGACTGCTGCAGTACACTGAACTGACAATTTCAATGTGTTATATACTATGATGCCCAGATCTCTTTCTTGGGTGGTAGCTCCTAATATGAAACCTAACATTGTGTAACTATAGCATGGGTTATTTTTCCCTATATGCATCACCTTGCACTTATCCACATTAAATTTCATCTGCATTTGGATGCCCAATTTTCCAATCTCCAAGGTCTTCCTGCAATTTATCACAATCTGCTTGTGATTTAACTACTCAGAATAATTTTGTATCATCTGCAAATTTGATTACCTCACTCGTCGTATTTCTTTCCAGATCATTTGTAAATATATGGAAAAGTACGGGTCCCAATACAGATCCCTGAGGCACTCCACTGCCCACTCCCTTCCACTGAGAAAATTGTCCATTTAATCCTACTCTCTGTTTCCTGTCTTTTAGCCAGTTGGTAATCCATGAAAGGACATCGCCACCTATCCCATGTCTTTACCATACCTTCAGCAACTCTGTCATCATTGAATAGTAGAGCACAGATGGCAATATTTTAATCATCAAGAAAACTCACACCTGGGTTAATATCCTGTAATATATGTTATAGTAATGGTCAAAATGGGAAGATAAACAGTTTTATATGTAGCAAAATTCACATACTTGGCTGGTTTTCTGTTATAGGTGGTTATGTTATTCAATATACTCGCCTAAGTAAAGTGCACACTAGGCGTATTGGAGTGTCGATGATATTCAGTATTTAACTGTCTACAATATAACCGACTAATTGATGAGCCTTAGGATGGCCAATTACCTATCATAAACAACTTGGTGGGCCATATTTAAACCTAGCCGAGTATACAGCTATCCTCTTTCTGTGTCAACTCAATGATGGCATCTCAAGGTGGAGGAAGGGCAGTTTTGGCCCCCCTGAAATGAGGCTTGTGGTCTCCTTGATCAGACAGAATCAGAGAACACTGTATGGTAATTGGACTGCAATAGAGAAACTCAGAGCCTGGAGGGACATTGTCAGACAGGTCAGTGCAGTACAGAAGAGCTGGCGGGTTCTTCAGAAGCTTGTGAAGGGCAAGCAGGCAGCCAATCTCCTCCGTCCTCTAGCAGAAAGGGCTCCTTTAACAGCCCTTGAAGAAGAGATCCTGCAGTCCATGGACAAGGTAGCCATCCAGGGAGTAGCTGGGCTGGGATGCTGCCAGCACTGCTGGAGCACAAAATAGGTGATTCCTTTACAATATTGTGCTAAGTTGACCTTGAGTGTATAGACAACTGACCAACATCCTAATGTATGACTATATGGTAACAAATTTAATCTTACTGCAGCTCTACCATATACCTTAAATCTGAGCACACTTTTGTGCAGCCAGATCATTACTAGTGCCTGAGAGTGGTACCATGGACATCTGTATGTGTTTTATTCCTTTGCTATAGGAGAACACACAGAGGTTGGTGAGCCCATGGCAGGACCTTCTGTGCAGCAGGATAGAGAATGGCATCTGAGAGAGCCAGGCCAGACAATAGCCTTTCTTCAGAGGCTGAACAGATGATGGTGGAAGGAGACCTAGAAGAAGAGTCCCTGGATTCACTTCCATCTTTGGATGAAGTTGAAGAGGATATTCACCCCATACCATCCAATGCTGCTGAGTTGGACAGGGAGACGTTGACACTCACCAGAGCTATATCATCGGACGTTCATAGTACACGTTGTGCCTTGGACCAAATGAGTAGCCATATGGGGATCCTGGTCCAATCGGTCAATCTCTTAACCCAGCAACTGCTGGTCAGCAGCAGTCACTTCACCTTCCACCAGCCTCTTTTTTATGATGTCCACCTTAGGCTGCAACTATGACAGAGCAGATCCCTGGCCCATCCCAAAGCTCTGACATGCCTGATGATTTGCCTGAAGGGAGCACTACATCAGAAGCTCCACCTCTGAGAGATATTGTGGGCAAAGGGATTTGGTGGGTGGGTTGGGGATAAAGGGAAACAGTAGTTGCACACCATTCAAGTGTATCACTATATGTAGCATTATATAATAAATTTATCATACTCATCAGAAAATATTCATGAATCAATGAGGCTCTTCTAGCATGGGATGCCACTGGAGAATGTGTATCAGTGTGGGGTGATTCTTTCTCAGTGTTAGATTCAGTGTCATGGTTTGGCAATATTTCCTCATCAGGTGATGGGATTCCTCTTACTCTAGCTATGTTGTGGAGGATACAGCAGGCCAAAAATATCTGACATACATTTTCTGGGCTGCATAGTAACACACCCCCTGACTTGTCCGGACATCTAAAGCATGTCTTCAAAATGCCAGAGGTTCGCTCAATCATTGACTGGGTGTGATGGTGGGACCTTTTACAGGTTTCTTCGGCAGGTGTCTATGGATTCCTAACTGGGGTTAAGAGCCAGCTTTTCAGTGGGTATCCTCTATCACCTTTGAAGGAGAGGGAAATTAAAAGGGGGTAGATTAGAAGCATCTAGGATGAAAGCATGGTTAAAAGATGAGAAGCATGCATTTGTGGGACAAATGCAATGCGTGTCATTTCATGGGGTGCAATGCTAGTGGAGTAGCTATTAGTATCATACATCTAAGTCAGGCTATGGCTGAGCTGTCAGACCATCTACAACCAATAACAATGACTGTGAAAACCTGTATGCACTATATGCCCTTGAGTCACTTCTCCACTAGAAGAAAGTACAGTGTCTGCTACAAAGGCTAATGATACCTGGAGCCAAGCCCTGGATATGTACCCTCTCTCAAATTCTTCTGCCAGACCTGATGGTGATAAAATAAAAGCATCATGGCAGGATCTTGGATACTCGGCTGGTACATCTGGCATTACAAACAACCTGCATACAGTGGCGTAACTAAAGTATCTGGCACCCGGGGTGGATACTTTCTTTGGCACCCCTCCAGGTTCACTTCTCCGTCCCCCTGCCAGTGATCTCCGGTTCCCCTCTCCCTCACACAGGCTCCCTCTCTCTCTTGCACACACACTTCCACACACCCCGTGCACACAGGCAGGGCCAGTGCTAGCTTTTTTTGTTGCCCTGTGCGAACAATTACTGTGCTGCAACTGATTCTCCATCATAAAATAAAAAGGGGTTTTCCACGTTCCCATCTTCAGTTTTGATTTTTGCCAATTTCCTTGTTTCTGAATCATTCAGGACAACGTCAGTCTCACAAATAGGAGCAAACAAACCCCCAAGAAAACTCATCTTGTGCCTTTTCCCTGGGCAGGCAGGGTCCACGGGGCCTCTTATTCTTCCTCCGCTGCTGCTGCCGCATGGAGTTGTATCTCTTTCACTGGGGAGAGCAGCCATTCTGCGGCTCCTCCTGCATGCCGGCACCACGGTATTCAACACTCACAGTGGTAGCGCTTCCTCCATGCTCATCTTACGATGCATGAGATGAGCATGGAGCAAGTCTAGTTTTTTTGCTGCCCTGTGCGAAAAATTACTGTGCTACCGACTCCCCCCCCCCCTCCCGATTCCTTCAGTGCTTGTCCTGGACCTATCAAATAAAACCCATCTCTGTTCTGCAATCTATATTTTTAAAAACTGACAAGCCCCACGCCCCCTGCCCAGAACCCAGGGATAAGGAAATGTATTAGGTACCCTAGGAAAACCTTAAGTCTTGCACACACGCCAACTCCCCCACCGACACACACACACACTCCCACACCATTTACAGACACACACAATTAAATTATGCATTTATAATAAATTTTACATTAAAATGAACATTCAAGAGTACAGTCTTCTGAGGCAAAAATACCACTTACAACATGCATATTATATTTACATGCGCTACTCTGGTGCCAATCAGAAAACTCTGCAAAAAAGTTACTTGGAGCTAGGGATGTGAATCGTTTTTGAACGATTAAAATTATCGTCAGATAATTTTAAAATCGTCCTAAATCGTTAGAGTGCACGATACAATACAAATGCCCCCGATTTATCGTCAGGGGCATTTGTATTGTATCGTTAAATAGGGCACGGGAATTATTTGGGGGAGGGCGGGAAAACCGGCACACCAAAACAACCCCTAACCCACCCCGACCCTTTAAAACCAATTCCTTACCCTCCCCCACCCTCCCCAACCCCCCCCAAAATGTTAAATTACCTGGTGGTCCAGTGGGGGGGTGTCCCGGTGCGATCTCCCGCTCTCGGGCCATCGGCGCCATTTTGGCTGCCACTAATTAAAATGGCGCCGATGGCCCGATAAAAAAAAACAAACCCACCCGACCCTTTAAATCGACCCCCCTTAGCCTCCCCCACCCTCCCGACCCTTTTTTTTTAGGGAGGCCAGCGCCGCTAAAAAAAAAAACCCACCCGACCCTTTAAACCGACCCCACCCTCCTCGGGAGGGTGGGGTCGATTTGTCGGAAGGCACTAAATGATGGAAATCCTCTTCATCCCAATTTTATAACCAATTTGCCAGCCAGAGCCTGTCTTGGATATGGGATTTAGTTTCCAAAGGTTTTGAAATAACATGAAATGACTGGATACCAGCCCTGACTCGATAACGATAAACTGTTCCTCTATCAACTTTTTTCCTCCTCTCATCCAAAATCATTTGTGCCACCTGGTAACGGCTTATTTTCTGCTTGTTGCTGGCATTTTCAATAAGTTTTGGCCTTCTTGAAACAATTTTAGCAGTCAACCATCACCAAATTCCGTAAAACACTCATCAGCAGTCTTGCTGCATTTCCTATGAACCCAGTTTTCACTTCGACCTAATTTTTTTATAATAAAGGTTGCTCCAGCCTCGTGCACGTCATGAAATGCAATACACTTAATATGATCAATCTGATGCTGTTTTTAGCTATAGTATGTTCTGGACATAAATAATAAATTTAAATAAGGTGTAAGTTACTGTTGAATTCCAAATTGAATGGCCTATAAATGGCACAAAAATTATATTAGCAGGATAATCCAATGGGGAGCTGGGGGGAGGCAAAGGTTATACAACAATTGGTACTACTACTACTACATCTACACATTTATATAGCACTACAAGGTGTACATAGCGCTGGTCAGACACATAGCAGAGACACTCCCTTCTCTGTGGAACTTATTGTTTGGTTGACAGATGGACACTGAAGACAGATGACATTGAAAACACAGCTACTGTCATGCATCAAGAATCTTTGCGTAATGAAGTCTAAGGAAAAGAACAGTCAGAAGAGTATGTGTGTGAATGGGGGTCCAGGGATGGGATGCAGGCAGTATCATTTAGAGATGTGAATCGGAACTGAAATCGGATCCGATTCTGGTTCCGATTCACATCTATAGAGATGTGAATCGGAACTGAAATCGGATCCGATTCTGGTTCCGATTCACATCTCTAGTATCATTTGCTTCTGCTAATTGAAGTGAGTTGCATGCAAACATGGCTCCTGCAGATAAAGTGTAGTCAGAATGTTTAGCCAGCATTTTTTCTCTTTCTTCTTCCTTTTCACTTTAATAGATGGCTAGGTACCCGTAGAATCTGTAATGGAATCTGTAGTAGAATCTTGCTGCAATTATTATTTATTGTAAGTTGGTTTCAAATATTAAAAACCCCAAACTTTTAAAGTCACAGAAATTTACAATAATAGAAACACAAAAGGAAACTTTAGGCATATTCTATTTCTGGCCTTTGAGGGATTTAGCGGGTCTCCCGTTTGGCTATATGGTTTCATCCAGCAGTACTATGGGTCCGGGCAGGGCCAGTGCAAGGGGATTTGGCGCCCTAGGCGAGCCTTCTCCCTTGCGCCCCCCCCCCCCCCCGTTGCGCCGCCACCCCCCGGTCTCGGCCCCGATTCCTACCTCATTCTCGATCACGCCCGCCCACTGTGTGGCTTTCTGGGTCGCGAGCAGGTTGGGCACTGCTTGCGGCCCGCCAAATCTCCACTCCTCTTTGCCACCGCTTGCGGCCCCATATGGCTCAAGGGTCTCCAGCACCCGAGGTCTAATCCATGTGTGTGCCTCTCCAGCATCCCCCCCTTAATCCTTCTTGTACTAATGTTTAAGGTCACAGAAAATCAGTGGCATCTCTAGACAGAAGAATTGTTGGGGGGGGGGGGGGAGCCAAAATGACATTTCTTCATCACACCCACCTCTATAGCATGGATCCTGCTTTAAAATTGGTTATAAAAAAAAGTGTTAATAAAAAAGTCCAAAGGGTCTTCTGCGTAATTTAAAAAAGCTGGCCAGTTTCACACTATAAAATTATTTGATAGCCTCATTCAACTAATTCTATATGGCTATGAGAGTGAAGTCTGGAATATATAGGAAGGGACAGAATGTCAATATAAATCCTGCACCTCCAGTTCTGTAACTCTGTGCATCCACTGAAATTCCCCCAAGCAATGGAGCTTGGAAGTTTCCCTTACAGCTCATCATACTAAAAGATATTTTCAAATTCTGGTGTCACCTCACAGTAACAGCAGCACAAACACCTTCCACTGCCAGACACATTGTGAACTAACACAAAACCCCACAAAAAAGACACTCAAAATCTATACTGCAGTCCCATCGTAACATAACAGTAATAACACCAAGGACTCAAACAAAATAACCCTACCTGTGACTAAGCATGGGTAAATATTACACTGTGTCCTAGAATACCAATACACCACCTACTGAGGAAACAAAACAAACCCGATTGCTATAGATCCCTATACAGACACTACATGCTAGCAGAATCTCTCATCATGTTCACACACACAGAGCAGAGACAGACCCTCACCACATACAAAATACAAAATAAAGGAGCACAAATTAGAAAAAACTGAAATGGAAACCCCAAGAAGCCAGACTCTGTATTAATAATGGAAAAACAGAACCACCATTCCTCATAAAACAATAAAACCAAGAAACATAAAGCATCAGTTTTAATAGTAAAACCATACTAATAAAAGAATATTTTAAAACTACTGATAAATAGAATTTCTATTAATTAAAATCATATACATTTTTTACAATTTCCTAAACACCAATAAAATATTCAAAACAGCACATATATCAAATAACACACAATAATTAAAACTAATAAGGATTTTAAAAAGCCCCTGCTGTCCATACATGGGAGCTCTTGATTTCCAGTCACCCTGATATTGTCGAGGATTAGGAGGTTATCCTCTCTCTCTCACACATACTCACATGTCCATTCTCTCTCACACATACACTGTCACATACATACACATACATGCTCTTATACCCACCATAACCTCTCGCTCTCACAAACACTGACACACTCTCAGGCTGTAAGACACTCTCTCCCCCAACACACACTCTTACGCCCCTGGATTTTATCATACACACATGCTCTCACTCTCACTGGCTCCCTCACATACACACAAACACACACACACAGGCAAGCTCACAGTCATTCTCACACTGACCCCCAGGTAGTCTCCCATTCATTTTCACACCACTCCCTCCCCATCCCCCAGGCAGGCACCAATTCATTCTCACACACACACATATACCACACACAGGCAGGCACCTATTCTCACACATACAAACCCCAGGAAGACATTCATTCATTCTCATACACAGACACACCCTCAGGCAGGCCCCCATGCACACACATACACCCCCAGGCAGACTCCCATTCATACACATGCACACACCAAAGGCAGAGACCCCCTCTCTTTCTTTTGCCAGCAACCTCGGAGCCTCTCTCATTCCTCTGCTGCCACTGTCACTGCTGCCGCATGGCTATTGGGGAGGCGCTGATTGCTGCTATTGGCACTGAAGCCCATTCTGCTGCCTCCTCTGTGCAGGCCCCGTGGGCTTCCACTTCCTCCATGCTGATCTCCTACATTGTGAGATCCGCATAGAGAAAGTGCTACTCTTGCACATTACCAAAGATTACATGTGCCAATCAGTAAAAAGTAATTTATTTTTTTTACTTTGCTGTCTGATCTTAGTTTTCTAATCGGTTGGTCACAAGATTTTTTTTCCCACCTTTCCTTTCTTATTTTTTTTTTTTTTTTTGCCAATTCCTTTTATATTGTCTTTTTTTTCTATTTCTTTTCTCTCCATCTGTCTTCTTCCCTCAAACACACAGTCAGGTTCTCATTCTCACATGCATTCTCTCTCTCTCTCTCACACACACACAGGCTCTCACTCATAGAATCATTCATACACAGTCTCTCACTGGCACATGCTGTGTCTCTCACACACCACACAGGCTCTCTCTCACTCCCACATGCTGTCTTGCTCAAACACAGGCCCTCACTGTACATGTTTTAACTCATACAATCATTCAAACACACAGGATCTCACTGGCACATGCTGTCTGACTCACACACACAGAGGCTCTGACATGCTGTCTCTGCAAACATTCAGGTTCTCACTCCCACACACACTCTCTCAACTCATTTCATACACGCACACACACACCCTCTACAGACCCTCAGCCTCTCTCTCTCACCTCTGGGCCTCCTCTTCACGGGTCGCCGCAGGGCACAAGCACAGTGTGAGAAGCTTGTCTCCAACCCGTGCTTTTACCTCGTAGAATTACATGTTTTTGAGACCTTCGGGTCCATTCTTTGAAGTTTTCATAACCTGTCGCGATGTCCCCGGTGGACTCAATTTACTTCTCAGACGCTTGTCACTGATAAAACAATTTGGGACTCTATGTATGAAGTATCTGACATTTAGCGATCCTCGTTGCAAACAGAGCTTCACCCTTATCTCTTTGAAGAACTTTGGAATTCATCCCCCTGACGCAGCCTGACGCGAAACAGGGGCTTTGTATAACTACATATTTACGCTTAGGGGTAGATTTTCAAAAACCGCGAATAGGCGTAGTTTTGTTGGTGCTCCAGGCGCCAACAAAAGTACGCTGGATTTCAGTAGATACGCGCGTAGCCGCGCGTATCCGCTGAAATCCGGGATCGGCGCGCGCAAGGCTATTGATTTCGTATAGCCGGCGGCGCCGAGCCGCGCAGCCTACCCCCGTTCCCTCCGAGGCCGCTCCGAAATCGGAGCGGCCTCGGAGGGAACTTTCTTTTGCCCTCCCCTCACCTTCCCCTACCTAACCCACCCGCCCGGCCCTGTCTAAACCCCCCCCTTACCTTTGTTGGGGGATTTACGCCTCCCGGAGGGAGACGTAAATCCCCGCGCGCCAGCGGGCCGCTAGCGCGCCGGGACGCAATCTGGGGGTGGGTCCGGAGGGCACGGCCACGCCCCCGGGCCGCAGCCACGCCCCGGGCCCGCCTCCGGAACGCTCCCGACACGCCCCGAAAACGCCGTGCGGTTCGGGCCCGCCCCCCGACACGCCCCCTCCGAAAACCCCGGGACTTACGCGAGTCCCGGGGCTCTGCGCGCGCCGGTAGGCCTATGTAAAATAGGCTTACCGGCGAGCAGGGCTCTTAAAATCCGCCCCATAGTATTTAAATTTTGTGCACTATTGGCGAGTGCACTTATTAAATTGTTTATGCTTCATTTATAGTGCTATTGTCCAGTTTAATTGATTTGCCGCACATTCTTCTGCTGTGTTGATTATATGGGGGCCATGAAGCCAAACAATATATCTACTAAGCAGCAAAAGCTACATTCATGGTGAGAGTCTTTCAGAAGAATGAGATTCTGTTTTTGCCTAGCTGCTGGAGAGAGAAACCAGCAGCATGGCTGAAAGTTATAGGTGGAGAGCTGCAGTATGAAAGGGACTCAGTGAAGTTGGAGGAGCAGGGAAGAGGATGTTAGGGAAGCAGTACCCAGGAACCAGAATGTGGCAAAAGCTTTTGAAATACAACAAGAGCACTAGGAAACTACTTCGGTGTTCTTGGAACGAGTAAGGGGAAGGATGAGACAGTACTCTGGTCTGTCCCCGGACGACCCAGTAAGCCAGGGTCTGTTGAAAATTAAATTTGTCACCAAATCCTGGCCCGACATTCAAAAGAAATTACAGAAAATAGAGGGTTGGAATGAAAAATCAATTGAGGAATTATTAAAGGAGGCCCAAAAGGTGTTTGTATGAAGGAGGAGGAAAAGCAGAAACAAAAGGCCAAAATTATGATGATTACAGTGAATGAGATATTCAAGAAGGGAACCCAGGGAATGGAAAGAGAACGAGGCAGAGAAAGGGTGAGAGGAAGTTGGCAGAGGGGAAGAGGCCAAGGGCAGAGAGTAGGGGCTTCAGTGTAAGCCCTGGCTTCTGAGGAAGGTGGAACCCTAATCAAGCGGGATGTTTTGAATGTGGACAAGTAGGACACTTTAAGAGGGAGTGTCCCTGGATACAGAAAGAGGAGAAAATTTTCTCAGTGGTCGAGAGCGAAGATGAATAGAGGAGTCAGGGGCTGCTAGTATTGAGGTCCTACCAAGAGCCCTTGATAAATTTAAAGGTAGGACCAGAGAAGGAGGAAATGTTTTTTCTAGCAGATACAGGGGCCGCCAGATCCTCAGTTGTACATTTACCGAGAGGGGTCGGAGTAATGCCTCAGAAACTGACAATTTCGGGGGTGAAGGGAGAAGGATTCTCAGTTCCAGTTTTAGAAGAGACCACTATAGGAAATCAGGACAGAGAAATCATAGGGAATCTCCTTTACATCCCCGAGGCAGGATGTAACTTGTTAGGCAGAGACCTATTAACACAATTGAGGGTACAATTCCAAATTGTGGGAGATTAATTGACTGCCCATATGAACCTCCTCCAATCTCAGGATGAGGAGGAGATAGATCCAGAAGTATGGGTGCAATCAGGGAGGATTGGAGCTTCCACCTTTAAAAATTAGATTAAAACTAGAAGGAGAGGTAGTGTCCCAGAGGCAGTTCCCTATCTCTCTGGAAGGAAGAAAGGGCTTCAGCAGATTATAAATGAATTACTACAGGATGGGTTAATTGAGCCCTGCCTGTCTCCATACAACACCCCGGTTCTGCCCGTAAGAAAACCAGATGGTAGTTACAGGCTGGTGCAAGATTTGAGGGAATTGAACAAGATAGTACAGGTCAGACACCCGGAAGTCCCGAATCCATACACCTTATTGAGCAAAATTCCGCAAGACCATAAGTGGTTTAGCGTGATAGATTTAAAAGACTCCTTCTGAGCATGTCCATTGGCTGAGGAAAGACGAGATTTATTTGCCTTCGAATGGGAGGATCCATATACAGGGAGAAAACAACAGTTCCGATGGAAGGTTCTCCCCCAGGGTTTCACAGAGTCCCTGAATCTGTTTGGACAAGTTCTGGAACAGGTGTTGGGGGGATTCCCGTTGTCTCCGGGGATACAACATCTGCAATATGTGGCTGATTTATTGATCTCAGGAAAGAAACAGTAGGGTATAAGGACAGCCACAAATCAATTACTGAATTTCCTAGGGGGCAAGGTTTAAGAGTATCCAAGACCAAATTACAATATGTGGAAAAGGAAGTGAAATATTTAGGACATTTTGTTATCGACCAGCTCCCCCAAGGGGAGGAGTTAGCAATCTGTTAGAGATCAGCTCTCTGAGGGGAGTTAGCAATCTGTTACTTCTCCAGTAAGGAGTTAGCAATCTGTTAATGATCAGCTCCTCCAGAAGGGAGGAGTTAGCAATCTGATCAATGCTGTACCCCGAGGGGGAGGAGCTGGCAATTTATAATACTCCGTAGGCGGAGTTATCAATCTGTAGTGGGTTGGCTCCCCACAGAGTGACAGTCTGTACAATACAACTCTTGTAGTGTGGGGAAGAGCACCCAATGTAAGTTGGTGAATCCCTGGGCTGATGGCAGATTACAACACCCCCAGGAGGATATCCTGAGAGGGACCACTGGCTAGGCTGGAGTATGGAGACAGACACAGATAGTTCTTTATTTAGACAGGTAGAACCATCAGAGGTGGCAGTAGTGAGCTGATGTACCCGGCAGGGCTGAAGTCCCTTAGATACTAGAACTGTGATCTCTGGGTTTGCTGTGCTGTAGAGAGAGACTATAGGAGTGAGTAGACAGAGTATGCTGGATACATAACCAGTAGATGATACACTTACAATTGTAGATATATCTGTAATGGCTCCTATGCAACAGAGTGTCTTCAGTATATTCAGGATCAGGAGCCTTTAGGCGAGTACTGGTTCCTAAATGCAATCTGGAATAAGAACTCACAATATCTGTGTATGCGATGGCTTCTGAAATAGAAGAGAGTCTTTGAAGGGTTTTAGGAACACGGGCCCTCATGGAGCGAGTACCGGTTCCTATCTGCAATATGAAATAGTAATTCACAAGATATAGGTAGGTAGGTGATAACTTCTGAGATAGAAGAGAGTCTTTGAAGGGTTTTAGGAACATGGGCCCTTGTGAAGCAAGTACCGGTTCCTATCTGCAATCTGCAATAATCACTCATGATCTCCGTACCTGCGATAATGTCTTAGACAGAAGAGAGTCTTCAGTACTAGGAACATGGGCCCTCGTGGAGTGAGTACCGGTTCCTATCTGCAATAGAACTCACAGTGTTCACGTCTGCGATCGCTTCCAGGCAATAGGGAGTCTTCTGAGCATTCAGGGACGTAGGCCCTCGAGGAGCGAGTACCAGACCCCGTCTTAGAATCTGAAATCAAGAAGAGAGAGTTTGTGGAGGCAGAGCAGCAGAGAAAGAATTCCCCTTGCTTACTCGATTAGTAGTTGCAAAGACCTTTTAAGGTGGAAGCGCATGACGTTACTACGGGGGGACGCCCCCGAGGTTCGTGCCCTTGCCGGTACAAACTCTGGAGCTCACGCGCGCCCTTACATCATCAGGAACATGGCGGATCCGCAGTGTCAGGCCAGCCCGGGGACTCCGGGAAGAAGCGGCGAGGAGAAGCCGTGGCAACATCTGTCCATCAGTCCCGAAGGAGTTGCCACAGAGGTAGAGAGGGTGGAGAGAGGGCAAAAACAGGCACGAACGCAACACATTTAATCAGTGAAGGGAAAAGGAGAATAAATCCTTAACGAATCCAGGGAATACTAGAATTGTCCTTGCCAAAGATCAAAAAGGGACTGAGGAAATTTTTTAGGATTAATAGGGTACTGCAGGCTTTGGATAGACTCATGTGCACAGAAAACCAAACCCCTCTATGCTAAATTGACAGAAAAGGAAGATGAAGTTATAAAGGGCCTAAAGAAGTATTTGATCTCCAGCCCAGTTTTGGCTTTACCCTCTTTGGAAAAGCCTTTTCATTGTTTGTAACAGTAGATGATGGAGCAGTACTGGGAGTGCTCACACAGACATGGGGGAAAGAAACACCCGGTGGCATTCCTCTCCAATTTACTAGATCCGGTATCCAGGGGATGGCCGAGTTGTGTCCAGGCCATAGAGGCAACAGCCCTACTGGTAGAGGAGAGTAGAAAATTGACCTTTGGGGCACGTTAGTTGTGAGCACCCCGCATTCGGTCAGGTCCATTTTGACACAACGGGCTCATAGGTGGCTCACAGACTCTAGAATACTGAAGTAGAGCCCATTCTAATGGAACAGGATGATTTAATCCTAGCCAGAGACCCCTGTGTAAACCCAGCGGCCTTCCTCTCAAAAGGGGAGGGAGAAGAGAAAGACGTCACTCATGATTGGACATAATTGAATACCAGAATAGGGTCAGAATGGACTTGGCTGATAAACCTTTACATCAGGGAAGGAGATTGTTCATGGATGGATCATCCAGGTGTTTTCAATGGACATGACATCGTGGGTATACTGTGGTGGATGGGGAGACATGAGAAGTGATAGAATCAGAGATGCTACCCAATACCTGGTCGGCTCAGACCTGTGAGCTATACGCTCTGGATTGGGCACTCCAACTGATGGAAGGAGAGGAGGGAACAATATATACAGACTCGCAATATGCATTTGGGGTAGTTCACACCTTTGGAAACATTTGGAAGGAAAGGGGCTTGATAAATAGCAGGGGTAAGGAATTGGTACATGAAGAACTGGTTACCCAGAGATTGGAACATTTTATGCTACCAAGGGAAGTGGCAGTGGTTCATGTACCTGGACATCAGAAAAACAATACCCCGGAAGCCAGGGGGAAATCAGTTAGCAGATGAGGCAGCCAAAGAAGTGGCCATATAAGAAACATGCAAAGATTGCACAAGTCTGTATACATTGGTACCAACATTAGCAGCATTCAAGACAGTGCTGAAGTTTGGCCCAAAAGA
Organism: Rhinatrema bivittatum; assembly: GCF_901001135.1. Classification (NCBI taxonomy): domain Eukaryota; kingdom Metazoa; phylum Chordata; class Amphibia; order Gymnophiona; family Rhinatrematidae; genus Rhinatrema; species Rhinatrema bivittatum. Next base: position 313,876,196 of record NC_042617.1, read on the forward strand.
ACACGCTGAACTCACTGAGAAGGGGGCAGTTCAAAATGAAGCAGGGGCCTGGCTCCTCCCTGACAGATGCCAGATGCTAAATAAGCCACTGGTAAAGGAAATTATGGCAATCTTCCACCAGGGGAGCCTTTGGGGAGCACAAGCACTTTGTGACACGGTCCTTAGGAAATATGGTTGCATAAGTATTTACATTGTGGCTAAACAAATATGTGAGAGGTGCTCCATATGTCAGAAGATTAATAGGAAAATGTTGAGAACAGCTCCAGGGAGGAGGGATCCAGGCTTAAGGCCCTTTCATAGTATACAAGTAGATTTCACTGAACTGCCCCCATCCAAATGACTCAAATTCCTTTTAGTAATTGTAGACCACCTCACTGGATGAGTTGAGGCTTTCCCTATGACATCATCTATGGCTCAAGAGGTTATGAAAGTGCTCCTGGAACAAATAATCCCAAGATATGGGCTGGTCGAACACATCGATTCAGATAGAGGAGCCACTTCAATTCCAAGGTCCTACAAGGAGTTATGGAAGGGTTGGGGCTCAACTAGCACTTTCACACTCCCTGGCATCCACAATCCTCTGAGAGCATGGAGAGGATGAACCAGACCCTGAAACAACAAATTTCCAAAATTATGTTAGAAACCAGGATGCCCTGGACTAAATGTTGAAAGATGTAGTAAGCCAGATTGACAAAGATGTAGTAGGCCAGATTGACAAACTAAAGAGTAGAAAATCACCTGGACCAGATGGTATGCATCCTAGGGTACTGAAGGAACTAAAAAATGAAATTTCAGATCTATTAGTTAAATTTGTAACCTATCATTAAAATCATCCATTGTACCTGAAGACTGGAGAGTGGCCAATGTAACCCCAATATTTAAAAAGGGCTCCAGGGGAGATCTGGGAAACTATAGACCAGTGAGCCTGACTTCAGTGCCGGGAAAAATAGTGGAAACTATTCTAAAGATCAAAATTGTAGAGCATATAGAAAAACATGGTTTAATGGAACATAGTCAACATGGATTTACTCAAGAGAAGTCTTGTCTATCAAATCTGCTTCATTTTTTTGAAGGGGTTAATAAACATGTGGATAAAGGTGAACTGGTAGATGTAGTGTATTTGGATTTTCAGAAGGTGTTTGACAAAGTCCATCATGAGAGGCTTCTAAGAAAACTAAAAAGTCATGGGATAGGAGACGATATCCTTTCGTGGATTACAAACTGCTTAAAAGACAGGAAACAGAGAGTAGGATTAAATGGTCAATTTTCTCAGTGAAAAAGGGTAAACAGTGGAGTGCCTCAGGAATCTGTATTTGGACAGATGTTTTTCAATATATTTATAAATGTCGACGAGTGAGGTTATCAAATTTGCAGATGATACAAAATTATTCAGAATAGTTAAATCATAAGCGAATTATGATACATTACAGGAGGACCTTGCAAGACTGGAAGTTTGGGCATCCAAATGGCAGATGAGATTTAATGTGGACAAGTGCAAAGTGTTGTATATAGGGAAAAATAACCCTTGCTGTAGTTACACGATGTTAGGTAGGAAGCTGAAATCCAGAACCTCCAGGGTGGCGTTCTCTGAAATGCTTCCTGTTCCATGTGCAGGTCCCCAGAGGCAGGCAGAGCTCCAGAGTTTCAATGCATGGATGAGACGATGGTGCAGGGAAGAGGGATTCAGCTTTGTAAGGAACTGGGGAAACTTTTGGGGAAAGGGGAGACTTTTCCAAAAGGATGGGCTCCACCTTAACCATAGTGGAACCAAGTTGCTGGCACTAAATTTCAAAAAGGAGATAGAGCAGCTTTTAAACTAGAAAAAGGGGGAAAGCCGACAGTCACTCAGAAGTGCATGGTGTGGAGAAATGTATCCTTGAAGGATACTAATGAAACAGGAGAGTTAGGGCATCCCAAAAGAGAGGTTCCATGAAAAGCAAACATAGTCCATGTGCCTATATCTAAAAAATCACCGAAGCTAATGATTTTCGAATTATCCCTAACAACTGAAAAGCAGGTTGTTAATACAAACAAAAAACACACTTTGAAATGTCTGTATGCCAATGCCAGAAGTCTAAGAAGTAAGATGGGAGAGTTAGAGTGTATAGCAGCCAATGATGAGATTGACATAATTGGCATCACAGAGATTTGATGGAAGGAGGAAAACCAATGGGACAGTGCTATATCAGGGTACAAATTATATCGCAATCATAGGGAGGATCAACTTGGTGGAGGTGTGGCACTTTATGTCCAGGAGGGTATAGAGTCCAACAGGATAAAGATCATGCAAGAGACTAAATGCTCAGTAGAATCTATATGGATAGAAATCCCATGTGTGTTGGGTAAGAGTATAGTGATAGGAGTATGCTACCATCCACCTGGACAAAATGGTCAGACAGATGATGAAATGCTAAGAGAAATCAGGGAAGCTAACCAATTTGGCAGTGCAATAATAATGGGAGATTTTGATTACCCCAATATTGACTGGGTAAATGTAACATCAGGACTTGCTAGAGACATAAAGTTCCTGGATGTAATAAATGACTGCTTTATGGAGCAATTGGTTCAGGAACCAACAAGAGAGGGAGCTATTTTAGATTTAATTCTTAGTGGAATGCAGGATTTGGTGAGAGAGGTAATGGTGGTGGGGTCACTTGGCAACAGTGATAATAACATGATCAAATTTAAAGTAATAACTGGAAAGGGGACAATAAGTAAATCTGCAGCTCTAACAATAAACTTTCAAAAGGGAAACTTTGATAAAATGAGGAAAATAGTTAGAAAAAAACTGAAAGGTGCAGATGCAAAGTTTAAAAGTGTTCAACAGGCATGGACATTGTTTAAAAATACAATCCTAGAAGCGCAGTCTATATGTATTCTACACATTAAGAAAGGTGGAAGGAAGGCAAAACGATTACCGTCATGGTTAAAAGGTGAGGTAAAAGAGGCTATTTTAGCCCAAAAAAATCCTTAAAAAATTGGAAGAAGGATCCATCTGAAGAAAATAGGATAAAACATAAGTATTGTCAAGTTAATTGTAAAACATTGATAAGACAGGCAAAGAGAGAATTTGAAATGAAGTTGACCATAGAGGCAAAAACTCATAATAAAAACTTTTTAAAATATATCCAAAGAAAGAAACCTGTGAGGGAGTCAGTTGGACCATTAGATGTCCGAGGGGTTAAAGGAGCTCTTAGGGAAGATAAGGCCATTGCAGAAAGACTAAATGAATTCTTTGCTAATGAGGATGTTGTGGAGATACCAGTTCTGGAGATGGATTTCAGGGGTGATGAGTCAGACGAACTGAACAAAATCACTGTGAACCTGGAAGATGTAGTAGGCCAGCTTGACAAACTAAAGAGTAGCAAATCACCTGGACCAGATGGTATGTATCCTAGGTACTGAAGGAACTAAAAAATGAAATTTCTGATCTATTAGTTAAAATTTGTAACCTATCGTTAAAATCATCCATTGTACCTGAAGACTGGAGGGTGGCCAATGTAACCCCAATATTTAAAAAAGGCTCCAGGGGCGATCTGGGTAACTATAGACCAGAGAGCCTGACTTCAGTGCCGGGAAAAATAGTGGAAACTATTCTAAATATCAAAATTGTAGAGCATATAGAAAGACATGGTTTAATGGAACACAGTCAACATGGATTTACCCAAGGGAAGTCTTGCCTAACAAATCTGCTTCATTTTTTTGAAGTGGTTAATAAACATGTGGATAAAGGTGAACCAGTAGATGTAGTGTATTTGGATTTTCAGAAGGCGTTTGACAAAGTCCCTCATGAGAGGCTCCTAAGAAAACTAAAAAGTCATGGGATAGGAGGTGATGTCCTTTCATGGATTACAAACTGGTTAAAAGACAGGAAACAGAGAGTAGGATTAAATGGTCAATTTTCTCAGTGGAAAAGGGTAAACAGTGGAGTGCCTCAGGGATCTGTACTTGGACTGGTGCTTTTCAATATATATATAAATGATCTGGAAATGAATATGATGAGTGAGGTTATCAAATTTGCGGATGATACAAAATTATTCAGAGTAGCTAAATCACAAGCGGATTGTGATACATTACAGGAGGACCTTGCAAGACTGGAAGATTGGGCATCCAAATGGCAGATGAAATTTAATGTGGACAAGTGCAAGGTGTTGCATATAGGGAAAAATAACCTTTGCTGTAGTTACAAGATGTTAGGTTCCATATTAGGAGCTACCAACCAGGAAAAAGATCTAGGCATCATAGTGGATAATACTTTAAAATTGTCGGCTCAGTGTGCTACAGCAGTTAAAAAAGCAAACAGAATGTTAGTAACTATTAGGAAGGGAAAGGTTAATAAAACGGGAAATGTCATAATGCCTCTATATTGCTTCATGGTGAGACCGCACCTTGAATACTGTGTACAATTCTGGTCACCGCATCTCAAAAAAGATATAGTTGTGATGGAGAAGGTACAGAGAAGGGCAACCAAAATGATAAAGGGGATGGAACAGCTCCCCTATGAGGAAAAGCTGAAGAGATTAGGGCTGTTCAGCTTGGAGAAGAGATGGCTGAGGGGGGATATGATAGAGGTCTTTAAGATCATGAGAGGTCTTGAACGAGTAGATGTGAAGTGGTTATTTACACTTTCGGATAATAGAAGGACTAGGGGGCATTCCATGAAATTAGCAAGTAACACATTTAAGACTAAATGGAGAAAATTCTTTTTCACTCAATGCACAGTTAAGTTCTGGAATTTGTTGCCAGAGGATGTGGTTGGTGCAGTTAGTGTAGCTGGGTTCAAAAAAGGTTTGGGTAAGTTCTTGGAGGAGAAGTCCATTAACTGCTATTAATCAAGTTTACTTAGGGAATAGCCACTGCAATGAATTGCATCAGTAGTGTGGGATCTTCTTGGTGTTTGGGTACTTGCCAGGTTCTTGTGGCCTGGTTTGGCCTCTGTTGGAAACAGGATGCTGGGCTTGATGGACCCTTGGTCTGATCCAGCATGGCAATTTCTTATGTTCTTATGCTTACCCCTGGCATTGCTACGGGTAAGGATCCACTCCAGGAAGGATCTGGGAGTATCCCCCTATGAGATGATATTTGGACTGCCCTATCTGGGCGGGGGGTGCTGGAGAAATATCAGTATTCGAAACAAAGTACCTATTTCTAAAGAATTATATACTACTGATACTGTCTTCTTCTTTATCTCATTTAAAGGAGAAGGGGCTGTTGGCTCAAAGCCCTCCAATGGACTTTGTGGTACACCGGTTCCGGCCCGGAGACTGGGTGTTGATAAAGGTATGGAAGGAGTCTAAGTTACGGCCAAAGTGGGAAGGACCATTCCAAATCCTTCTGACCACAGAAACAGCGGTGTGAACAGCTGAGAAAGGACGGACTCACCATTCCCTGTAGAGCTGCCGGCAGATCCTTCCCAATGGAGATGATGAACACAGACAATCCGCTTAAGATAAGAATCACTAGAAAAGACTAGACTTTAGTTATTTATTTATTTAGAATTTTTTTTTTTATATACCGACATTCATGAAACATATCACATCGGTTCACATTTAACAGGGGAAATAATACATTAACTGCGAGTTAAGAAAAATACAGTTACATTTAACATGGGATATAGTATAACTGGGACAGTTATCCTTTGTATGCCTTTTTGAGCTGGGATCCCGGCTGTAATGATAACCCTATTTGGGACCCAGCGACCAGATTTAATGCACTGTGTGAGCCACTGATAGATACATGGACTACGGGACTGGGGACATTTATCGTGTAGGAGGGGAATTTCTGTGGACTAAAGAAAATAAGAATTGAAGAAGGGGAAGTATTAATTTGACCAAACACCTGGGAATTGGTAACATTCTGGTATATCACTTATGAGGGTCTAGAAGCAGGAGGTACTTGTATTTCTTAAGGAGAAGGGTGGAGAGAACCCTCAAATTGTTTGAACTGGTTTGCACAGGCAAACCTTTGGCTCTTATCTTAGGGGCCATAAGTCGGCCTTTTCCTTGAGAAATATGGTTTAGTCCTCAGATCTCATGTGGACAGAGGAACTGGAGATAGGAGTGTTCGTTTTGCTAATCATTGTGGGGCTGATTGTCATTTGTTGGGTACACAGAGAAAGGTTGTGTTGGGAAAAGAAGGAACATGTGGCAGTATATCAAGCGGAGGCCAGTTATGTCTGCCTTGACCCAAGAGAATATGAAACTGAAACAGAGAATGGGAGGGATGGGACATCCCCTTAAACTCATTACAACAGTGATAATGATAATAGCCGAATGGCTAGGGGTGGAATCTGGTGTCAGAAGTAGTTACATAAGAGTTCCTGGCCAAGGAGGCTCCCCATATTGGTCAGATGAGTATGGGGGCCCCATAAAATTTACGATATGTTTGAATGCAACAGAGCAGCCCCAAACAGCTGTTTTCGATGTGTGCCATTTGGTAGACTGTTGGAATGTATCAGCGGTCATACACAGGGAGCGACAAGTACATGTGCTATAATATATATTGTCCCACATGGGACCAAGTGGGGTGGACAACAGAAGCAAAGGGATGGGTAGCATTCGCTGGACACAGAGACAAGTAATTGAGACAGTTAATCTCCATAATTAAAGGCTCAATCAATCCACAATGTTCTGACAAGAAATGTAATCAGATTTATCTGACAGTTAGTGGGCAAAGACAAAAAGAGGGGAACTTCACACCAAAAAGTTTGGAATAGGAATATCAGTAACTGGGAAGGACCCATTAGCTTGCTGCTTCCAGATATTTGTTAGAGAACCCCTAGACCTTAATACAAGTTCCACAGTTATGCCAGGGATTCAACCATTTGGGCCCCTGCTAAATGACCCCAAAATAGTAAAGGTAGTTACTATAAAGGCCCTAAGGCAGACCATAGAAGTAGAAACAGGGTATGGAGATATAAATGTCTGGGTAGAATGGATAAAATATTTGGTACAGACCCTGAACAAGAGCAACTGTTATGCCTGTGTTTCAGGGCGAAGAATAGCACAAGTACCGTTTCTCTTTGGGTGAGGGAACCATGCTTAAGGTCTCGAATGCATACTAGCCCTGTACCAAGATAAAATGGCTTGGAACAACGAAACTTGCAGATTTTTGGCACTCCTGTTTCCAGCCCTAAAGCCAAAGGATGTACGAGTGCCTCCAGCCGTCTCCCAAAGTACTGGGAATCACACGGGTTGACTCGGTCAGTAGGAGAATTGGAAACTTGTACCGAGATACAGAATGTAAGTGGAGAAAGGGCATTTGGAAATTGTTTGAATCTGAAAGTTGCTAGAGCGGACCTGAGGTGGTGGTACTGCAGAGGAAGAGTGAATAAGACCTACGTTGCCCACTAACTGGACCGGTACTTGTGCTATTATACAATTGGCAATTCCATTTACTCTGGCATTTCAGAGGGAAAAATCAATGGGTAAAAGGCAAAGGGCCAGATTTTAGTATCTATGCAAGGGCGTAGATTTGTGCGTGCAACCCGGCACGCACAAATCTACGCCTGATTTTATAACATGCGCGTGCAGCCGCGTGTATGTTATAAAATCCAGGGTTGGCACGCGCAAGGGGGTACACACTTGTGCACCTTGCACGCGCCAAGCTTTAGGGGAACCCCGATGGCTTTCCCTGTTCCCTCCACCCCCCCACCTTTCCCTCCCTTCCCCTACCTAACCTGCCGCCCAGCCCTACCTAAACCCCCCCATACCTTTGTTATGCAAGTTGCGCCTGCCTCTGGGCAGGCGTAGGTTGCATGTGCCAGCCGAGTACCGGTACGTGATCCCCCAGCCAAAAGACCCTGGCCATGCCCCCACCCCACCCCCGCCCCTTTTTTCAAGCCCTGGGACATACGCACGCCCCAGGGCTTGCGTGCGTCGGGCTTTTAAAATCTGCCCCAAAGGAGGGATGTCCTGGGCACCTCCTTCAATGAGAGAGTGTACCTAGACTCTATAGGAGTGCCCAAGGGGTCCCCGATGAGTTTAAAGCATGGAATCAAATAGCAGCAATGTTCGAATCTTCCCTATTTTGGTGGGCCATGATAAACATGAATGTAGACTGGATTAATTATTTATATTATAATCAACAAAGATTTATGAATTATACCTGGGATGCAGTGAAGGAAATTTCAGAACAATTGGATGCCGCTAGCAGGTTGGCCTGGGAGAATAGAATGGTCCTAGATATGGTATTAGAAAGGTGGGGTATGTGTAATGTTAGGAGAAAAATGTAGTACTTTTACACCCAATAATAAGGTCCCTGACGGGACTATTACCAAGGCCCTACAGGGACTCACCACCTTGGCAGAAGAGCTGGCAGTGAACTCTGGTGTACATAGTGCACTCACAGGATGGTTAGAATCCTGGTTTGGGAAATGGAAAAATCTAGCTGTATCTATTTTTACTTCATTAATTGTAGTAGCAGGAGTATTAGTGGTATTAGGATGCTGTATTATCCCATGTGTGCGAGGACTGGTACAAAGACTAATCAATACGGCAATAGCTAAGAAACTGCCGTTAGGCCCGCCCCCATACTCAGATAACATGATGTTGCTAGATGAGGAAAAAGAGGTGGAAGAACAAAGGGTGTATGAAATGTTGGAAACCTTAGAGGCAACATGTAGAAATCGGTAAATGAAAAAGCAACAAGTTGATAAAAAGAAAATAAGGGGGGGGGGGGATTTTTAAATAATAAAATGTTGCTTTTTCAGTACCAAGCATGAAGAGAGAGAAACAAGGGGCTTTGTATAAACAGAGAGATAAGGCTTGGCACGAGCTGAGCAGTACCTGGACAGAAAAGCTATAGAACAGAGGAATGACCAAAAAAAGGAAATTTGCAAAAACAGAGGGAGATATTGGGGGGAGGGGGGAGAAGAAAAAGGGGGTAGGCCAGGGAGTGGGCTTGCATAGGCTGAAAATGTATAAATTGTAATGCAGAATCCTGTGAGGGTGTACCTACTTCTGTAAGACACCCATACTTGCAAGTTCATGAAATAAACTTTTTTTTTACTGTTTTACTAAACTTGTGTTCACTCTCCTTCCAAAAAGTAGGATTTGTTTGTTTTTCTCAGGATCAATGAACAAATTGTAGGTGAAACCTTTTTATTGGACTAACTTAATACATCTGTGACAAGCTTTCAAAAGTTATCTTATTTTCATCAGGTCAGTGTTCTCCCTCTAGCTAGGCATGGGCACACAGGACTAGTTCAGGAATGTCATGCAATAGATAACAGCCTTCTGCTTTCTTCTCCAGCACTATTTCCTCTCAGGCAGCAAGCAAGGAACAAAAAAAGTAGTGGGGCTGAGGTTGGAACAGACTGATGCAACACACATGGAGAAGAGACGGCTGAGAGGGGATATGATAGAGGTCTTTAAAATCATGAGAGGTCTTGAATGAGTAGATGTGAATCAGTTATTTACACTTTCGGATAATAGAAGGACTGGGGGCACTCCATGAAGTTAGCAAGTAGCACATTTAAGACAAACCGGAGAAAATTATTTTTATTCAATGCCCAATTAAGCTCTGGAATTTGTTGCCAGATGATGTGGTTAGTGCAGTTAGTGTAGCTGGGTTTAAAAAAGGTTTGGATAAGTTCTTGGAGAAGTCCATTAACTGCTATTAATCAAGTTTACTTAGGGAATGGCCTCTGCTATTACTGGCATCATTAGCATGGGATCTTCTTGGTGTTTGGGTACTTGCCAGGTTCTTGTGGCCTGGTTTGTCATCTGTTGGAAACAGGATGCTGGACTTCATGGACCCTTGGTCTGACCCAGCATGGCAATTTCTTATGTTCTAACTGTGACAGTCATAGAATTAGTTGAACAAGAGAATGGTTGGGGAAAGGCAGGTTATGAATTGAAAGTAATACCAAAAAGGTGGGTTTTTAGATGGGATCTAAATGTGGCCTGGGAGGGAACAAGATGTACCAATTCAGGCAGTTGTTCCAGACATTTGATGAAGCAAGATGGAAGGCATGAAGCCAGGATGTTCTAGGAACCTGCAACATTCTGCTGCACCAATTATTCTTAGAAGAACATAAAATATACCATGTTGGGTCATACCAATGGCCTATCAAGTCCAGCAACCTACCTCTAATAGTGGCCAGTCCAAGCCTAATAAGAAAGTTCATGCCATGTTGCTCATTCCCTGAAGTAAGAGATGGAGACACCCAAGTCTATCCTCCAGAAACTAGTCTAAACATTTTGTAGAGAGCCTACAGGATCTCTTCTAAAGAGGATAGTTCCATTATCACAGGGGGAACCATAGTAGCTTATTGTGGGTTGTAATTCCCCCATCTGGGTTCTTAAGATGGTGAGCTCTCTGAGTATATAAATCCCTGTCACCATCTTATGGTGTGGACTTTTTAGTTATTCCATTAAGCTGTTTCCTGTTTTGTTTAGGGAAAGACTCTTGGCCTTTTACGGCTGAGGTTTGGGTAAAGAAATATGGAAAAGGTGCCTTCAACTAAACTTAAGATGCCCTTTTGGAAATATTTTGAATTTGGAGGAGAAAGTTGTTCCACTCTAACTTTCTCTCTTTTTGGATTTCCTATTTGTCTTCATTTTTCTTTCAAACATGCCTGAGTATCTTTAGGATCCAGGGACTCAGATTGTGCCATCTTAGGGGACTGGTGTCACTCAACCAGAGAGCACAGATATTCTTTTGGAAGTCTCAGGAAGAAAGGATTTGGGTTCATGCCTAGGGAGGCTATGGAGAAGGAGGAAAAAATCTGGGGCACCCATCTGGTTTTAACATGTACATCATCAAAATGTTGAAGAGAGGAGTATGGAGTTACCATGCAGATACAAAAAGGGAAGTAAGGAGAATGACTGAATAGCTGGGCTAAGGTGTGACAAAATGGGGCTTAAGTACATTTAAATTGGGACAATATTATCCTATTCACCAAATTCTGAAAGGAAGCTCCAAAACTACTCCATTAACTGGATAGGATTAGGAATAAAAGAATCAATTAACTCTGTTAACAACATATATCAATTGGAATGGATAAGAAAACTATTAGACATCAGTAACATACTACGTTAACTGGAAGCTTAAAGTCACAAATTTATTGAACTGAAGTTGTAAATGGATTGAAGACAATAAGAATTTAATCTTTTCATCAACATTCCATCATTAATCAGTATAAGTTGGAAACCACCATTTGCTTCCAGCATAATTATTACTGCTCTTTACAACAAAGTGATTATGAGTGCTGTATACAAGAGACTAATACTGGATTGAATATTGAACAATCCCTAGGGCCTAGAAAGTAATCTCCCTCCCCCTCTACAGGGAATCTTGGGCATCATATTTGGCTTAACATCATGAGAAGACTTTAATAACTTAAATCCTTATTTGAGATGGTCTTTAGGGTTCCTGTGAGGGGACGCTGGCCCAGGGTTACAATTTATTAAACTTTTTTATACTATTAGCATTGACCTAATTTTTGGGCAACAAATTCATAGTTTAATTGTTCATTGACTGAAAAAATATTTTCTTAATTTGTTTTAAATCTGCTACGAGTTAGTTTTGTGGAATGTTCACTAGTCCTTGTTATTATCTGGTATGTTTGTAGACCATGGATCGGGGTGAGAGCTGACTCCACCCACAGGGAGGAACACTGTGGGGACTCACCACGATAGGCGTGGCCTCAGCTGAGACGGACACAACAGCAAAGAGATTTTATTGTACTGGAATGTAGAAAAACCCACCAAGTGGGAAGAGAGAGACACAGTCCAGAGGAATGGTAGCTCGATGATATCCCCAGTAGTGGTCCGTAGAGCAGGGTACGCCAGGGAATCCCTCCTTCGATGGAACTTTCAGTATTTATCCGATAGTGGCCCGTAGCTTGGGGTATGCTGAGAATCACAGGAGAATAATGAGTAGAGCAGGAGGTCAGCAGAGCTAAAGAGTTGATGGTACTCACTCTGAAGTGTGCAAGGAAGGTTGCTGAGGCGAACACGGTAGGGGCCCGAGGCACACCGGAGGTTCCGTCAGCTGAAGGTAGCGAAGTCACAAGCTGAACCAGACAAAGCCCAGACAAAGCCCAGAGTGGATGAAGGGAGTCTCCAGGCAGGAAGGCCCTCTGAGGAGCGGATAGCCAGAATGTGACAAGGCCCCCGAGGAGCGGGTACCTAAAGCGTTCGAGTCTTTGGGTCAGGAACGAGTTCAGTGTAGCGAAGTAAAGAGTCTCCGAAGGAGTGGAATTCAGTAGGAAGGAAGTCCTTGCTAACTCATAGGTAGCTCAGACTGGCTGGCTCAAATACATGCAGGCAGATGACATCATGTGGAGGGGACGCCCCCAAGGTTCCCGCCATGATGTGTATAAGATGGGGCCTGGCGCGCACGCGCGGGCCCTAGGTAATCCCTGATTCAAGATGGCAGACGGGATTGCTCACATCATCCCAGGAACGCTGAGGAGAGCAGCATGCAGAGGCAGAGGTCACCAATTGTCCGAGAATTACTGGTGCAGGAAAAATGGAGGTGAGCAATAGAGGTCGCAGCTGTCTGCGACCGACGGGCGCAACAGTCCTAGTGTAAGCGATGGTGTCTAATTGAGATGGTTAATTCCAGCTCTCCCACATGGTGATTGCTGATGTTCTGATCATTGTTTTTTGTTCTGTACATACTCCAGTTTTTGAAGGGTCTCTTGGAATATGCAACCCTAGTAGATCCAGCTCCTTGCGGAGTATTTGTAAGCTCCAGGAAGGATGATGCCAATAACCTTTGGATCTTTTCTCATTTTAGTAGCTTGCAATGAAGCATTCTTTAGTGAATACCAATACCAAATCAGTGCTGGGGACCTCAGCTATTGAGAACTGAATGCCTGAATCCGATGGTGAATAGCACCAGAATTAATGGTATCATCTTGTGCTGCACTGACTGTTCAGGATTTGAATGACTTGAAGTGAAACAACCACCCCTGGCTGGTGAGATGCTGCTGTTGTGTGTTCGTGTGAAAAATAAGACAAGCTGGTTGGACTCAAAGAAGTGTCCTATGTTGTTTGTAGTGCATGGGCATGTGAAGTACAGTGGAACCATTGAGAGGGAGAAAACACCCGAGGGGTTAGTCTCTCAGAGATACTGCAAGCTCTGTGGAAGATAGGGTACTGCAGGTTCCATTAGTATCATTTGATAGCGTAAATAACTATTTCATAGTAACTTGTTTCACGCTGCTCATAATTTTGTAAACTTCTATCATATCCTGTCTCAGATGTCTCTTTGCCAAATGATATCTACTCCTCTACAATAGTTACTTTCCTCTCTCTGTTCTTTCTCCATCCCCTTCTTCTGTAAATACTTTCTGCTTTTTCCATGTCTATCCACACCTTCCTCCCCCCTTACCTCTTATGCCAACCCTGCACTTCGTTGTTTCACTAGCATCGCTACTGTAAGTCTTATCCCTTTCTACTGCTTTAGTTGTTTTTTTCCTTTCTTTTTACTTAGGGTTTAATTTCTTTAAAAACATGTTGGTCTTCGGAGGGTATATAGCAACTTTCATAAATTTGGCTTTTAAAAAGACATTTAGAGCACGCAGAAGGAGCCACCAGAGCATTAACACCCTCTACTCTTCTGCTGATAAAGCTACTCACAAACATCCATTCACCCAAATACATATGCACCTTGTATTCACCTCCAGAAGCTCACAAGAAGAAAATATTTATTGCTGCCCCAGACTGGAGTACCACCACAATTGCACTGGCCCTATACATCCTATAGGAGCAATTTAGACATATTTAAAACATGTTTACAATTGGGGTAAAATAGAAAAGACAAATGTAATTATAATTTTCCATTCCTCAAATTTTAACAGCTTTCCCTTATTTTTAAATACTGGTTAACATTTTCCTTGCAATAGCTATTTATAAAGAGCCAATGCTGCTTTTTCTGACAGGGACAATAGCATGTTAAAAAATAATTTTGGCCTACCCTACCACCAAAGTTGGCCTTTATAACATGCATACAATCTGTTTTATCTTGTTCTGAGCCTGAGGCTCATCTAGACTTCACATTTTCGTTACTAGTGCAATGCCATAGGCCCAGCTGATCTCTGGTTTTCCCTTCACTGCTTCACAACTAGGGATCCTCTACGCTTACACAATGCTTCCTTGAATTCCATTACTGGTTTTCTCTCCACCACCTCTGCTGGGAGGCCATTCCATGCATTCAACAACTTTTCCGTGAAGAACTATTTCTTGATGTTGCACCTAACTTCTTGGAGCCTCATACCATGACCTCTTTTTCTAAATAAGGCCTGCTTGTGCATTATTTAAATCTTTGAGGTATTTGAATGTCTTTATCATATTCCCGCTTATCTAGTGTTTACATATTTAGGTGCAAGTAATCCATGAGGAAGGGGAGAAGAAGTGAGACAGAAAGCAAATGATAACAGCGAAGAGACAAAGAGGAGAAAGATTGATAGAGAAAAGAGAAAACAAGAGGAAACATAAGGGGCAAAAAAGAGAAAAAGATAGGGAAAGTCAGGATCAAAACCCTAGAATTGGATGGAATCACATTTTTGTACGATGTTTATTTTACTAACTTGTAATAGCTTTGGCAATGTTTGTATTCCAGCCACATCAAAAAAAGGAAGATTGAAATGAAAAATAGACAGTCTTGGAATAGGGGAGAGACAGAGAGACTAATGAAGAAGACAGGACTCCTTACTCAATTTAACTTGAAGTAGAAATTGAAAACACCAGTATAATATTTGTTTGAAAAAGATAGCAAAAGGAGAACTATGGAGAGAGAGAGAGAGAAAAAAAAAAGAAAGAGAGCAGAATGAAATTAAAGGATGATGTACAGCTTCAGATATGTCATGATAATTTGTGCATGTGTGGCTAGAGAAGCACGTGAGAGTGGTTAAAACATACAAGAAGAAACAAATATAGTAGCAAGAATAATAAAATAAAATAAAAATAATTCAAAGCCAGATACAAAGCACCAAAACTGTCATGTTGACTTTGAAAAGGGACTATTTACCTAACCTTCCTCTTTAGTTGGGGGCCACAGGATTTTTTCCATGGGTTGACAGTGGGTGGAACCCCATCCTGCCCTGAGAGAAACGTGTCTAACAGATACAAAATAGAAAAGGGGGGGGGGGGCGGCGCTTTATTTTAGGAACTAATTTCAGAAACTGAAATGTACATTTTTAATAACGGCATTTTTTTTAAAAGATAGGGAAAACCAAAGTCAACAATGGCTACGCTTCTACAGTTTTTCATGCTTCAGTGGAGAGGAAAATATACTTGTGCAAAGGAAGAGAAAGAGAGAGAGAGAGCAAGAAAGAATGGAAAGGAGGGAGAGTGAGATGTAAGAGAGATGGAGAAAAGGCAAGGACAGCAGGAGAGAGAGAGAACAAGAGGGTGATGAACAAGAGAAAGGTGAGAAATGAAAGAAAAAGAACAAGAGGAAAGGAGAAGAGAGGGAGAGAGCTATGGGAAGGGGCGGGCAAAGGGTTTGGTCGAGAAATGGGTTTCTCCCCTCCCCGTCCAGATCTTTACATAGCCAACAAACATAAATCAGGTAAGTGTAAGAACTGCCTCTCACAAACCCTTCCAAACTCTTTATTTAATCTGATTAGAATAACAGGTTTAGCATTTCAATAAATAAAATATCCCTGCTCAAAATCATGCAGCCTTTTGGGCACTTCCTTGCCTGGTCATGTTATCTCTTTCTTCCACTCTGTGTACCCTATCAGTGATTTCATACCTTATTTGCCATTACTAATTATGGGTTTGCTGAAGGACATTAAAAAAAGAGGAAGGTTAAAAATGTTCCCTCCCCCCCTCCCAAAAAAAAAAAACCAAAACAGTAGCAAAAAACTAAAAGGAAGAGAAAGAGGGTAGAGGAATAAAGAAAGCAAAAGACAGTACAGGAAGGAAAGAAGCAAGAAGGTACTAAAAACTGAGAAAGAATCATAAGCATAAACAGAAAAACATACTAAAATGTAATAGAATAGAAAATAGAGAAAGGAACAAAGGAAAAGGTAAACTGGAGGAAAAGATCAACAAATCCCCAAAACATGGAATAAAAAAAGAAAGAAAATATAACAGTAAGCAAGAAAGGTAAAAGGAAAATAAAGGTAGAGAATTAAGCACAAAGGGAAAGAAGAAGAGGAAATTCAGAGAATGGAAGATAGCAAAGAAAGGAGAAACTGGGAAAAAGGCAAAAGAAAAACATAAAAATGAAAATGAGTAGGGAAAGAAAGAAAAGATAAAAGAAAACAGCAGCCCCCCCCCAAAAAAAACCGATTAAATGAAATGAAGACTAAAACAAAACAGAATGAAAAATGGAGAAAGAAAAAGCGAAAGAAAAGAGAGAAGAAAGATAGAAAATGTAAGAAAAGAAAGACAAAGGAAAAAGGGAAAAACACAACAAATAGGAAACAGGAAAGGAAGGATAAAAAGAAATAGTTCAGGTATTAAAAGGGTAGAACGAGAGAGCACAAGGGAAAAACTAAAAAGGAAAAGGAAAGAAGAGGAGAAATCATGAAAAAATAACAGGACACAAAAAAAAAAGCAAAGAGATATAAGAAAAAAAATGAAAAAAAAGACATAAAAAAAAAAGATCCATGAAACTGTTGAAAAACAAAATGAAAAATGAAAGTGAGGATAAAGAAGAAGAAGAAAAATTAAAAGAAAAAAATATTAACATAGTAAATATCCATCAAGCTGTTTACGGTTTTAATTGACACTCCATGTAGGTTAACGGCACCCCCTGCCCCCTGCAGAAATGTTCCCCAAACTTGTGTTATTTCTGTTCTGTTATCTCTCCAGCCAGGATAAACCTGCTGCTTTTATCCCACCCCCTTTTGAATTCCTCTACCATTCTTATTCTCAGCACATCTTCAGGGAGGGCAATTCAGGCATTCCCCATCCTTTCTGTGGAAAAGTATTTCCTCACATGTCATGATCCCTAGTCCTACAGCTTCATTGGAAGAGGTTTGATTCCTGTGCATTATTTAATACCTTTCGGGTATTTAAAAGTATTGCATTAACAGACATTGTTATTTTCAGTATTAAATTATTACTAGTAGGCTTTTCCTTTTGTTATTTAGTTCTTTTGTGATCTCTTCCCATATGTGTTTTGTATTTCAGCTCTCTCACTATGGTTTTGCTGTGTTCTTTTTTTTTTCTTTAAATTGTATATAATGGGATTCTCTGCTATTTCTGTAAACAAGATTCTTGGATGTAAATTTAAAATTTCAATTAAAAAAAATTATTACTAGTATAAGTGCCCATCAAAAAAAATTAGCAAAATTGCATAAACTCACTGTCTTGACATCTTCCCGCCCCCTGGGACTGCACCGTCTCTCAGGGTTTCTTCTTTTTCCAGTGGCGAAAAGTATGTGTGCTGATGCAGAGCACAGGTACTTTTTTTTAGTGAATAAAAGTACTCAGCATGCAGACTTTTAGGCAGCTATCGGAAAATTTGAGTGGCTAGATATAGGGCATCTGTATGTGCGGCTGCACTTCTGCTGGAAAATGATAGCCAATTAATGCTGAATATTATACTAAACCAATTAAATTGGAGAAATGTGCGCAGGGTAAGCTTCTAGTTGGCTTCTTTTATGCCTGGCCAAATTTGCATGGTCTGCGGTTATACCAGCACAAATTTAACCAGTGACAAAGAGAGAGGCAGATTTCTAACCAGTTAGAGTTATCCAGCTATCCAAATAAATCCTCGGAATATTGACCCTGATAGAATTTGTGAGAAATTCTGCAGAACAGACAACTGGTTTATGTGGCTCTTTCTATCAAATACAGGATAAACCAGAGCTAACTGGATTGAGATTTCTAGT
Source organism: Rhinatrema bivittatum (assembly GCF_901001135.1). Classification (NCBI taxonomy): domain Eukaryota; kingdom Metazoa; phylum Chordata; class Amphibia; order Gymnophiona; family Rhinatrematidae; genus Rhinatrema; species Rhinatrema bivittatum. The sequence continues at coordinate 313,893,999 of NC_042617.1, forward strand.
GGAAAAATATTGCTCCAGAGGGAAGGGAATAGTGACCAAATGAGGCTTCTATTTGATGTCTTTAAGATCACCATTGCACTGCTTTCAAACTTGTGTTTACTGGGAACCTTTTGAGCAAAGAATTGTGGGGATTTGTAAAACTCATTAGCAACATCAGAGGGTCCTAATTTACATCAGTGTTTACAAAACATTCGCTTATGCAAGGTTACAAGGGTCACGTAAAACGCTTCATTATAAGATCCATAGATTCCCCAGTGTCTTGGAGGAAGCCTTGGAACGTGATTCTTCATCCGTTCTGCTCTTCATATCCTTATGTGTTACGTTGCTTGTGGATCAGAGTCGAAGTTTGATTTCATTGCTTCAGTAAGTGCAGTATAATATCTGTACAATAGCGTCATCGGATCCTGAGTGGCGTAGTTATTGTTTCCACGATCTCCGTCTCTCTGGCTTTGGACTCCTTGCTTTATCGTTGGACTGGTTGGGGATTTCCAGTTCTTAAGCCAGTGCAATCCCGGCGGCCTGCAGTAAGTGTGGTATTGGTTTGGAATGGGAGTCTTATCTCGTGTTTCTTTCTATATCCTAACAAGAATAGCTTGGGGTCTATCCTCAACTTATGGTTCAAGTTTGTGATGTTACTTAGTCAACATCCAGAATTGTTTGCCGGCCATTCCCACCATGTGTGGAAGACGAATCTGACCCTGCAGTTTTTCCAACATGCTGCCCGATTGGTTTTCTTTTAGGTGGTGCATTTTTACCAGTTAGATGGATTCTAATGATTCTAGACGGGGATTCTTTACAATTGGTCAGAAACGAACATTTCTGATTTTGATTATGACCCTGCAGGTATACTGGCTCCAGGCATAATACATGTGGGGGTTGTGGGAAGGGGCAGGGGGACAGTATTGCTTAACTCTTCAGCTAAGGCTTTTTAACATTTGGACAATAGTCCTTTCTCTCTGGTGTGTTTGTATAATCTTTCAATAGGGTGGGATCGCCTCTTTATTTTGTTTCATAGCCAAGGTCGGAATTTTTGATTAGAAAATATTAGAGTTGAAAGAGTTGCTAGAAAGATATTTTTATGCTTGGTGGGGCAGTGTGGGTGAGGGAAGCTTGCACTGCTGTTGTCTGTGCTGTACCTGTTCTGTGATGGGGCAGTGTATGTGTGTGTTTGAAGGAAGTTTGCACTGCCGCTGTCTGTGCTGTACCTGTTCTGTGGTGGGGCAGTGTGTATGTGAGGGAAGCTTGCACTGCTGCTGCCTTTGCGATACCTGTTCTGTGGTGGGGCAGTGTGTGCGTGTGTGTGTGTGTGTGTGTGTGAGAGAGAGAAGCTTGCACTGCTGCTGCCTTTGCTGTACCTGTTCTGTGGTGGGCCAGTGTGTGTGTGTGAGAGAGAGAAGCTTGCACTGCTGCTACCTGTGCTGTACCTGTTCTGTGGTGTGGCAGTGTGTATGTGAGGGAAGCTTGCACTGTTGCTGCCTGTGCTGTACCTGTTCTGTGGTGGGGCAGTGTGTATGTGAGGGAAGCTTGCACTGTTGCTGCCTTTGCTATACCTGTTCTGTGATGGGGCAGTGTGTGTGTGTATGAAGGAAGTTTGCACTGCCGCTGTCTGTGCTGTACCTGTTCTGTGGTGGGGCAGTGTGTATGTGAGTATGTATGTGTGAGAGAGAGAAGCTTGCACTGCTGCTGTCTTTGCTATACCTGTTCTGTGGTGGGGCAGTGTGTGTGTGTGTGTGTGTGTGTGTGAGAGAGAGAGAGAAGCTTGCACTGCTGCTGCCTTTTCTGTACCTGTTCTGTGGTGGGGCAGTGTGTGTGTGTGTGTGTGTGTGTGTGTGTGTGAGAGAGAGAGAGAAGCTTGCACTGCTGCAGCCTGTGCTGTACCTGTTCTGTGGTGGGGCAGTGTGTGTGTGTGTGAGGGAAGCTTGCCCTGCTGCTGCCTGTGCTGTACCTGTTCTGTGGTGGGGCAGTGTGTGTGTGTGTGTGTGTGAGGGAAGCTTGCCCTGCTGCTGCCTGTGCTGTACCTGTTCTGTGGTGGGGCAGTGTGTATGTGAGGGAAGCTTGCACTGTTGCTGCCTTTGCTATACCTGTTCTGTGATGGGGCAGTGTGTGTGTGTATGAAGGAAGTTTGCACTGCCGCTGTCTGTGCTGTACCTGTTCTGTGGTGGGGCAGTGTGTATGTGAGTATGTATGTGTGAGAGAGAGAAGCTTGCACTGCTGCTGTCTTTGCTATACCTGTTCTGTGGTGGGGCAGTGTGTGTGTGTGTGTGAGAGAGAGAGAGAGAGAAGCTTGCACTGCTGCTGCCTTTTCTGTACCTGTTCTGTGGTGGGGCAGTGTGTGTGTGTGTGTGTGTGAGAGAGAGAGAGAAGCTTGCACTGCTGCAGCCTGTGCTGTACCTGTTCTGTGGTGGGGCAGTGTGTGTGTGTGTGTGAGGGAAGCTTGCACTGCTGCAGCCTGTGCTGTATCTGTACTGTGGTGGGGCAGTGTGTGTGTGTGTGTATGAGAGAGAGAGAGGCTTGCACTGCTGCTGCCTGTGCTGTACCTATTCTGTGGGTAAGGGGTGATATTTAGGTCCTTTTACTTTGGATCCTGCACTTTGCACCAGCACTATAATACATAAGAAGGAAAGAAAGGATAACCTGAATATTTCAGAAGTTGATTTGGAGATGCATGGGGGTAACTGAGAGAAATTGCTTGTACTTCATCCTCTTATGCGCACATTCATTTGCAAAATGCCTTTCTTGTCAAGCTAGAAAATTAATTTAAGGCTGAGGGCACACGCCTTCGAGTCTTTGATATCAGTTTGTTAATCAGACAGTGGGGGATTTTTTTTTCTCTAACTTCAGATGCAGCAAAACTAAGTGCTTCCAAATGTGGGATGAACGCATCCGGATAGGAATTATGCTGCTCTACCTTTCATTAGTGGCTTTCTTTCCCTCTCTAAGGAGCACAAAAATCTTTGAAAGTCAGTGAAAAAAAAAAAAGGCTTCAGTTCTATTCTTTCTAATAATCCGGGTCATATGCAAGAAAAAAAATAAATACCTTGCAACATATTTTCAACTTTCAAAAGCATCTCTTTGAACTCCAGGCTGAGGTTTTTCTGTTTTGGGGCAATCTTCCCCGGGTCCCCTTCTCCGAGTCCCCCGTTAATGCCGAGGTTTTCCTGATCTAACGCACGGCCCTTTCCCCGTGTCACCGACAGCCGGAATGAATTGAATTCTCCGCTCCCTGCAAAGGGACCCGGAACAAGCCGACAATTCAGAAATCAAACTGGGGCCAGGGGAAGCTCGACCCACGTTGAGTCTGAAGGGATGATCAGAATTTTCGTAGATTTGCCTGGGGAAATTTGGGGAGGGGGGAGGAGAGGAAACCTGAGGGGATGGGAGATGGGCTGGGGGGGAGTGGGAATGAATCCTTTTGAATTTCCATTCAGATTTGCTGATTTGAGAAGTCAGTATTAGTTCTTTTTTTTTCAGGGAGGGGGGTAGAGGAAAAGGTTCACTAGACTAATGCAAACCACCATAAACTTGAAAGTGGTTCATAAAACTTTATTTTTTTCTTTACCAATTCACACATCCCTGAAGAGAAACCCCAGTGACTGTGAACGAAATCCCTCTTGTGCTGACTAGTTGGGAATTTTGGAATGTAAATGCTTCTTTAACTGAATGTTTTTTTTCCTCTGCTTTACATCTAAGTTGCCAAATTCTAGTGGCTGTCCTGATCCTGGATAAAAGGGGAGTTTTTGCACATTTGTGGTGCCTCTTATTGGCCTTAAGAGGATGTTGTCCAATTCTAATACCAAGCCGAGAGCGTAACTGGCAATTCCATCCTGACAGAGGGAGAGAGAGAGAAATGTGATGTAAATGCCCGTGTGGGAGCTGCGGTTACCTTACCTTCCTGCTGCCACTCATGCTCAGGAACGGCACCGCCAGAAACACGTTTTAAACAGTCCAGGCAGCAGCTCCAGCAGAGGGTAATTAGCCACCTTTCTCCCCTCCTTAGAGTTTTAGAAAATAAAAGCAATGAGGTAGATGGGGGAAAAAAAAGTGATATCGTTCATTAGGATAGTGAGGTTTTAAGAATCAAGTATTACTATCCCTTTCTCTTCCCCCTTTTTAACTTGACTTTTTATTTGGACCTCTAGAAGAAATAAGGTTTTGAGTTTTAAAAGGCCCCTCCCTCGACTGGCAGGACCTGTCTGCTTCCGGTTTATCAGGGCCGAACCCATCACCATCCCAGAGGGCAAGGTGAGCACTCCCGGGGGCATCTCCCCGGCAGGAGGAGAGGGAAACGTATAGGTGCAAGGACTCAAGAGCTCATCCTGAAAGGAGCAGGGAAGAGAGCTCAGGAGGACGAGCAGCTGTGGAGCTCTGGGGCCGAGCAGCAGAGAAGTTGGTGGCTTTCGGCAGGGAAGCGGGCAGTGCCCATGGTGCGAGAACAAACAATCTTGCATGGAGAACGGGGCAGGTGGAGGATGAGGACGCGGGGTTTGAGCTCTTTAATTATCCCGATTAACACAGATTGGTGATTATTAAATTCCAACTGCCCTGCCAGGCCAAAAGGACACTACTATAATAAACTGCTTACTTATGATTTACAATGCCAGGATTAAAATAAAGATTATCAAGAAACAATAGGATTATACACACACACACATATATATCTCTATATATCTCTATATATAGAGATATATATGAAATATCCTACTGTTTCTTAAAAAAATATATATACACACAGGATTTTCCTGACCCCAAAAGCTAAACAAAAGTCTCTCTAGAACCCTCTTCTGTTCAGCTTCTTTCATAGGAAAGCATCTCTAAAGGGTTTACAATTATGATTAAACTTAATTATATTTACTAACCTTACAGCCCTCCCTCCCCCAGCTTCATTTTCTCCCTGCCTCCCCCCCCCCCCCCACCTTTCATGTACTTTATTAAGTGCAATGCCAGTTAATTAGATTTCCCAAATGACACGGGACCCAGGCGGCTGCCCTTAAACCCCCTTTTCCAGTGAAGCGAAACCAGCAATTGGGCAAAAAAAAAACCAAAAAAACCCAACCTTTTCTTGAAAGAGGACTAAGCGCCCCCTCCCCCCCCCCCCTTGCCTCTGACAGGGATCTGTAACCTGTTCTCCTCTCTTTACCAACCCCATCTCCCTTCCTTTTTTTTTATGAGCTTTGAGGAAGTGGAGCCTACATTTGAGGACTGGTAAGGGAGCACTCCCCCCCCCACCACTTCAAGTTTTATGTTTGTCTCATTGGATACTGGCGGTTCCTCAAAGACTCCCGGGGGCTGCAATTAGAAGGCGGATCCTTGTGGGGAGAGAGAGAGAGAGAGAAGAAGCCCAGTTCCCTCCTTCTGACTCGAGATCTCTTCCTCCCCCGTCTCAAATGTTACAGCGACCTTCCAGGCTGAGACATTCCCGGGGATGGCCTCCTCCGTGCTAGAGGTAAAAACTGAGAAGGAAAAGATTCAGCTTTCTGCTGCCAAACTTTTTCACTTACTGATTTAGGAGTTGGTTGTCTGTTGCTTTTAGCTGCTTCTCTGGAGTGATTTCATTTTTTTTTTTTTTTTTTTTAAAAGATAAAAAGGGAAAAAAAACAAAAAAAAACCCCTCCCAACAAATCAGGGCATTTCTGAAGTTATAGACAGGTAAGTGGTGCATCGCTGCTCAGCCGGTTGTGCGGGAGGCTGGGAGTGGAGCCTGCTCCAGAGGGCGAGCGGGATGAGGTGGGAAGTGCGCACCCTGAAAGCAGAGGGGAAGCTTAACTCCACTGTAGATTTGGGGGGTGCCTAGGCCTCCACCTCTGGTCGGGGGGGGGGGGGGGAAGGGCAGAATTTGAGTTGCTTATGTGCTGATTCCTTCCTCTTAGCGCAGCTTTTCAGCCTCTGGTCAAGTGCGTAGCTCCTTCGGGGTACCTGCTCTGCCGCAGCTGGACTAACCTGTGGACAGCCCCGCGTCCTCCCATAGGGGCCACCACGATAAAACTGGCCTCCTGCAAGCGCCTCCCACTGCATGCGTACACCAGAAACCAATTAACAGACTCTTGTGAAAAATGAATTCTAGTTATTTCTCTATTTTTATATTTGTTCATTTGATTCCCACCCACTTGCCTGCCAAATGAGAGAAAAAAAAAAAAAGGCAATGGCTGAAGAATAAACATCAAAACAACTAAAACAAAAAAATAATCTTTCTATTTTTTTTAAACAAATTCCTTGGTCTTGCCCCCATCTGTTTTTTTTTTTTTTAAGTTTAGCAGTGTCCTGCTGCTCCCTTGACAAGAGACCAGTTCACACTTAGCTGAATTAGCAAAAAAACATTTTTTGCTAAAATAAGAGTGTGGCTTTAAGAATTGAATGCATTTAGAACTTTTTGTGGTTGGCATAATCTGAGGGAGGAAGCTGTGGGACTCTTGAGGCAGCTGTGTTCGCTGGGTTGAGTTTTGCTTTCGGGCAGGGACCTAGTTTTCTAGACTGAATGGAGATGTGGGCTCTGGAGCTTGCATGCTTATGAGATGCGTGCACCTCCAGGCCTGCATGCTGTTTTGTGGACCTGGTCCTCCCGGTTGTGGGTCTCTGTGCCTGCTGACAGCAGCAGCAGCTGCAGACATGCCCTTCCCACAGTAATACCTGTAGACCTGGGCGTCTCTGGAGCTTTAGGATGGGTGATGCACGTGCCTGTATCTTCTTAGGAGGGATCTTGCCAGCTTTATATTTCACTCCTCAGGGTAGTGTAGAGTAGTCAGATGGGCCCCCGCAGCAAACTGGATTCTTTACAGGTTCTGATTCTGTTTATTGGACCAAGATAAGAAATATCCAAAGATTGGTTGTGTACAGGAGATTTGCAGACCGCAGGGATCCTTCCCTACATCGGAAGGAGGATCTCTCTATGGGGGTCTGCACAGCTTATCTTTGTTTCCATAAATTAATTTAACAAGGGGCCCCTGGGAGTCCTCTTGAGCACATCAGACCGATTTTCCAGAGAGGGGAGCAGTTTCTAGAGGGCTTGAACCCCCAGGAAGGCCATTTACGAGAAACCTTCCAAAGGTTTTCATAGCACGGAGTGATTAAAAAAATAAATAAATAACTAAAAAAAAGAGCTTGAAAGCTGCCAGGAACAGAGCAGCCCCTGCCGCTGCTGCCTTAGCAAATAGTAAGGTTTTGACAGACAACAAAATACCCATTGGAAGCTATTTCAAGATTTTATTTGCGGAAGATTTTATATATAATCTTGAAATATTTTTCTTTCATTCTGTGGTGGTGTGAAGCAGGCCGTGACTTTATTTTTGCCTTTTTCAGAAATCATACTGTTTCTCACCTATAGCACAAGGATTCCAGTGTAATTGCCCAACTTTAATTCATTTTTTGTAGTCACCTCCACCTCAAAGCATTTTGGGACCTCTAATCTTCTTTAAAAAAAAAAATACAGGACTACAAATCCCAAAATTCTGAGTTGGGACAGAAGAACATGGAACATTAGGATAACAAATATTTAACCTCATTTAGCCTATATTAGTATAAAATTATATTTGTTTTTGTAACAAACTGTATCTTAGCATGTATGTAACACCAAAAACTAATATGGAATGCAACCCTTTGTATAAGAATTTGGTGCATTACAGAAAAACATTATTTCTTTGTATTCAAGTAGGCTCACACGGCAGCCACACCAGTTTATCCAAGATGGTGCATTACAATAAGAATATTTACTAGTTAGGTCGGGATGATATCTTTTTAACTTCCTGGGTTTTTCCCGGGCTCACTTGCCATCCTCTCGGTATTCTGCACATGTTTCTGGTATCGAGGAATTTTCTATCATGGATGGTCAAATATAAAGAGTCACTAAGCCGAGAGAAAAGTAGGCGGGGAGGGCAGTGGATCCCTGAGGAAAAGCGGAGCAGTGACTTGCAGACCCCTGAGCTCTGTCTAATGACAAGGTCACTCTTTCACTTATGGAAAGTCCCTGGTCCCCGCCAAGGACCAAAAGCAAAGGCTGAGAGACGTGGGCTGTGCCAAAACCTAGAGCAGTAGCCAACTCTCCAAAGGAGAAAAAAGTACTTGCACTTGGAGTTAATATGTTCGATGTTTTAGGGTTTGGGGTGTGTCAAGACAATATCCGTTCTCCCTCCCCCCCCCCCCCCAAAGTATGGGATAAGTCCTCTGAGGGATCACGCGATCCAGAACAGAACCTCGTATCTCAGAGGGAAGAGCTTCTCATAGGGACGTCTGCGGCAAAAGTTGTACTTCACCCACAGAATTGTCCCTTTAGAAAATTAAGTTGACTGGTAGGCACTTAAAATTACACGCGCGGGGGAGAGGCGACCAGGAGATGGAGTCTGGGCAGGGTTACAACTTCTGCACGTACTTTTTGATTTTAAAAAAGGAGTGAATTTTCAATGGGGTTTCACATGTAAAAAATAGTATCTATGCACATAGGGCCTGATTTTCAAAAGCATATACATGGGTGAAACTGGGTTTAATGCATGTAACTGCACTTTACCCATGTAAGTGGGCTACTGAAAATTGCTACAATATATGCCATTGAATTGTCAATAGGATTTGTTCACGTTAGTGCATTTTATGCGCGTAAATGGCTTTTGAAAATTGCTGATAGTATGTTACATTTACACTTGTAACTCCTTTGAAGATTCACCTTATAAGTAGCATGTACATACGTAGACGCTATTTCTTGAGAATATGCGTGCATTTTCTGTTTCACGCATGCATTTTACTGGGGGACAAAAGGGTGGTCTAGGGGACGTTCTGGGGCAGGGTTCGGAAGTGCACGCAGTAGTTTCTATTTTGTAAGAAAGATGCATGTATATATTTATTGTATTTGCTCATACACTTGTACACTTGCTGATTGACTCGCGCAAGTGAAATCGGACTTGTCTGTTATCTGCAGTTTTTGGCTGGGAGGTCTGGGAGAACCGGTGGGGATTCAGAGTGAAGTGCTAGAAGGTTTCAGGTAAACCGGTGGAGGTATTGGTAAACTGGTGATTCCAGGTATTTGTACATGTGTTTAATTCTGGCTGTTTATTTGCGCAGTATCACAATTATTTTGCACGTAAAATATACATGCACATATTTATAAAGTGGGTAGAGAAAGAATGCACTTTCTTGCAATGCAAATAATACATGCGTTCTGAAACATACGTGCGTACTTTCAGAGCTGAAATACGTATTTTATAAACTATGCAACTCCCGCCACACAGTTTATAAAATATTTCTGCACATCTACTTATGCTCACAAATGCTATATTGATGACATGTTTGAAAGCTGGGTTCCCTGTGAGTAGATTCACTCAGCAAAACTAAGCACACTAGATAGGAACAATTGTGCTCACATAGTTTTGCCAGGATAATTTTGAAAGTGCGAGACTGCTTTTGAAAATTTGTGTGGCTTGCGCACAGATATGCTGGCTAACTTGGGTGCAGTGTTACAGAATTATTCTTGTAAAGTCTGTTTACTTTAATGAGGGCATCTAGCACCATAAAGTGATTTATAATTGAAATGAAATATGTATTTTAGCATCATACTCACCTCGGGCAGTATTTCAGACTAGCTTCTGCTTTTTACAGTGTCCCTCTGGTGCCAAGGCTCTGCGTAGCATGCATCCTTTCAGTGACTGTTAGATCCCATCGCTTCACTTTATTGTCTGAGATACCTCATTTTCCACATCCGGTGCCTTTGGTGTATCTGTTCTGTGGCGATGGTAGCTATAGGGCAATACATCATCCTAGAATTGCTCTGCATTGTAGTATGTTCAACCTTTTATTGTTGTTCTTTTACTGTAACCCACCTTGGGGTACAATTGGAAAGGCAGGATATTACTTAATATATTAAATGAAATTGCCTGTACATTAGAGAAAAATCAGCTGCTTGGCTCTATTTAATCTGTCTGGCTCGCAGGTTACAAATAAACCATACGCTCTAATAAATAAAACATTTTTTTGGTTCATATGTCAATTATATTGGCCATAATATAAACACAGCCTGAGCTTTGCATTCTGTTTTCCCTTTACAGTACCTGAACACAAAAAGTGATTTTGAACCAGTAGGCAGAACCAATGTGAGCTGAGAGTCATAGGGCACACACACTCATTAGCCAAAGGGCTCAGCTTTACACCAGTAGTTGTTATCACTTTAGCTGGAATAGGTCAAACACAGCTGGCAGCCTTCTTGGGCTTTTCAAGTCAGTGAATGGTTTCAATTTTTTTTTTGTTTGTTTAAAAAAAGAGGTTTTACAGCTGAAGTTAGGTGAGCTAATAAGGTCACATTCCACATTAAGTGAGACCAAACCCGCCCTCCAGAAACCAGGAGCCAGGAAAAGGAAGGCAGAGATGAGCTATAAAGGAGCTAATGACAAATACACAGTCAGGGGACCCCCTAGGGTCAGATGCACAAAAGGTTTCTCTTCCATACTCCACCCTCACTGTCCCCCCCCCCCCCTTTTTCAGCTCAAGACTTGGTTTTACCCCATTTACTGAAAAAAACAACAACAAAAAAAACAAATAAGCAGCATGCCCTAGAAAGTCCTCAGTCTGCAACAGTGGCCTGAGTCCTAAAGTGAGTAGTTAAGTAGCAGGCAGGGACTCAGTATCCAGATAACAAGTAACACCCTATCTTATGGTCAAATGTACTGGGGTAATTGTGTCCGGCTTTGAAGGAGAAAAAATTTTTTTTTGATGAACTGAAAATGTGCTAAATGATTTATACGGGTAAAAACTGGGCAGCCATGAGGGGCCTTGGCCTCCTTATCTGCCATCCCTGCTCCTGTAACATTATGGTACAGCTCAGCCCGCTCCACTTCTAAGCTCCGGTGCTGTTATGACACTGTTTGTTTCTTCTCTTGGTCGCTGAAGGACTTCCTGGCCTTCCATTCAGCTAGGTGGGGTTTCCAAACAAGTTTTCTGCTCAGGGGACAGGTAGGTTTGCCCTTTTTCTTTTCAACACTTGTCTTTCCCATTTTGATAAGAGAAGATGTTGCCTAACCTGTATTCGTCTCAGCAGGAAACGAAGCATGTGACCGTGTCATTGATGCACCCATATGGATATGTGGCAGCCAGAGGCTGCTTGATTGCCTTCTGTAATGCAGACAGATAATGCTGTAGTGTAGAGTATACGTTTCCATTTAAATGTACATATGTAGATATGCATATACCTCTACTCCTGTCTCTTATTTTGAGCACACGTTTCATATTGTAAATTAAGAGTAAAACTTTAATTCTCTCTGCTGCATGCATGATGTACAGAATTATTGGTTCCTCAGAGTGGAACTGATTAATGTATTGCAGGTAGAAGCAGAATTGTATGTCTGTTTGTCCTTTTTCCTTGGGGAGTGTATTAGGAGGAATTTGTTAAAGGATTATGAAATTCTTTACAGCAAATATTGTATCTCCCCAGGGCCGGTGGAACTACTAGGCCTGGGCTTAGGGTGCCGATCATTAGAGGACACAGAGCTTGAGGGGCCACTCATAGCGATGCCACTCGCGGCCCCATATGGCTCGCACTCCCCAATGGGGGTGGTGGTGCAATCAGGGGGTGGGGGAGGGGGGGCAGTGCGCCAAGGGGTGGTGCGATGAGGGGGGCAGGCACAAGGCAGAAGGTGCCTAGGGCGCCTAATCCCCTTGTACCAGCCCTGTATCTCCCCCCCCCCCCCCGCCTTCGATTATTTTTCGAAGTGCTGAAACCTGGACCTTAAATCTTAACAACTGCTTTCAACTCTGAAACACTAAACAAGTAGTTTTCAATTATGTCCTCAAGTGCTCCTCACCAGCCCCCTCCCCAAGCCAGGATATACACTAACAGGCCGATCCAGTACAGTGTGCTCCGGTGGAGCGCACTGTTAGCCCGCGTGTTTTCGATGCGCTATTTTTACCCCTTATACAGTAAAGGGTAATAGCGCATCGAAAACGCGTGGCCAACCCCCCCCCCCCGAACCTAATAGCGCCCGTAACATGCAAATGCATGTTGATGGGCCTATTAGTCATTCCCGCGCAATCCAGAAAGTAAAACGTGCAGCCAAGCCACACATTTTACTCTCAGAAATTAACTCCTGCCAAAGGCTGGCGTTAATTTCTGCCGGCACCGGGAAAGTGTACAGAAAAGCAGAAAAAACTGCTTTTCTGTACACCCTCCGACTTAATATCATAGCGATATTAAGTCAGAGGCCCCAAAAGTAAAAAAAATAAAATAAAAATGTAAAATCTGCCCGCGGCACGTGGGTCGGAAGACGGACGCTCAATTTTGCCGGCGTCCATTTTCCAAACCCGTGGCTGTCAGCGGGTTCGAGAACCAACGCCGGAAAAATTGAGCGTCGGCTGTCAAACCCGCTGGTAGCCGCCGCTTCTGTCAAAAAGGAGGTGCTAGGGACGCGCTAGTGTCCCAAGCGCCTCCTTTTACTGCTGGCCCTCATTTACATTTTTTTTTTTACTGAATTGCGCGCCCAGGAGAGTGGCCTGGGCGCGTGTCGGAAGAGCGGGCGCTCGCCGGCTCTCCCGCGGGTTTTTCTGTATCGACCCGTAAATATATATGAGATAGATTTGCATACAATGGAGGCAGTGCATGCAAATCTCTCTCGTGCATATTTATTGTGGACATCCTGAAACCCAGACTTGCGGGAGGATCCTCCAGGACTAGGTTGAAAATCACTGTGTTATGTTTTCAGTTGCAGGGGTACACAAACTTGCCTTGGGGACCCCACAGCCAGTCAGGTTTTCAGGTTATCCTCAATCAATATGCACTTCCTTCATTGTATGCAAATGTGCCTCATGCATATTCATTGTGACTATTCTGAAAACCTGACTGACTAGGTGTGTTCCGAGGACTGGGCTGAGAACCCCTGCTCTAGTTTATGCCTCCTGACATCTCCACCTGCAGACCTTTCAGTCTTCCAGAGTTTGCTTTTTTTTTTTCTTCTGTTCTTTGATGTGTATTAATCTAACAGAGATGACCAACACATGTGTGGTTATAAAACACAATATTCTAATACTACTAGAACAAAATATGGCTTAAAGGGGTCTCCTGTAGCTATTTGTAATCAAAGTGTAAACGAGGACACTTTAGTAAGATAACTTTTTATAATTTATGCAACAAAAGTATAAAGCTTGAATTTTTTCTTACAGTTATTTGTTTTTAAAGAGAGACTAACCAAAAAGACAGCACTGTAAACTCTATAAATGCAAAATGGAATCCTTTTCTCTGTGACTGGGGGCTTGCTGGGCCCATTTTCTCTCCTCTGGCACAGCTCCAGTCCCCTGCGGAGTCTGTCAGGGACCCCCATGTGGGGGGAGAAGGCATATGGACCCCAGAATCAAGCCCCAAACCACAGGGAAAATGATGTCGTCGTTTAAAAGTTTTTATGCTGAGGTTGACTGGATGATCCAGTGGCTGGGCCACCATGCAAGAAAGCCAGGGTCAGTGTCTTGGGTAGCCAGGGGAGGCAATGTTCTTGGCTACAGTATAATAGTGACACCTACTGGTTGATTCAAGGGTGCTGGGCTCTAGGGAGCCATGCTTCATTCTTTCCAGTCAGAGGACTGTCACTGCAATCACTGGGCTAGTAGGGGTGGGATTCAGGATGGGAGTTACCAAATGGGGGACAAAACCCCAAGCAGCTATGAATGAAGACTCTCTTGGCACTGTAGTCCAATATAAGCCAGTTCTGATTCAGATGGAAGTCCAAAGGAGCAAGACGAAATTGCTGAGCTAATCCTCCCACCTCCCTCCCCAGCACCAGTGCCGGTGGAAGGGTGTCCAGGGTGTCATCACATGATAATTCTATCTCTCTTTCTCTCTCTCTCTCTGAAATTTCACTCAACAAATGACCCCAGCTCCTCAAAGAAAGAGATACCCAAAAATGAAAACCTCCCTCCAGCTCTGTGCCTCACCCGTCCTTTCAAAACTGCCATCCCACCTACGTCCGGCACGCTAGGCCCCAGCCTACCCTGCCTAATGCCCAGCATGCTGGGAGAGTGCACATTGGCTGCATAGCATAAATGAGGTGCATTCACCTGATACGTGCATGCAGGCAATCGGTCAGACATGACGAACCTCATAGGTGCGTTCGCTTCATTATTAAACTCTCCTATAAAAAAAAAAAAAAAAAAAAGGTCTATCTTTTGAGGACAGAACATGCTCCAATTTAGCTTTTTGCACCCTGGGGAAGAATTTGTTCCTAAAGTTGATGAAGCTGAAATGCAGAGAACAGCTTACAAGGCTCCCGCAGGATGCCTCACAGCTTCAGTACAGTTTCTAGAGGTCATAGCTCTTTCACGTTTTGCACCCAGGGCGAAAGTGCGCTAATGTCACACACTTGGCACAGCCGAAGAGGTGGCCGGCACTGGGACCAGCTGACTGTCAGAATACATGGGTTCCTTTTTTATAGAAAGCAGACTGAGCGCTAGGCTAGTGCTTGCTGGGAAGCTCCTTCCCTGCCCTGGATATTCAGCCTGCACAGAGGAACCAGCTCTAGATCCCCGCAGAATGCAGGGCGTTGAGCACTTCAAAAGAAGGGAAGATCGGAGTGGGACTCCACCAGGTAGCTCCCATCCTGTGTGCTGGCGTTTGAGTCACTGATAGCTGTAACAAAGTGGTCTGAGAACCAGGGGAGCCAGATTTCAAATCCCACTTCCCCACCGACACTTCTTGTGGCCTTGGACGAGTCACTTTTGCCTCAGGAACCCATTTGGGCAGGGACTTACTGTAGCTGAATTCCAATAATATATATATATATATATATATATATATATATATATATCTATCTCTCATCTTATAATTATTATAAACACTGCCTCAGAATGAAATCGTCTGACAGCAGGTGGGAGAGGGCGAGGTGCATATGTGTGGTGGGTAGGGATGATGAGATGCCAGTTTGTTAAAACCAAAGAGAGAAAATTAGAGAGCCGCACTTGTGCCCGTTTGCCGGCGCGCACACATTGACCGCAACCCATTTGACAACATGCGCGCGTATAGGCGCGCATGTTATAAAATCGGCTATCCGCGCGTACGTGTGCGCATGATTTTGTATTGATGCGCGCGAATGCCGTCTCGAGCGTGTAAAGTGGGAGGAATTTTGGTAGGTACACACGGTGACACAATAGGCCTTTTTCCTCTCCCAGTTCATCCCAGTGAAGGAGAGGACTTCCTAACCCCCCCTACTTAACTTGCCTCCCTTTTACCCTATTGGCCCCGAGCCTTAAAAACGTACACGCCATCCATAGCAGGCGTAAAGTTACGCAGGAGGGTGATCCCGGTGCGTGCTGGTGCTCATAAGTACTTGGGGGCTGACTTCATGGTGCAGTCCCGGCCCGTCCGTGTCCCGCTCAGGCCCCGCCCAGTGTCCACCACTTTTTCAGAAACCTTTTTTTATGCTCCTACTACCTGCAGATATGCGCGTGGCATATCTGCAGGTAGTAGGAGTATAAAATTCGGGCGGCTCAAATGTAGGTAGTAGGAGCATAAATTCGGGCGGCTCAAATGGGTCTGAGTCACGCACATATTTCCCAGTTTTGGCACGCGCAAGCCTTTGAAAATCGACCAGATCGCCTCTGATAAAAGCATTTGTATTGAAGGTTGGTATATTCCTTACATTTTTACATGAAGGGAAGGAGTAATTCTGATCATGGTAGGTGATAAAGTCAGCCCTGCAGCCCTTCCCTGCTGTTTGGTAAAAGTAACAAGTGAGGGACAGCACAGGCAGACGCCTTTTCCAGAAAGATGGTTTTTTTTTTTTCACTTCCAACATGCACTAAAATAATTCACTTACTCCAACCACAGAGAGCCCAGGCTTGAATCCTGCATATTTCCCTGGGGCTTTATTCAAAAAGGCTTTTTTTTTCTCCCCCATTCTGCGCATATGGAAAAACTCTTTCTTGAAGAAGGCCGCAGCCTCATTAAGCTTACTTGCCTAGAGTCAGATTCCCGAGCAGGACCCTCTCCTGTATCAGTGCTGATGGCAAGTGCTATGCTTTCTGAGTCCAACAGCCTTCTGCAGTAGCTAATATCAAAACCGGCTCCTGTGCAATTACAATAGCATGCACTGATTTCCGTGTGTGTCTGTGTTTGTGCGTATATGTATATACTGTGCGTACACACAGACGGCATAACCTTGATTTAGGTTCTTGCTGTGTGGTCTGCAAGAGCTTTCAATCATGTTTTCTAAATAAAAAGAAGACATCAAAGCCCAGCTTGCATCATATTTAAAGAGGCACTTAAGGAGATGTTTTTAAAGTTCCTTAGACTGTTTGCAGTGCCAGAATATCATTACTTTTCATTCATTCCCCCTGAAGGGCTGGGATGTGCAACTAGTGACCACGTTCCACTAATAGTGGTAGCTAATTAGGGGCTTATTTTCTCCCATTTTGTGTCTATTGGAAAAATGGTTAGTACATCGGGCCCAATGTGTGTGTGTGTTGGCAGAGGGTGAATATGATACAGACATGCAAAGACCTCATAGATATAAATAATGTACATGAAGCAAATGCTTTTCGGTGGAAAGGAAGTTTTTGAATAAGAAGATCAGGATCAAAAGAGGTAGACAGGAGTAAAATCAGAATATATTACTTTATAAAAAGGGTGGTAGGCGCACGGAATGACCTCCCCTTTGGAGGTGATTGAGGCACAAACAGGAGGAGCCATGTACACAGGGCCCATGCCCCGAGTCTCTTCCTCAGTGCCCCAAATTTCCAGCTGTGGGTAGAGCAGCAGCAACCAAAGAAGAGGGAGAAGTCCAGAGTATGCCTGTGTGTGTGTGTGATAGGTAGTCTCTTTCTATCATTCTGTCTCAAACCCACACATACAGAGGCAGTATTTCTCTGTGTGTGTGTGTGTGTGAGTGACAGAGAGAGACAGCCTGTGTGTGTATGTGATTGCCTGTATTGTAATAGAGACAGATAGCCTATGTGTGTGTGTGTGAGAGAGTGTGAAACAGACTGCCCATGTCTGTGTCCATGTTTATGAGTGAGACAGACTGCCTGTGTGAGAATGAGTGACAGATTGTGTGAGAATGAGATAAGACTGCCTATATGTGAGAGACTGCCTTTGTGTGTGTCTGAGAGAGAAGCAGACTGCCTGTGTGTGTGAGTCTGCCTGTGTGTGTAAGAGAGGAGACTGTCTGCCTGTGCGTGTGACAGACTGCCCATGTGTGTGAGAGACAGACTGCCTGTATGTGTTTGTGAGTGACTGTGTGAGAGTGAGAAAAAGTAAACTACATGCAAACTCCTCCAATTTATGATAATTTCATGGTAACTGGAAATTTAAAGTTCCCAGGTGTGGAGAGCAGGGTATTTAAAAAAAAAAAATCTTTATTAGTTTTAATTATTAGGTATTATTTGATATGTCTGCTGTTTTGAAATATTTTATTGGTGTTTGGTAAGTTTTTTTCAAATTTTTATATGCATTTTTATTTATTGGATATTATTCTATTCATCAGCTGATTTGACATATTTATTGTTTTTATTGACATGATTGATGTTTTATTTTTCTTGATTGTATTTGATGTTTAACATAGAATGGTGATTTTCCTTTTCCCATTGTTGCACTGTATTCAGAATCTAGCTTGTTGCAGTTTCCAGTTCAGTTTTTCTCTGCACGTTTCTGTTTATACTTTATGATCTCTCTATTCTGACTGTGGTGAGGGTCTGCCTTGTGTTCTCCATCTGTGACCAAGGTGAAGTATTTTGCTAGTGTGTAGTTTTTGTGTAGACATCTATAGCAGCCTGACTTGTTCTGTTTCCTAATAAGATGTTTATTGGTTTTTTAGGGTCTGGTGTAAAATTTGCAGTGTTGCCTTTTCATGGGTAGGGTTGTTACTGTTTGAATCTGGCAATTAGTGTGTTATGATATGGCAAGTGTGCTCTAGGTTCTGAGTACAATTTTTGCAGGTTTTGAATTATTACACATTGTTACTGGGGTATGCTAATTGTTGCTGTTACAGTGAGGTGACCCCAGAATTTGAATAGTATTTTTCTATGGTGAGTAGAAAGGGGAAGTTCTGCTCTGCATCCTTTATTGGAGGAGTTTCTGTGAATGCAAGGGATTGTAGAACCAGAGGTGCAGGGCTGATTTTGGGATTCTGTCCTATCCTCTATAGACCCTAGACTTCACTCCCAGAGAAAACTTTATTGATTGCTGCTCTTGAATAATTTTAGTGGTATTTTACTAGACTGTTGAAACTGGCCAGGGGTTTCTTTGTTGCATAAAAGGTCTCTCTGTCTAGAGAAGCCACTGACATACATGCCCAGCACTTTGTCAAATTGGTGCAAAATCTTTGTAGTGGTGCCTCCTGCTTTAAAATCAGGGATGTTCTGCTCCCTATGGACAGAGGAAAGAGGAAGGTGGGGACAGAGGCATGGAATCTCCACCAGTTTTGAATTGGCTGGTTTTTTCCTGTCACATAAGATGACTCCATGATGACAGTTACATGGGAACATAGAATACAGATGATTTAAAAACACTATTCTATGCACAGAAGGCCCACTGAGAATTTCCCAGTGATTGCTCCTGTACTGCCAACACAAATGCTTAGATGAGAGAGATCTGTAAACCTAGGACTGGACTGTTATGTTTCCTTCATATTCCGGTGCTAGTTCACAGCTCTGCAGGTATTTAGCACAAGAAACTATATCCAACCAATATTGATTTTATCAGTAAAAACATTTTTTTGTGGATTTCGCTTTCTTTTAAACATTTTTATTTCTTTTAATTTTTTGTTTCCAAAATGGAAAACTGCAATAAGAAAGAAATATACAAAATATTTTGCATATCACCTCCTCTCCTGAGATGCCAAATACTGCAGCAACAAAGTTTGAATTTAGCCCATAAATATGAAAAACTGTATTCTACTTACAGTTTGCAATGAAAGCTGGAACAATGAGCTACTTTAATTTAAATTATATCTATTTATGTATTTTTCTCCTCTTGTCAGTCAGCTAACAAACTGAAAACTATTTTTCTAGGGGAAAACGCATTGTAGATCACATAGCAGGGGTCAGGGGAAATATCAACATGCAGTGTTCTCCAAGGCAAGACTGTTCTGCTTGTGATCTGGAGACTCCACATCTGAAGAGCTTAAAGATCCATCCCTAACTCTGTGCATCGTTGTTAATTCTGTACGTAGGAACAATTTGGCTTGATCATTATAAAAAAAAAAAAAAAAGTTTTTTCTGAGTCTGTATAAATGCAGAGCAGGAAGAAGTATAATTATTTGTCTAAAGCCCAATGCTAAACTGGCAATTTGTTTTCTTTTTTTTCTGAGTGAGCCTTGAAAGCTCAGGAAAAATCTGAATTTTATGCCCCTCAGGCATACGGGCTTTCCTTTTTTCTTATCATACTTGTGGTTAATACTCCTTTTTATAACCTTGATTTATTCTCGGTTCCCGTTGGAAAATTAAACTCTACAATTCTATCCAGTGGAGTTGGGTTGCAAATTGTTCCATCTCCTAAAGCAGTGGTCCCCAACCCTGTCCTGGGGGCCCACCAGCCAGTCGGGTTTTCAGGATATCCACAATGAATATGCATGAGAGAAGATTTGCATGTTATGGAGGCAGTGCATGCAAATTTTCTCTCATGTATATTCATTGTGGATATCTTGAAAACCCGACTGGCTGGTGGGCCCCCAGGACAGGGTTGGGGATCACTGTCCTAAAGGACTCAGGAGAAGGGGGTTTCATTGAGATTGGAGAAGAGTTTTGTATTATGTGGCCCGTTAACTGTCTTTCCCCTAAGATGTCGAGTTGAGCAGTTAGCTCTCCCAGTTGGCCTGAGCCAACTCCCACGTCTACAGGTCTGGAACTTTGGCTCCCAGTAGTTGGTGGGCCCAAGTACTGTGGGTGAAACACCGAGTGGATATACAGAGGCTGATACAGGCTGCCTGGCAGCCCAGAAGGACACCAGCAAATTCAGATACAGCTGCCCCTACAGAGGGACTCAGTGTTGTAAAGTTACTTAATTACTTAAAAAAAAATGTTACCTCACTGATTACTCTTCTGTCTGAGTAGATAAACATGTAATTAACTAAATTGTTTTCAGAAAATGCAGTTTTTAGTTGCTTTGGTTATATATATATATATATTCAGCTTAGCTTGTGGCTGGTGGCTCCAGTCACTAGGGGGCAGTTAAGTGTAACGTAGCTGAGAGCTCGCTGCTCTCTGTGTCAGCATCTCTGGCAGCAGATGTCTAACTCTTGTCTGTGAGTAACACCTGCAGCCTGTAGACAAGGGGTGTGCAAGCCATTTACATGGCAATACAATAGTGCTAGTTGCCTGTACCAGGTCCTAGGGAGGAAGAAAGTTGTCCCCTCCATCCTCAGAGCTCTAATTGGGTAGGTAAGTTCCTCCTTGAAGCACTATTAGAGGAAGGAGCACTGTATTACAAATATGTTGAGCAGGATTAAGCTTCAGAAGGATTTTTTAAATTTTTTTAGCAAGCATTGCAGGCTACATAAAATAATACGGTTTTGCAATATTTGTTAAAAAAAAAAGTCCCTCTGCAGCTTCATTTCTGCTCAGTATAGATAGTATAGCATTGCAAATTAAGATATTGAACTGAAATTTACTATAATGCATTTTGAATTATGCATTTCAGTAATTTAAAGTTTTTCTTTGCTTCAAATATCTTAATTAGCAATGGTATACAATCTAAAGGAAAAAACTCCTCTCAGAGGTAGCATTCTTTTGTTTACCGATATCATTATCAAAGGCCTGAACAGTCTGCTTCCTATGACACAAGATGTTGGGCTTTTGCTGATAAACACACATCAAAAGAAGGGGGTATCACTGGTCAAAATGAATTCACAGTAAGATATAACCACATATGCAATGCCAAATATATTCATTTGTAGGACCTATGACTTGATGAGTTTGGCTGTCATACAAGCTCATACATTAGGTAAAAGGTCCATATACTATATTTTTTACACACTCAATTTTTTTTAAATTTTTTTAGAACTCAATGGAGTTCTCTTGAATAAAATTCTAAATCAAAGAACTGAAGCTGCCACACATAATTGGAAAAATACTCATCTATTTATTTGAAGGCAGAAGTCCACTGCAAAAAAAGGTGTCCCGACACGATCGTGTTTTGGACCACACCGGGTCCTGCTTCAGGGGCCAACGATTCTCTGAGGTTGCTCTTCACACAAACTTCAGTTCAGCTTCGTTTCTTCATTCTCCACAAACATAGCGCTTTAATGGTTAAGACAGTTGTTATCCATGGCGGTCTGCATTCAAACCATTAAAGCGCTATGTTTGAGGAGAATGAAGAAACGAAGCTGAACTGAAGTTTGTGTGAAGAGCAACCTCAGAGAATCGTTGGCCCCTGAAGCAGGACCCGGTGTGGTCCGAAACACGATCGTGTCGGGACATCTTTTTTTGCAGTGGACTTCTGCCTTCAAATAAATAGATGAGTATTTTTCCAATTATCTGGGCATTTGATGCTTTTTCCATATGTGTTTATGAGACTCTTTTTCTAAGTAGATAGAGGCTATTTCATCATTTTTGTGAGCATTTGCCTCTGATATTTGAAGTGTTTTAAAAAACGTGTGGATTTTTGAAGTACTTTGTGTGGCAGCTTCAGTTCTTTGATTTAGAATTTTATTCAAGAGAACTCCATTGAGATCTAAAAAATTTTTTAAAAAATTGAGTGTGTAAAAAATATAGTAAATGGACCTTTTACCTAATGTATGAGCTTGTGACAGCCAAACTCATCAAGTCATAGGTCCTACAAATGAATATATTTGGCATTGCATATGTGGTTATATCTTACTGTGAATTCATTTTGACCAGTGATACCCCCTTCTTTTGATGTGTGTTTACAGTGTGTGAGGGTTCTGGAATACGTGGGTTTTCAAGGGCTTATTTTATGTGATTAATATCGGGCTTTTGCTGATGACATCAGGTACACAGGTAGTGCTACAGCACTGGTGAGCGGGTAGAAAGAACAATAACCGACAATTAAAAATGACGAGGGGGCGGTATTGGCAAGAGGCCCCTCATCACTAGTGTGTTAACATGTGTCACAGGTTAGTAAATAGACCCCTGGATTTGAAAAGTGTGGGTCTCCTTTTTCGAATATATAAATTGGAGTTTAAAGCGGTGAATCGGTTTGTGCTCGTCCCAGGAAACATAATCATTTCCTTGGTCTTTAACGATGCTTTTATAGTTTTGCCAGCAATGACCCACAGCTTTGTGGGACAACCCCAGGGGCGGATTGGCCTATTGGGGGATCGGGCATTACCCGGTGGGCCGGTTGCTCCAGTCACGTGGTCTGCCGTGCGCGGTAGTGACAGAGCCGTACTCGGCAGATCACATTATGTGCCCTGGGCCGGCCTGGGTGGCGAATCCCTGGGCTGGTCTTCCTTGGGAATCCGCCGCTGGACAACCCTATACTGGCAATTTCAAATTCTCTGCAAGTCTTTTTTGTATTTTCTGCAGTCCTGAAAGCTAAACATTTTTCGAATAATGTAACTTTCTTTTGTTACAAAGCTGGCATCCTTTATCCAGACTCAGAGCAGCCTGGAATCACTCATTTTCTTATGTTCTGGTCATTCATTTTATACAAGACTCCTAGAGAATTTTGATTTATTTTTTTGGAACTTTCTTTCTAAATTCTATTGAGGAAGAAGTAATTTTAAAAGATTCTTTTACATCATGGTGGTGGGATGAAATAATCAAAAGGGGAGACAGGCTGTAATCCCTTGTCATTATTATTATTCCTACTAATATTTGTTTAGTGCTTATCACAGATGAATGCAGAGCTGACCACTCAAGATCCTGAGGAACTGCTTTGGAGATGCTCAGTGTTTATTTATGAAAATATTAATTGAGGACCTGCCTTTCCCTATATTCACTAAATCACTATTTACTAAATCACTGTAACGGTTGTCGTCCGTGAGTTGCCCCAGAAACAAGCAGTCAGGGGGAGTCAAATCCAAGCCACCAATGATAGAGGGACTTCTGCCTGGGGCAGCCAGCTTTCCTTTGGGTTGGACCTCCGGTGCATGAGAAGCGGGGTTAGATCCTGGCCTGAAGAGGAAGAAAGAGGCCTGGGGCAGGCAAGGAACAGGAACTAACCAGGAATCCAGGAGGGAAAGCAAGCAAGAGTGCCGAGTGGAGGGTCCGAAGGCAAAGTAGTCTTCCAAATGCAGGAACAAAGCCAGAGTACGAGGCCCGGAAGGTAGAACCAAGCTCCGGCAACTGAAAAGTGTGGATCTATAACAAGAGAGTAGAAATATAGGCTCTATGCTGACAACATCTACTTTTCATTCCCTCTTAAAACCACCTGGTCCGCCACAGCTCAAAGTTTTTTTTAAATTTACATTTTTATTCAATTTACACCATCGATGCAAATATTAATGACAAAAACATCTCTGAAGTCACCACGTACATCAATCAAGAAATTAACAATAAAGAAATTCAAATGGCTTACAAGAAATCAAGTCCTCATCAAGGGGAGGCAGAACAAAAAAGAAAAAAAACAACCCTCAAATTGATACAGTCAAAGAAGGGAGCACAAAATCAATAGAGCCTAAGAACTCAACACCCCAGCTACAACCACCCGATCTTCTAAATTAGGTGCCTCCCTTATCTTGGAGAAATACCCCTAAATGAATGGGATCAAAACCCTATTCTGATAATCAACCAGTCACTTACAGGGAAATGTGAGGTAAAAGGTGGCCCCCTAAAGCCAAAACTCGTTCCCTAAACTGTAGGACAGCCTTCCTACACACTTGAATAGCTTTTGAGATGTCAGCAAAAATTTGAATTTTTTGACCAGAAAATGAGAATTGTTTATTTCTAAAATGTTTTTTAAGAACCCAATTTTTTTATTTTTTTGCTCTCAGCACAGAAAGAAACTAATAAAGTAGCCCTACCAGGGATATCATCCAAGGATGATTCCTGAAAAGTTGATGTATTCGGACTATGAATTATGCAAAGATAAACTCTTCTTTATAAAAACCACATGAGCCGATTGCAGAGAAGTCAATTGTGAAGTTAAGTTTGATACAGTATTTTCCCACTGTTGATAAACTATATCATGATCTTGTATTTTAGTTCTAGATTCCACCATATATAAAGAGAACTGAAAAGTAGATTAAGAGTCTTACCAATCTTCATCATCATTTTCCACAAATCAGACTGCAGGGTCTGTGTCTGCAACGGGGCAGCTCACTGATAAGGAAATTGAATTTTGAGCTACCCCCTCAGAAACACCAAGGGGGACCAATTAAAGGTCCTTCTTTACAGGCAAGTATACTGGGATACTCAGCAAACGACTATGGTGACCCGGAAACACCAATAAACTGACCAGGAGGTTGAAGGGGAGGAAGTCTAGAACCCGGGCTCAAGGAGGCACCCAACAAATCAAAAGCCTCCATCTCTAAGCCACAACTGGGAAAACCAGCCAGCCTTAAAAGATGTATGTTCATAGGACCTGTTGCCTGTGGCACAGCTAGTGAGGAGGTCAACGGCTTCCCTTCTATCTTCTTTCACATCGAAGAGATTACCACACCAAAGAGAGATTATACTGGCATGTAGGAGCACGCAATTTTGGCTGTGCGCCACTAGGGCAGTTCTTTTATCCAGTAGGTCGGCACCCTCTCAACGTCAGAAGCAGCGTTTCGGGGAGGAAGCAGCGTCCACAGCACCCGTGTAGTTATAGCATGCTGGTCACCCACTCGCACACTCCTCCCAGCTGGCTCACCGGCACACTCCTGATAGCAACCTCCCTGCCAGAGCTCAATTTGCCTCTTTGTCTGTCCACAATAACATCTTGGCTCACATATAACAGGCTTACCGTGAACTTGCAAAAGACTGAAATCATAATTTTGGGTTGCGCGCCACCTTATCAAATTCCTACTACCCTTAAATTTGAAACTCACACACTTTCAATTTAAGATTCTGTATGTAGCTTAAGTGTCACCCTAGACCATGCTATCCATGAAGCCTCATATTACATCTGTCATCCAAGCTTCATGTGCCAAACTCTAGAACCCTAAGACTGTACTGCAGGCACTTATTCTTACAGGTTTTTATTATTATAACTTTCTACAATGGCCTTCCTCAGTACACTAAGGTCATTGCAACTAGCTCAAACTCTGCTGCACGTCTCCTCACTGGGACTAGATTACACGATCATATCACGCCTGTCCTTCTATCCCTACACTGGTTGCCTGTTCAATGGCGCATGCATTATTACCAAATTGCTGTCATTGTTCATAGTTTACTTAACGATGTTTCCTTTCCATGGATCAGCTCAATATTACATTTCTACATTACCACTAGAAACCTCAGATCTGCAGATCAATTTCTCCTTGATGTCCCAGCTGCAAAACAAGTCAGGTTATCTGCTTACACGTGAGAGAGCATCCCCAATTGCTGGACCTATTGAGTGTGAAACTCCCTGCCGCCTCGCTCCCCGGTATGTGGTAATGCTGTGCTGCTATTCTCCTGTACGTTGCAAGGAGTCGCAGTAAAAAGATTGTGTGGATTATATGGATGTGCTTGCTCTTCAATAAACGGGCGAATTTTTAATCGGTTACACGAGTGGCCGAGCCTTGTGCGCGCTCCGCGCATTTTCAAAGAGGCCCAGCCACGCGCGTAACCCCTGTTATGTGCCGGCCCAGAGAAAGGGGTGGTCCGGAGGGTGGGGAGGTCAGAGGCGGCCGGTACGGCGGCCATTTGCCACGGTGCCGGGGAAGCGCGCGCCAGCAGTCGGCCAGCTCCTTAAATGGAGTGGACTGGGAGGGAACTCGGGGAGGCCCGATTGCATCATCGCACGTAGTCTTATAAAATAGCCCCCCCCCCCCCCCCCCCCGTGAGAGGTGCGCACGGCCATGGGATTTTATAACAGGCGTGCGCACGTTATGAAATCTGCGCGTCCATGTGTGTGTGCCGGGAAGCGCGCGCGCACCTTTTAAAATCTACCCCAAAGTTTCCAACCAACCCCCCCCCTCCAAAAACAAAAAAAGAAATTCCCCAGTTTATTGTCAAATTAGATTGGGGTACTCTCATACCACTTGCCTGACTCCCTTTCCCTTCCAAAGAAATTTGTTTTCAGACTTTTCTTGTTAGCTTGAATGCATTAACAGTTAAAAGTGAATTTTAAACAAGTTGTGCGCATAAAAATGACCACATGTGTGGGCTAGGAGCTGGCCGGGAGCATTCCAGGCGGGGCCAACATTTACATGTATAAATTGCCATTTTATAACCTGCCAAAGAGACACGCGTACGGCTCTGACCTTTGCATATTTACACCTGCTAATCATCTGGTGTAAGTTGGAATAGAATTCTCTATAACCAAATATTGACTGGTGAGGGGTCTGGGTAAACTGGGGGGAGTTCAGATTGAAGAGTTAAAGCCAACAAGTACTAAGGAAAAAAACACAAGTTACATTTCCTCGTGTGAATTATTAAAAATTAGGAGCACAAATATGCGCACATAGCAGATGTGTAACACTTAAGCCAAATACATTTTGACTTATCCAGCTAAATGGTGGCAAAGGTGCCACTTAGCAGGATAAAAAGCACTACTTAGCTGGATAAATATCGTTTTTTGAGAATTTTCTGTCTTTTGCCGCTACTTAGCCGGATCAGTCAAAACATATCTGGCTATGTTTAAAATACATGCTGCACATCTTTTAAAAATGCAAATATGTTGGGTAGATTTACATGTAGTTTATATTGTGTGTGTGAGAATTTGCGCACACAATATAAACTACGTGTGCATGTGCCTGCGCATCCATAAACTCGCGTATATGGGCCTGCTCGTGCTTGTTCAAAATTATCCTCTATAGAATGCAAAGTTTCAGCTTCCTACTTGATATAGAAATTGGTTAGTATCTCTCTCAGGCAGGAAGTTGAAACTTTGCACATTGAGGGGGTCACTTTTAAAACAAGCGCGTAGGCGTTCATGTGCACAGTTCCCAGAGCGCGCGCACATGGACACGCTTATTTTTATAACATGCGCGCATAAGGGGGTAAATGTTCTAAGAAGCATGCGGCGACGCGATAGGGCCTTTTCCCAGTTTCCTCCCAGTCCATTCCAATAAAGACGCAGACTGGGAGGGAACTTCCTAAACCCCCTAGCTAACCTGCCTCCCTTTTCCCCTATCCATTCAGATCCCTAAACCCCTCTATCTATCTTTTTGTTGTTGTTGTTGTTTTTATACTTACCTGCTCTCCGGAGCAGTAGTAGTTTGCGCGGGCCGGCTGGTTGCCAGCGTGTGCTTTAGCGGGATGGCTCCTAATAGCGCTGTTCCAGCCTGCCCTCGCCCCACTCCACCCTTTTCTGAAGCCGGTCTTCGGCGCGTATCTTCTGGTATATGCATTTGTAGTTTTTTTAAAATCAGGCCATTTACATGCATAAATGGCTTTTGAAAATTGCTATAATAGTATGTTACATTTACACATGTAATTCTTTTCAAAATTCACCTATTTGTGTGCACATGGGCTCATTTTTACATGTACAAGTCTTTTATAATTCACCTGTAATAGTCCTATTTAAGTAAAAAAAAGTAGCTATTTCTATTAGATCTAGGTTTATAATCATTTCAACTTGCTTGCTTCTTTCCTGCAGTGTTTGCGCAAAGGTTTGATTAAGCAGTTTTGATAGCTGGATTGCTTCTCCTCTTTACTGAACTAATGCTTTATAAGCTGAATTGGACAAAGGTGGAATGGCCCCGATGTGAAGAGGGTAGGAATTCTGTTTTATTGACAGAGGGTAGTCTCCAAAGGAAGGACAAGCTGGAACTGCTAGATCCTTCTGTCAGCAAATGCTTCATGCAAGAGGAGTTACTAAATAATTTCATAAAAGAATTAAGAGGGGCTTGAAGGGCTGTTTCCTTAGTTTTCCCTCATCACTTTGCTCTTCAGCAGGAATGCAGTTCCTCTGTTCTTCATTTGTTTCTCTCTGGGGAGTAGGGGGCTAGACGGAGCTCCATGTTGTCATCCATAGGATGCTCACTGTCCCATGACGTCAGCAGACGGTCTGACATTTGCTCTTGATAGAAATGCTCCTAATAAGAACATAAGAACATGCCATACTGGGTCAGACCAAAGGTCCATCAAGCCCAGCATCCTGTCTCCAACAGTGGCCAAACCAGGCCATAAGAAGCTTGCAAGTTCCCAAAAACTAAGGGGCAGATTTTCAAAGGCTATGCACGTAACCTGAGGAAATCTGCCCCTGCTCGCGCCGAGCACAAGCCCTGGGATGCGTGTATGTCCCGGGGCTTACAAAAGGGGGCAGTTCGGGGACGTGACCGGGGGCGTGGCGGTGGCTCGGGGCGGGGCAGCAGTCCGGGGGCGGGGTTACGCCTGCCTCAGGCAAGCGCAACTTTTGCTGCAAAGGTAGGGGGGGGGATTTAGTGAGGGATGGGGGGCGGGTTAGATAGGGGAAGGGAGGGGAAGGTGTGGGGGGGGGGGGGGGGCCGGAAAAAAAGTTCCCTCAAGGCCGTTCTGATTTCGGAGCGGCCTTGGAGGGAACGGGGAAAGCCATCGGGGCTCCCCTCGGGCTCGGCGCGTGCAAGGTGCACATGTGTGCACCCCCCTGCGCGCGCTGACCCTGGATTTTATAACATGCGTGTGGCAGCGCGCGCATGTTATAAAATCGGCGTAGATTTGTTCGCGCTGGGTTGCGTGAACAAATCTACGCCCGCGCATAAGATTTAAATTCTGGCCTTTAGTCTATCCCATGTTACTGTTGCTAGTAATAGCAGTGGCTATTTTCTAAGTCAACTTAATTAATAGCAAGTAATGGACTTCTCCTCCAAGAACTTATCCAATCCTTTTTTTAAACCCAGTTACACTAACTGCACTAACCACATCCCCTGGCAACAAATTCCAGAGTTTAATTGTGCGTTGAGTGAAAAAGAACTTTCTCCGATTAGTTTTAAATGTGCCACATGCTAACTTCATGGAGTGCCCCCTAGTCCTTCTATTATCCGAAAGAGTAAATAACCGATTCACATCTACCCGTTCTAGACCTCTCATGATTTTAAACATCTCTATCATATCCCCCCATAGCTGTCTCTTCTCCAAGCTGAAAAGTCTTAACCTCCTTAGTCTTTTCTCATAGGGGAGCTGTTCCATCCCCTTTATCATTTTGGTCGCCCTTCTCTGTACCTTCTCAATCGCAATTATATCTTTTTTGAGATGCGGCGACCAGAAATGTACACAGTATTCAAGGTGGGGTCTCACCATGGAGCAATACAGAGGCAGTATGACATTTTCCGTTTTATTCACCATTCCCTTTCTAATAATTCCCAACATGCTTTTTTGACTGCCGCAGCACACTGAACTGACGATTTCAATGTGTTATCCACTATGACGCCTAGATCTCTTTCTTGGGTGGTAGCACCTAATATGGAACCTAACATTCTGTAACTATAGCATGGGATATTTTTCCCTGTATGCATCACCTTGCACTTATCCACATTAAATTTCATCTGCCATTTCAATGCCCAATTTTCCAGTCTCACAAGGTCTTCCTGCAATTTATCACAATCTGCTTGTGATTGAATAATTTTGTATCATCTGCAAATTTGATTTCCTCACTTTTCAATATATTTGTAAATGATCTAGAAATAAATATGACAAGTACAGGTCCCAAAACAGATCCCTGAGGTACTCCACTGCCCTTCCACTGAGAGATTTGTCCATTTAATCCTACTCTCTATTTCCTGTCTTTTAGCCAGTTTGTAATCCATGAAAGGACATTGCCACCTATCCCATGACTTTTTACTTTTCCTAGAAGCCTCTCATGAGGAACTTTGTCAAACGCCTTCTGAAAATCCAAATACACTACATCTACTGGTTCACCTTTATCTACATGTTTATTAACTTCTTCAAAAAAGTGAAGCAGATTTGTGAGCAAGACTTACCTTGGGTAAAGCCTTGCTGACTTTGTTCCATTAAACCATGTCTATATGTTCTGTGATTTTGATATTTAGAACACTTTCCATTATTTTTCCTGGCACTGAAGTCAGGCTAACTGATCTATAGTTTCACAGATCGCCCATGGAGCCCTTTTTAAATATTGGGGTTACATTAGCCACCCTCCAGTCTTCAGGTACAATAGATGATTTTAATGATAGGTTACAATTTTTTACTAATAGATCAGAAATTTCATTTTTTAGTTCCTTCAGAACCTTGGGGTGTATACCATTCGGTCCAAGTGATTTACTACTCTTCAGTTTGTCAATCAGTCCTACCACATCTTCTAGGTTCACCGTGATTTGGTTCAGTCCATCTGAATCATTACCCATGAAAATCTTCTCTGGAACGGGTATCTCCCCAGCATCCTTTTCAGTAAACACCGAAGAAAGAAATTGTTTCATCTTTCCACAATGGCCTTATCATCTCTAAGTGCCCCTTTAACCCCTCGATCATCTAACGGTCCAACTGTAATTGCCAGGTTCTTGTGGCCTGATTTTGGCCTCTGTTGGAAACAGGATGCTGGGCTTGATGGACCCTTGGTCTGACCCATCATGGCAATTTCTTATGTTCTTATGACTCCCTCACAGGCTTTCTGCTTCGGATATATTTTAAAAAGTTTTTACTGTGAGTTTTTGCCTCTATGGCCAACTTCTTTTCAAATTCTTTCTTAGCCTGTCTTATCAATGTCTTACATTTAACTTGCCAACGCTTATGCATTACTCTGTTTTCTTCTGTTAGATCCTTCTTCCAATTTTTGAATGAAGATCTTTTGGCTAAAATAGCTTCTTTCACCTCCCCTTTTAACCATGTTGATACTCGTTTGCCTTCCTTCCACTTTCTTAATGTGTGGAATACATCTGGACTGTGCTTCTAGGATTGTATTTTTTAACAATGACCATGCCTCTTGCACACTTTTTACCTTTGTAGCTGCTCCTTTCAGTTTTTTTCTATTTTTCTCAAACTTTCAAAAGGGAAACTTTGATAAAATAACATGAGAGCCATGGATTTGCTTACTGTCCCCCTTCCAGTCATTAATTCAAATTTGATCATATTTTTATCACTATTGCCCAGTGGCCCTACCACCATTACCTCTCTTACCAAATCTTGTGCTCCACTGAGAATTAGATCTAAAATTGCTCCCTCTCTTGTCGGTTCCTGAACCAATTGATCCATAAAACTGTCATTTATTCCATCCAGGAACTTTATCTCTCTAGCATGACCCAATGATACATTTACTCAGTCAATATTGAGGTAATTGAAATCTTCCATTATTACTGCACTACCAATTTGGTTAGCTTCCCTAATTTCTCTTAGCATTTTACTGTCCGTCTCACCATCTTGGCCAGGTGGACGGTAGTATAGTCCTATCACTATAATTTTCTCCAACACACAAGGGATTTCTACTCATAAAGATTCGACTGTGCATTTAGTCTCATGCAGGATGTTTATCCTGTTGGACTCTATGCCATCCCGGACATAAAGCATCACACCGCCTCCCTGGTGCTCCTCTCTGTTATTGCGATATAATTTGTACCCTGGTATAGCACTGTCCCATTGGTTATCCTGCTTCCACCATGACTCGGAGATCCCATTTAAGTCTATGTCATCATTCACTGCTATACATTCTAATTCTCGCATCTTACTTCTTAGTCTTCTAGCATTAGCACACAAACATTTCAAAGTTTGTTTTTTGTTTGTATTTTCATTCTGCATTTTAATTGATAGGGATAAGTTAGAATTTTTTAGCTCAGGTGAGTTTTTAGTTACAGGCACTTGGACTGCTTTTCTTATTATTGGAACCTCACTGCCGGGATGCCCTAATTCTAATGCATCATTAGTATCCTTTGAAGATACCTCCCTCTAAACCATGCACTGCAGAGTGACTGTCGGCTTTTCCCTTTGTTCTAATTTAAAAGCTGCTCTATCTCCTTTTTAAAGGTTAGCGCTAGCAGTCTGGTTCCACCCTGGTTAAGGTGGAGCCCATCCCTTTGGAAGAGACTCCCCCTTCCCCAAAAGATTCTCCAGTTCTTTACAAAACTGAATTCCTCTTCCTTGTACCATCATCTCATCCATGCATTGAGACTCCGGAGCTCTGCCTGACTCTGGGGACCTGCGCGTGGAACAGGGAGCATTTCAGAGAATGCTACCTTGGAGGTTCTGGATTTAGGCTTTCTACCCAAGAGCCTAAATTTGGCTTCCAGAACCACCCTCCCACATTTTCCTATGTCATTGGTGCCCACATGTACCATGACAGCTGGCTCCTCCCCAGCACCGTCTAAACTCCTATCTAGGTGACACGTGAGGTCCACCACCTTCACACCAGGTAGGCATGTTACCAGGTGATCCTCACGTCCACCAGCCACACGGCTGTCTACATTCCTACATCTTCATGTTTCGTTTTCTCTGTAGGAACCAAGTATGTAAAAATGTGATTTCAGTTGTGAATGGAACAAGTATCAGCTGGAGTTTACAGGGCAGGGTACAATACTAATAAATGATTTGTTTCTTGGCCTTGATTCAAGTATAAATCTGAGCCATGAGCAGAAGACCTCCCTATTTAACTTTTTGGCTCAGATTAGGGAGGATGTTGGGTATCAGTTTAAGAACTTGTGCAGTATAGATGGGGGTTTGCAGCCTACCACTTGATACCACCGGGATCACAATTACATTTCGACCATAGCCAAAGCAGGAGAATTAAATCTTTCATTAAAATATCAATACTAATAAAACTTTGCTTGTGCACATTAGACAAACTTAAATGCTCCTTTTAACATGAGCTTCTATCTCTTGGCTTGCTGAATCCATGAGAGAAATTTATGGTACTGACGGGAGTAATGACACTAGTGTACATGGTGTTAAATCAATTTAAGATTACAAAATGGATTGGGAGAATGGAAGATCTCATCCAAATAAAAATCAGGGAACAGCCAAGACATGATGCCTGTCTAACAGAAACTAAGGGATCCACACCTTAAGATGGTTGTCTAGCTTTATATATCAGAGGAATCTACCAATTATTCTCTTCAAAATGGTGAAGCCAAACACCAATACTACTAGTCTGCTTCCTCCCCACACAATAGGTACATTCTGACCATCTTCTAGTAGGGAACTGGCAGGATCCCTAACCTTATCACATGAAGAAGAGAGCCTTTTTTTCATGGCCACACCTAGCATCAGACACATTATAGAAAGAGTAAGCAAGGCCATTGGCTTCCCTCTGGCAGCATGGGGATGGATTCTGAGGCAAGGATTAAAAATGTGTGTGGTGATTCTGTGGCACATTTGTATAGGTCAATTCTCAAGAATACCATTCACAAGCGCACAAAATGCTAATGGTATTCTTCAACTATGGCTGCCCATGTCCGCCACATGCTACTGTTCATCACCTGATCAACACCCTGGCAGAGGTGCTGCTCTTTGGAGTAAAGCTAGCAGCAAAGGAGCGAGAGCCCTCACAGGCTCCACAGCAGCCCTTCCCCCTATTCCCACAAATTTACTTTTCAGATAGGAATAGGGCTGTTATGGGGACTGAGAGTGCAGGCAGGTTCTCGCTTCCACACTTAGTGGAACTCTAGTGCCAGCTTTACTCTGGAGATTTCTGCTGGGGAATGAAGAGGGTGCCGATCAGCTGGGCAGGCAAAAGGATTAAGTGGAAGTGAGAGGCGTGTGTCAGGTTTAGCTTTCAGTCTTGATGGCTGGAGCAGGCTAGCCTATGTTTTCTACTAATATATGTGTATAAGGGTGCCCAGACTCCTGGCAGAGCTGACATGGAGACGTTTGGTGGTGTTCCCTTAAAGCCTTATAGCATGGGAGGTGTTTTGTATTTAAAATAGGATCTCTAAAAACTGAGAGGAGAGACTGTTGGAAGTGGGTGTGGAGAGAGGAATAAAGAGAGAGGCAGCTTGAGTCTGGCCTGCTCTCTACAGGGAAGATTGGAATGGAACGAGGTTAACTTCCAGCTCCAGGAGAAGAAAAAGGATCTACAGGTCTTGTGACCCTGAACCGTGAGGCTGGAGCCTTGATCTACCCAGAAGTGAAGCGGTTGCAACTCAAGGACTTTTGCCTTCCTGATCTGAGGAGAGGAGAACCATCTTCAGAAGCTTCAGAGACTGCGGGTACAGGGGAAGTCTGGAGAAGTAACAGAAACTCCCATGCGCAATTCCTAGAGACGTCTTGGAGGGAAAGAACCCCCTTTTTCTTTGACTGTGATTTTTGCTGGACTGTAATTTTGGAACCAGTGTTTCTTGTCATTTCAACTGCTTTTTACATTTGGGATCAGTACATTTTCATTGGATTGGAACTACAAATTTAGAGAGAAGAGCTTTATTTAACTGATTATTATACTGATATTCAAGGGCCTAGAAGCACTTGCTTCTCCACTGTTCTGAAGCACCACCGGAGTTTGCCTGACCCAAGCAGGACCCACAGGTATGCCCCTTTCTCAGCGGAGAGTCCAGGAAATGGGGTCACGTGCAAATAAATATTCATTTAATAACGCAAAATGGTTAAAGGCGAATTTTAAAAGCCCTGCACACACCAAAACCGGGAGATATGAGCGGAAATTCAGCCGGTGCGTGCGCAAGTGAAAAGATTCTAAAAAGGGGTGGAGTGTGGGCGTGTCCGTTGCACGCCGGGGTCCCCTGTCACGTAACTTTACTACTGCTATGGATGGTGTTTAAGTCATAAAACAAAAAGATCGAGGCTAATCAACGGGATTTTAAGGGTTGGGGCTAACAAGGGGAAAGGGAGGCTATTAAATTAAGGAAGGTTTGCAAGTCCTATCCCTAAACTGGGCAAACTGAGAATGAATGAGAAAATGACAAACAGCATCGGCGAGCATTCCTTATAAAATGCCCCCTTTTACATGGTAGAAACAGCATTTGCGTGCACATGCACGGGTCCATTTAAAATTGTGCGCACACGTACGCGCATGCAGGCTATTTTATAAATGGACGCATCTCTGGATGCGAGCCAGTTTAAAAGTTACCGTCCCTGGCTTTAAGAATAAAATACTTTTCTTCCTACATTTTTTTTGTGTGTTTGAGTCATTTGTTTTCCTTCTTTTTATTCTTTCACTTTTCTCTGTTTCTTTTGCCTCTGACTTCCTCTGCTACCCTCCCCCCCCCTCACTACAGACTTTTTCCTCCCGTCTCTCCTCCTCCTCCGGAAGCTACCTGTGATTCTCCTTTTCCTCTCTGTCTCAAAGCTGTGCTAGACTGGGGGCCCTGAGGGTAAGTGAGGTTGGCAAGTCGATGAGGCAGAAGACTAAGTCACTTTTGGAAGCTGCGTTGTTTGGCATCCAGGTGTGCTTTGGGCTTTTAATAGTTGCCTTTGCTCTTGAAATTAAAGAACTAATTTTTCTTTTCTTTAGGACACAAGCAGCCTGATTCGATAATAAGCAACCTCTGTGTATGGGGGCGTTTCACAGCAACCTTTTCCCTTTTTAAATTTAAAAGAAGCACCAAAAGCTTGTTTAAAAAAAGGCCAAAGCTGATTTTAAATTTTTATTTTTTTATTTTTAACTTTTTTTAACTTTTGGGACCTCCAACTTAATATCACCATGATATTAAGTCGGAGGGTGCACAGAAAA
Organism: Rhinatrema bivittatum; assembly: GCF_901001135.1. Taxonomy (NCBI): domain Eukaryota; kingdom Metazoa; phylum Chordata; class Amphibia; order Gymnophiona; family Rhinatrematidae; genus Rhinatrema; species Rhinatrema bivittatum. The sequence continues at coordinate 313,929,517 of NC_042617.1, forward strand.
GCAGTTTTTACTGCTTTTCTGAGCACTTCCCCGGCGCTGGCAGAAATTAACGCCTACCTTTGGGTAGGCACTAATTTCTTAAAGTAAAATGTGTGGCTTGGCTGCACATTTTACTTACTGAATCGCGTGGGAATGACTAATAGGGCCATCAATATGCATTTGCATGTTGCGGGCGCTATTAGTCTTGGGGGGGGGGGGGGGGGGGTGGACGCGCGTTTTCAACGCGCTATTACCCCTTACTGAATAAGGGGTAAAGCTAGCGTGTCGAAAACGCGCGTTGAAATGCCGGCCTGTATATTGAATTTAATTTGGGGAGGTGGAAGGGAGGGGGACTGGGGTGCTCCTCAGCCCCGCTACAGTGAATTCAATTTTTCAGGGAGTATCAGAAAGCCGCTCACTCCTTTGAATTTTATTTGGAGGCGGGAGGGAGGAAGAATAGGGCATGCGCACGCGACAAAGCACAAAAGGATTGAAAAAGACCCAAAATGAAACAAACTGAAACACAAGTCCCCACTGAAACAAACTAACTTTTTTTTTTTGCTTGCACACCCCTAGCAGTTAATCCAAATGAAAAGCATTGCATGCAGTTTTAAAGCAGTTCAAAAGTATTACATGCAATTTACAGTGTAGAGATCATAATAAGTTGCTACATAACGTGATTGGGTTTTGATGATATTGTTGATAAGAAAGAATCTTGCTTTCATTATGTTTTACAGAAAAAACAGTCTCTCAGTATTTACCCTCAAGTATCCGTTCACAGAGAATGTACCCTCGTTTGATCCCCTATCCAGCTATTTTAAAGTTAGCCGGGTAAGTATATCTGGCTATCTTTAGGTCAGCCCTATGGAGCGTCCAGAATTAGCCACATTGGTTAAGCAGCTAACTCTGAATAACTTATGTGGCTAACTCTGGCCTGCCCTGAAACGCCTCCCACCTGCCCCCAAATTATGCTGCTAGAATTTAGCCATATACGATTTCAAATATCACCATTGTAAAAGTTATTCATCTACATGGCTTCTGAATATTGGTCTCCCTATATTTTCAGTTGGCTGAAGAATCTTGTTTTTTAATTGGTGCCAGAAGTCCAAGTAGTCACTATGGGGTGAATTTTCAAAATGTTATGTGCATAAAAATGAAGACATATGTGCATAACTTCTACTTGCGTACTCCATATTTCATAAAAGTCGAAAATCTATCTGGATTTTCACTTTGCTTGCACATGTACGCATGTGCAAATGGGAAGGTCTAGGGGCGTACTTGAGCAGGGCCAACACACATGTAAGTCGCTATTTTAAAAGACATGTACATACAATTGCTAAATGTTTTACACTTGCTAATTATCTGGCATACGTGATGTTAAACGTATTTATGGTGTGGTACTGACTGGATGGGAGCTCTGGGTGAACCAAAGAGAGTTCAAGCTAAAGACCTAGGAAGGTCTGGATGACCTGGAGAAGGACTGGGTGAATGGATGGATTAATTGGTAAACTGGCTAAATTCATTTACGTGTGCATGTCTTAAAATTATGCATGGAAACCCGGATTTACGCGAGCAAGTCCTTTTTTGTTTTCACATGTAAAATATACGCACATATATTTTTAAAATAGATACATGTGTTCAATGCATTGCATACATTCGCACGTAAGCCTACATATGTGCTTGCAAAGTAGAGATACAGGTATTTTATAAAACACACATATATTATATGCATATGTTATAAAATACTTGCGATTTATTTAAAATTTATAGACTGCCTATCAACTTTGCCTGGCGGTTTACAGTAAAATATCCATAATCCAATGAAATATCAAATACAAAGGAGCAAACTAAAATCAATAAAACAGGACAGAAATAAAACAATAAAGCAACAGATAAAACATGCTTAAAACAACAACTGGAGTCTTTGCCATACGGTTTTGAAAGTTATTCTCTAAGGGGCAGATTTTCAAAGGGTTATGCGCGTAACATATGCGTCTAACCCCCGAAAAGCTGCTCCTGCGCGTGCCGAGCCTATCTTGCATAGGCTTGGCTGCATGCGCAAGTCTCGGGACGCATGTCCCGGGACTTTCCAAAATGGGTGGTCCGGGGGCGTGGCGGCAGTCAGGGGGTGGGGGTCGAGTGCTCCGGCACAGCGCGCCGGCAGTTGGCCGGCTCGCGCAAGTTACACCTGCCTCAGGCAGGCGTAACTTTTGGAGCAAAGGTGTGTGTGTGTGTGTGTGGGGGGGGATTTAGTTAGGGATGAAGGGGTGGGTTTAGATAGGGGAAGATGGGGGGGGGGGGCCAGAAAAAAAGTTCCCTCCAAGGCCGCTCTGATTTTGGAGTGGCCTTGGAAGGAACGGGGAAAGCCATCGGGGCTCCCCTTGGGCTTTGCGCGCGCAAGGTGCACGTGTGCACCCCGCAGCGTGTGTATGTTATAAAAATCGGGCGTAGATTTGTTTGCTGCCGGTTGCGTAAACAAATCTACGCCCGTGTGTATCTTTTAAGATCTGGCCCTAAAGTTTTGGGAAATGGGGAGCAACTGGTGTCACACCTTGGAAGGTTCTAGATCTTGTTTTCCTCAATCTGAGTGCTTTTAGGGATAGGGTATCCAGCTGTTGTTTTTTGGCTTGACTTTTAGATAATTGTTTTGGAACCTCATTTTCTTGACCAGTGCGGCTGATGCTCTTTATTGCCTTGAAGGTGAGACAGAAAATTCTAAATTTTATCCAGGGGGAAATGGGGATATTAAGAGGGGCAAGTATATTCTCAATTTCTGCTACCTGAGATTGTTTTGGCAAATACATTTTCTATCATTTGTAGTTTGTTCATTGTTTCTTTGGGAAGCAATATATGGCATTACAATTGTCCAAATGTGCAAGTGTAAACAAGCATAGAATGTCTACCCCAGTCCTATGTCATAAACCAAGAAATGGACTCCCAGTCTAGAGCCCAGAAAGATGAGTTATTATTAAAATTGTAGAGCATGGACGGCAAGGGGGTTGGGGGTGCAGAATACCAATGCCAATTTAGAATGACATAAGGCATGTTGTCACCAGTGTGCATGGAAGAACTAGGAGGGTCTCAATGACCTGCAGAAGGACTGGGCTAACTGGTGGACTAATTGGTAAACCTAGTAATTTCCTTGATGGGAGCATGTTGGAAAAGTATATGCATTCAATTCATTGACATACATTTTTTCAATGCACTGCATGTATTTGCGTGTAAGCCTACATATGTATGTATATTTCAGGGCAGAGATACACATATTTTACAAAACGTGTATATCATACATGTGGGTTATAAAATACTACAATAGATCTGCTCATGGCCATATATCTGTTTCCCTCTCTGAGATCCAGCAGAGAAAGGACTGAACAAAATGGTCACTGGCTGCTTAATGTGTTCTTAGTTTTACTTTCACCAAAAAAAATAAAATCAGTCAATCCATGCAACTGTCAGCTGGGATAGGTTAGTTGGAAAAGTTATAAAACATAATTAGTCCTGCTTCTTCCTTGTCCTATTCCTAGCCGGCTGTGCTCTGTCTGGCTTGAAATAAAAAGAAAAAAATCAATGCATTGCTTACTTCTGTCATAGACTTTAACAGCACCAAACGGAATGAGTCAAATAGGACTAAGATTTTTCAGAGAAATGTGCCCATTTGCTTTGGATGACCCGAACCAAATCTAAAATCACCTCATTTGGATCAGTTTTCACATTCAGATCATCCAAATGCACATCCCTGCCACAGACTGCATGTTAGTGTTTCAGACATACACACACAGACAGGCCAAAGCAGTAATCACACATTTTAACACCTGGGAAGGGTGGCATGGATATGAGCCCTTTGTGCTGCGTAGTTGATGCAGCCTTGTATACAGCTGGCAACGTGCCCTGTAGCGGGATAGATTGGAGCTTCACCTGTACCAGCTGCCTCTCCCACAGGTTGAGCCCTTGGATTCTGGTGGCCAGCAGGTCTTAGGTGGGTCTTTAGGACAGGGGCTAGAGCAAGAGTCCAGTGGCACGCTGGGTCAGGGCAGGCAGCTAGCAAGAATGGTCAGCAACAGGCAAGAGGTCAGATCCAGATAGCAGGCAATTGTATTGAGTTCCAAGTAAGAGGTCAAGATCTGAAGATTCAGGCCAAGGGTGGACGAAGATACACAGAAGACACAGGATGAGGAAATACTGGAGAGACAAGGGTGGATGACAGGCCTAGAGAAAGTCAGGAGGAGCAGCAGCTGGTGGCATCTCATGCCGCATTGAGCTGTGTTCAAAGTCCAAGGCAGCGTCCTGAGTGGGTGAGGCCTGACTGCTGGTGGCATCCCAGTCAACGGAGCTCTGTTGGCAACATTGGGGGCAAGTGAGGTGGCTCAAGGGGGTTTTCCCAAGTTGTTAAATGTAACATTATTCCCCCAAAGCCCCTTCCCTATTCTTCTGGGTCTAGGCTTCATGGGTAATCTTCTGTGGAACTCAGATATGAGTTAGGGAGGGTTGCAGGTTGGAGGCCAACTCTCAAGAATTCTCTTTGGGTCCATAGTTTTTCCAGGAGATGAGATAATATAACTGGTTTCACACTTTTCTGTACTCTAAAATCTCCTGGAGCTCAAATTCAGTGTCTTCCTTCAGAATAACTTTGATGGTCTGGAGAGGCGGTCTGCCCAGCCAAGAGAGAATTGTAGGTTTCAACAGAGAGTCATGGAACACATCATGAATCCGTAAGGATTCTGGCAATTTCAGCTTCTAAGTCACTACACTCGATTGTCACTCAATAGGAAATGAACCCATGAATTGCAGTGCAAGTTTCTTTGATGGTATTTTCAAGCATAGGTTTTTAGTGCTGAACCGAACCAGGTTTCCTGGGCGAAGTTGAGGCACTGGGCGATGTTTATTGTCTGCATGTTTTTAAAAATGCTCCGCCCTTGTTCTAGGACGCGGAGTGTCTTCTGCCAAAGCTCCTGGAGTTCCTGTCCCATCAGGTTAGCTGCCGGGCAAGGGACAGAGATTGGAACAGGTCTTGGTGTATGGGGATTCTGCCCTATCACTTTGTAAAAGGGTGATGACCCTGTGGAACTATTCACATGGTTATTTGGTCAGAATTCAGCCCATGGGGGGAGGGATGCCCAGTTATCCTCCTGTTGGCTCACATAGGCTCATAGAAAAGCCTTGAGGCTTTGATTTACTCACTTGGTTTGCCCACTACTCTGAGGGTGGTAGGCCAAGGTGAAATCCAATGTAATCCCAAATTTCCTGCACAAGCCTTTCCAGTATCAGGCTGTCAACTGAACTCCCTGGTCTGAGAGAATGTGAAGGGGGAGAGAATGCAGATGGAAGATATGTTGAACAAAGATTTTAGCCAGCTCAGGCATGATGGGAGGCCTGGGAGGGGCAAGAAATGAGCCATCTTAGAAAATCTATCCACTACCACCTATATGGTGGTTTTGCTGTCAGAGAGGGGATGGTCAATTGTGAAGTCAGTGGACAAATAAGTCCAGGGTCCTTGGGGGCTGGCAGTGGCAGTAATAGCCCCCAAGGTTGAGCTTGTACATTTTTATTCATGGCACATGTGGGACAGGGCTCTACGTAATGCTTTACATTGGTCTTCATCTGGGGCCACCAGTAGTGTCAGATGATTAATTCCAAGAATCAGGTAATACAAGGTGACCCGCCAGGCAGGAATCATGAGCTCACTAAGATCCGTCTGTTGTAAGTGATGGGGAACCACAGTCTTCCCTGGAGGAACTGTGAATGTGGCAGCAACCACAATTTTTGCAAGGTCAATAATATGCCATGGGGATTCCAAAGAGCCCTCAGTAACAAAGGAGTGAGAGAGGGCATCATCTCAGCAGTTTTTCTCAGCGGGATGGTACTGGAATTTGAAGTCAAACCAATTTTAAAAAAAGAAAAGACCAGCGGGCTTGCTCGGGGTTCAGTCTTTGTGCTTGCACTCAGTATTCTAGGTTATTGTGAGCTATAAAGATAGTTACTAAGTGATTGGTTTCTTCCAGCAGGTGTCTCCATTCTTCCAAGGCTAGTTTGACCGCTAGTAACTCACAATCTCCAGTGGTATAGTTCTTCTTTGCTAGAAGGAATTTCTTTGAAAAATAGGAGCAGGTCATGAGTGTACCATTATGTTTATGCTGCAGGAGGACCGCACCTGCCCCAAGGGTAGATGCATCTACCTCCAGGATGAATGGCTTGGATCGTTCTGGGTAGTGAAGGCATTGATCCAGAGTGAATTCCTCTTTGAGACACTTGAAAGCTTGGATAGTGTCCCTGGTCCAGTTTTTGGTGGGTGAGCATTTCTTAGTCAGGGCTGTGAGCAGGGCCGCCAAGGGGGAGTAATCATGAATAAATCCCTTATAGTAATTTGTGAGCCCCAGGAAGCACTGCAGAGCCTTGAGATCCGCAGATCAAGGCCACTGCAGTATGACCTTAATTTATTTGGGCCCATATGTAAGCCTTGGCGAGAGATAATATATACCAAGTAGGGAAATTCTTCCTGTTTGAAGGTTCAGTTCTCTACCTTGGTGTCGAGATGGTGCTCATGGAGCCTCTGGAGGGCTTGTTTTACAAGACATGGATGCTGCATCAGAGACTTGGAGAAGACTAGAATATCATCCAGGTAAATGACTATATGAGAGTAGAGAAGGTCCCAAAATATCTTGTTGACCATGAACTGGAAGACTGTGGGGGAGTTGTACAACTCAAAGGGTATCACTAGCTATTCATAGTGTTTGTCATGGTTATTAAAGGCGGTCTTCCATTCATCGTCTTCTTGGATTCTTATTAGGTTGTATACATTCCTGAGGTCCAGCTTGGTAAATATCTGTGTGTCCTGAAGGTGGTCAAAGAGTTTGGAGATCAAGGGAAGAGGATAGCTTCTTCTTTGTAATGGAGCTAAGACCACAATAGTCAATGCAGGGATGTAAAGACTCATCCTTCTTCCCTACAAAAAAGAATCCAGCCCCAGCAGGTGATGAAGAAGGGCAAATGAAGCCTCTGTCCAAATTCTTTTCTTAGTGATTTTATGAAGACTATGGGGAAGTGGTCAAATGATAATCTTTTAGTTTTGAATGCTAAAAAACCTGAAATTTTGAAAATTGGCACTTACATGGAAAAATATCAGGTTTTAATTGAGAGGCAACTAGTTACAGCTAGTACAGATGTGAGATTGCTTGGAGTTAGGCTGAATTCAAACTGGTCTATGGAAAGTCAAATCGATGCTTTGCTTCGTTCCACCTATAATCGATTGAAATTAATGTGGCAACTGAAAGCTTTCTTGAATTTATAGGTATTAAAATCTAGAGTTTATGCTCTTGTGATTACAGTTATTGATTACTGTAATCTTATTTATTGGGGAATTCCAGGCAATTTGATTTAGAAGCTCCAAGTGGTCCAAAATATGGCCTTGAGACTAGCTTTGGGTTGTCCAAGATGAGTCTGCTGCATCGCTTCTTGTGAAATTGCATTGGTTACCAGTCAACTGCGATGCAAATTCAAATTCCTGGTGCTTACTTTTAAAGAATTTGTGGGATCTGGGCCCGCCTCATATGTCTAATAGGATCTCACGGAAACATTCTTTACGAAACATATGTTCACAATATTGCTATCAATCTAAACATCCCCTGGTCAAGAGATTCTGACATGTTAGATTACAAAATTGATCTTTCTCAATAACTGTACCCAAACTTTGGAATGATATCTCCCTGTTTATTAGGGAGGAAACTGATTTGATTTGATTTCGGCAAAAGATAAAAACTTGGCTGATGGCTACAAAGCTTTTGCACTAAATTTGAACAAGAGTTGTCTGTTATGATCCCCAGTTATAATCTTGACTGATAGACAGATAAATATCTGGAGGCAGGAATAAGAATGGTAGGATGGCAGGTTTGTACTTGCATTTTAGATATTTGCTAATTTTATTTTGATGTTTTAATTATTTTATTTTTATTTTATTTTTAATTTTTATTAGATTTTATTGTAATAATAAGTTTTATAAATAAAAAATACATTCTCTTTAATATAGCCTCTGTTTCAGGGGCAGAGCGCCTATGGTCAGAACTTTGCCAGGGACCAAGTCTATGACACAGTCGTAGCAGCAATGAGTCCGCTGTTTGCTGAATACATCTGCAAAAACAGTATATTGTGGTGGCAGACCTGGGAGCTCTGAGGTACGTGTTTGAGCTAAGGGTGCCACAGGCGAAACTTTGAGGCATTGCTAATGACAGCTAGGGCTCCACTTGGCGATCTGTAACATGGCACAGTTGATGTGGGGCTGATGAAGGCCCACGGTAGGCCCAAGATAAGAACATAAGAAATTGCCATGCTGGGTCAGACCAAGGGTCCATCAAGCCCAGCATCCTGTTTCCAACAGAGGCCAAACCAGGCCACAAGAACCTGGCAATTACCCAAACACCAAGATGATGGCATTAACTAACTGACTTAGACAAGACATAAAGTTTGATTGTTCTTTGTGCAGAATCCTGTTAAATAGTGCGGGGTATGGTGGCTCTTGCAACATGCTCAGCAAAGGATCTGTGTATATGGACAAGATTAAAAGCACAGTATCCAATGGGACTGTGGGTATCCAGTAGTGATGAACCAATGCTTCATGGATGAACATGCCACCTGTGCCAGTATCCAAGAAGGTAAGAGCATCTAACAGAATGTTTCCCACGGAAAGATGTACTGGTACTAGCAATTGTGGAGAGATGCAGGGATGACCTAGGGTGGTCTCTCCTATCAGGCCTAGGTCCTTGAGTTTCCCAGCTTATTCGGATAACGATTTGCAAAGTGCCCAGATGCAGTGTAATACAGTATAGGCACAGATTGAGATTGTGGCGCCTTTGCTTCTTTTCTGCAGATAGCTTGAATCAGTCAACAGGCATGGCCTCTACTGGTGCCGGTCCGGGCTCGGGAGGTGAGCAGGTGGTCACTGGAAATTTGGGGCAAGGTGAATGGGGTGATGGACCAAACCCCTTTTCTGGGCCCTCCTCTGGAACCTTAAAGTCTAGGCGAATGGCTGATTAGGCCCTTCAATGTTTCAGGCAGATCCCTGGCAGCCAACTCATTCTTTATGCACTCTGAAAGCCCTTGCCTGAAGATTGCAGACTGTCACTGTCCCAATGCAGCTTAGAGGAAATGCACTGCATATGCCCCCACAGACCGAGAACCTTGTCTTATCTACAGGATTTCGGACAGCTTGGAAGCCATACGGCTAGGCTCATCGAAGATCTGCTCGAATTCTTTCAGGAAACGATTCAAGAATCATCTCTTTCCCAGAGGGGAAAGGCCCAGGCCAAATAGTGCCGCCCAACAAGGAGAGAATATACATTATCTTGACACGATCAATGGAAAATAAGGGAGCCTGTGGTTTGAACTGCATCCGACACAAATTTAGGAAGCCTCTACTTCTCACGGGATCCCCATTGTCCCTTGACGGCAGAGGCAAGTGCAGGGTGGAAGTAGTAGGCCTCATCGGCAGTAAACTTTAAGCTAACAAAATGAATATTCAAATGTAGGCAAAGCTGTATGTTGGCCAGAACACACCTGTCTACATCAGCCTGAGAATTATGTTGAGCTGAGGATGCATAGGAGTTTTCCAGACCATCAAATGCATCTGACGAAAGGACATGTGTGTGGTCTGGAAAGCTTCAGCACATCCCTATCTCAGGATAATCCTCTATATTGGCCTTGCAAAAGACTCCTGCTTTCTCCAGGACCCATACAGCTGCCCCGTGTGCTTCAGTTAAAACCGGTACTGTTTAATAATAATTAGTTTTGAAATTAGTTTTAAGGATGGGAACTCGGTGTGGCCAAGCTCGCCCTAATTGCCCTCAGTTTAAGTTCTGGCCACTGCTATGCCCCCCCCCCCACCTGGTTACACCTATGCGTTAGGCTATGCCGCAGAATACTCCATCAGTACTGTGCACACCATACAATACATAACATCACCACCAGCACTCTCCCTACCCCCAGCCCCACCAAACCTGGGATGAAAGGTGAGCTTCTCCTTTAATAGTGCTACCAGGAAAAACAGTAGTTGACTGATGGGCCTGAGAGGGTGAAAATGGGAGATTCCAGTGGAAAATAGCTTGGGCGTTCTCCTCTCTTTCTGTTTACTCACTCCTGGATCCTTGGATGTTAAGGCATGCTTGTTTGTGTTCGGCATCGCCTTCTCGCGGTCTCGCTTCTTTCGGTTCTGGCACACTCCTGTCTCTGTGCAGTGGATGTTCTGTCACTGTCATGTCTTCCTCCCTGTTTTCTCGCTCCCTCCATTTTCCCTTTGTGTATCTCTCCTCCATTCCTCCTTGAGTAGAAAGGATATTTTTATTGCAGAGGCCAAGTCTTCGTTTGACCCTCTCCTCTCTTCCTGTCATTGTGAAAGTTGCTTTATAAATGGGACTTGTCACAGTGACAGAGTAACTGGTGGCTGTTATGGTTATACTAGGAGGAAAGGGTCAAGGAAAGTTAGTATGGGCTTTGGATCCACTAAACCAGGTATAATCACCTCGACATGTTAAAAAAAAAAAAAAAAAGTGCAAATAAAATTATTCCCCTAACTTTCTGTACTAGGAGAATAACTGGAAACCACTGACACGCTTTTTTGGCATTTTAATCATCAGCTTTCAGAGACTCACAAACCTGCTTCAGAATGTGTTGCCAGTTTTGGACAGAGTGGTCAAGAAACATTAAAGGATGAAATTAGATACCCCTTAAGTTCCTTTAGGGAGGAGGAAAAGCATCTGGTTACTCTATAAGGCAGTAGATCTCACATTTTAAATATTTAGGTCCTAGTTTTTACGGTGTGGCAGCAGGGATGGCCAACTACACTAAGAAATGCCTTTGGAGCCCAAACCTGTTTTAATGCTGAAATTGTTACGCTGTATGCAAGCTGCTCTCAAACTGCTGCACTTGGGCCTTTTCTGGCTGAGGAGTCATCTGTGCCAAAATACTCAAAATGTTTCCCCCTTTCTGCCTGTGGCAGAATCGCTTGCACATCTGCCCCAGAACGTTTTATTTCCTGAGGGTTTTTCCAGACCTTGGCAGGCTGAGGAAGAAAGGGACTGACATTCAGGATTAGGGAGACTCTTCTAGTGCATCTTATCCTACCATTTTTGCACTGGTGGGGAGGACTCGTTAGGGGGGGATCATGTTATTCTATAGCCATTCCCCCACCCCCACCCCCCAGGCTATCTTCTGTGGATCCGTGAGAAGGAATTTTTGGGTGATGGGTGGTATGAATTATTTTCTGGTTATTATAGCGTTCTTGCCTCTGTTACTGGACCAGAGAAGAGCGGATTTTGCAGGGGATTTTAGCAATTTCAAATCTGCCAGGTCCACATCTTTCTGAACTGACCTGCTCCTGCTGGATTTGTGGAAGACGTTTTCTTGATGGGTCCTCGGCTGGACACAGCCAACAGTCAGGCTTTGTTTAACAACTCGAAAACAAGAAAGCTTGTTAGATTTACGGTGTATTAAATCCTTTCTTCCAATGTTACCTTTCTCCTTTCCTCAGACAGATGGCTGGGTGTAGCTGGCTCCCCTCGTGGGGCGCTTCTGCGGTGTGTATTCAAGGAAAGGAAATCCTAACGAGCGCTGCTCTCCCTGGGCTAGGTCACCCCATATTTATCAGTTTCTCAGACTGTAAAAGGCAGGGCTCTTGTTTATTGCTGTCTGAGTCCCCTGGGTTTAAACATTCTGTGGAACAGGTGTTCTCATGGCACTGTATGAGGGAGGAGATGGTCTTGTGTTCAGTTAATGTAATACTTCTTATATTGTGCCCATATTGTTTTGTAGACCTGTTGTGCTGTCAGTACATACATCAGGTCCACTCCTTTACATTCCCAGTTGCACTCTGCACTTTTTCTTCCTGGAGCTGCATAAGTATTCATCTGAAATATAGAAAGGAGCCTCTGCTGGTGACTTAACATATAGTAGCCTAGAGAAACTTGCACTCTCTTCAGGATCTGCCATCATTTCCTGGAACAGTAGATGAATTTGACCTTTGTACATGAGCTTTCGAGATCACCAGTGGTGAGGATGCGCTCGACTTTTCAAGACCTGCATGGTCTTGAAAAGTCGAGCGCATCCTCACCACTGGCTGCTTGGCAAAATGGTTTGCGACAGCTCTGCGCATACACACACACACACACCTCTAGAAGAAACAAAGATAAGTCCACACCGCCTAACAGAAGTCACTCGGTGGTGACTTGATTGCTGGGGGTCTTTAGAGAAATAGAGAAATAGAAAAAAGAAAAAAAGCAGCACTGAAACTGGGAAGAGATGATGAATTTGAAACGAATAAAAGGTCTGAGGGACCCGCCCCTCCCCCGACGTCATCGCTCACGGAACTGATCCGTTAAAGGCGCCAAGCCAGCAGGCGCCGCGCGCCATGCATCGCACGCCAAAGGGGCATTCCCCTTTGTGCACCCTTTCGTGCATCCCCTAGTTTTAAATATTCCCCTTGTTATCAATTTCTTCTTTATAATTGTTTTACATTTCTGACAAAGGTAATGTATGCTTTTTAGTATAATTTGTTGATTGTTCTATGTAACGCTCATAGGCGAAGTTATGTTTTATTATAAACCGGTGGGATTTGTATTTTATACAGGAATGTCGGTATATAAAAGTTAAAAATAAATAAATAAATAAATAAGAGTTGGACGCTGTTACTGATTAGATCTCTTCCAGTGGGGTACACTTTGCAGACTCCAGTTACATTGGATCCAGACTGATGGCTAATGCTAGGTAGGGAGGCAAACTGAAAAGGTTACGGAATCGAGATCCACTCGAGAGTAGAGTAGGATGGTGCTGCATGATTATGCACAGTCTATTCATGTCACAATATCATTGCAAATTAAGAGATTCTTAGAACCTAGTGTGTGTGGGTCTCGGCACTGGAATAACAGGGCACTGCACGGCAAGACCGACAGTGTCGTATGCCTGTGTCTCAGTATTGGAATAACAGGGTGCTGCAGGGAAGGACTGAGGTGAATTCACAGAACTATATGTGTGTATGTTGGGGGGGGGGGGGGCAGTTATTTGTACTAGAATAACAGAGAATAGTGCAGGGCAGGAGTGAGGCGCACACTGGTGGAGCTGTGAATATTGGGGTCTTAGTACTGGATTAACTGTAGGTTACATTCTCTGGAGCTCCTGCCGGGGTGTAACTATGGCCTCGGATTCTGGGACAAAAAAAAAGTATAGTCCAGGAATTCGCTGTCCCACAAGGCCCGGGTTTTTTTGTTGTTGTTGTTATTGATGCTGTCGCATGTTTTAGGAGGAAGAAGAAATTGATTTAAAAGTGTTGGGAGACTTTTACATTAAATGTTCTATGAGGAGATAAGAGGAAAAGGAAGTAAATAATAGTGAAGTTTTTTTTTTCAAGCAGGGCAGTTACTGAACAAATCTCTGAGGTGACACAGCCTAGCTAAGCGGAAAGCACCACAAATGTTCTAGCCAAGGAAAATAGATAATTAAATGAAGGTGTGGTGATCAGTTTGGCTAGAACCAGAGAGAGGAGGGTAGTCCATTCTGCTGGACCCCACGATCTCCATAAAAGGGGAATAGGAGAAAAGAAACATTATCTGTATCTGCAATATCTGCCTCAGCATTGGTACGTAACGTGAATTTTGAAGAGAGAAGACAAAGTCTTAGCGTGAGAGAAATCTATCAGTGTTCCCACAAGAGTGGAATGTTTTTACACTATGTCAGGGCTGGCAAGCCCTCGGCTTCCAAGAATCAGATTGAAAACACAGGAAAAAAGGAAGCAATTTCAGAGAAGAGGCTTTAAAACACCACAAACTAATTCAATTAAAACCATTAAAAAAACACACACACACAAAAAAAACTTGAGAACAGAAGCCAATGGGAAGCAGGAGTCTCTGTCTCTCCACACGACCCCCAGCTCCTCAAAGAAACACATACCCCAAAACCGCTTCTCATCTCCTCCGTCCTTTCGAAACTGCCGGTGCCCAAGGCCACCGTCTACCCCGCCTAATGCTTCTGCTGGCCCTGAGAGGAAGGCAGGCGACTGCATATGGCCCCGTGATGAGCGGTCCCCCCATCATAGTTTCAAACTCCACCCATTTTCCTGGGTGTGACTGACAGGACGGAGTTTCCGCCAATGGCAGTCGCACAGAGAAGAAAAAACTAATCCAGGAAAACAGTTTTCCTGCAGGTTTTTTCCCCAAGATTGAGATCGTGGGGAGGGGGGGAGGAGTTAGATGAATGCTGATATGGAGTGGTGGAAATTGCTTCAGAGTTATAAATTTTGACCAGAGATTCTCAAAGGTTTAAGTGGGAAAACTACAGAGCTGAGTGTTCCTTGGACAGTGCCCTTCTGGTGGGCCCTCAGAGTTGCCTGGGACTGCTTTATGACTACTAGCCACTGGTTAAAATCCATTGTCACACACACACACAGTTACTGCAGAGTTAAAATGGAATACATAGTCCAGGATGTGGTTTGATAACAGACACAGGGATGATCCTTGTACGATGTCAGCAAGTGGAGGAGTAGCCTAGTGTTTAAGCAGCAGGCTGAGAACCAGGGAAACCAGGATCAAAATACTGCTGATATTCCTTGTGACCGTGGACAAATTACTTCATCCTCCATTGCCTCAGGTACAAACTTAGATCATAAACCCTTTAGAGACAGGTATTTATACCTGAATACAACTCACCTTGATATACCAATGGAAAAATGTGAGCTAAATTTAAAAAGAGCACACTCTGAATTCCATGTTCTCTCTGCGTAAGTGAGGCTAACCAGTGATTTGGTGACTGCAGTCTCTTTTTGCTGCCAGAAACCAGCTTTTAAGTTTTAAAAATATCCAAAAGGTTGAGTTTATCTTGTGATTGTTCCCTCTCCCCCTATACTTTTGAGTCTCCTCCATGCACTGGTTAATTTATCGCTATCTAAATCTTGGCTGAAAGCTTAAGCAGCTCTTGCTGGAGCCGGGGCTCTCCAGTGCGTTTCACTGGAGCAGAACTCCTGCTAGAGTGAGAACAGAGCAGGCAGTCAGGCAGGCAGCGGTGGCTGTGTGAGTGGCGATGTGGGCCCAGGAACGGGGCACGGGAGAGGAGCCTCTGCACCTGCATGGCAAAAAAATCTGGTCACCCTGAAGACCCAAGCCAGATCTTCCCAGGCAACACCGCTGTGACCGCATGACTTGTCTTTTAGAGTGCTGTGTGCAATCAAAGATGAATTTTAAAAGCCAATTGCGTGCCACAATTGGGAGATGCGCGTGCACGAAGGACATGCACACGTGCGCTGGGTTCTAAAAAGCCACCCACCTGCACGCGCATTTCCCGCTATGTGAATATCTCAAGCTGATTCCAAAAGGGGCGTGGCCAAGAGATGAGTGTGCAAATACTCCTGTGCCGCACAGCTGTTATGGGGGAGGTGTAACTTAAACCCCCCCCCCCCCCCAAAAAAAAAAAGATCTGGGATAACTGTACAGGCTAAAGACCCACGGGGGGTTTAGAGGACCTCTCTCTAGTCTGGGCAAAATGGTGGATGGACTGGTGAAACTGGTCATGGCGTGCAGGCACAGCTGTTATAAGATTCCCTGGCTTGCACGGCTCGTGCTCCGATGTGCGCAGCTGGGTACGTCCAGTTGCAAACTAGGGTGGACACCTAGACGCGCCCAGGCTATTTTATAATATCGGTGCATACGTGCGCCTGTGTGATAAAATAGCCGTGTCCCTAGGTGTGCCCCGATGCACATGTGTGCCCCTTTGAAAGTTACCGTCCCTATTTACTGTATACATATTAATCAAATGAAAGTTGACTTGGTGGCCCTGTGGTCATTTTCAGTCCCTGCAATCCTGCACCTGGCATTAAACCTGATCCTTGTAATTCCTCTAGGTTATCCGAAAGATCTTCTTATCGCATTGCACATTTTTGATACTATGAAATGTATTAGCACAGGTGGCAGCCAAGAATTTCTTAGGCACATGATACAGCAGTTTATACTGTAAGTACTCTTTTTTTTTTGACAAAATATTTATATTTTTTTACTGTCTTCTTTCTGTCGGCTTCTAGGATGAAACAAGATATGGTTCCAGTCCGCTGGCTATGCTGACAGCAGCCTGCAACAAGTTTGGTGGTGCAAGTCCCATCCGAGATTCGGCAACACCCGGGAAAAGTGGGAACAGTTCTGTGAAGAAACTCTATAGCCTCAGCTCTGATCTGTCCATCGCCAAAAGCAGAAGCTCTGACATCATGGGGGACTCCTACACTGCTACCTACCCCAGTGGGAGCGGCTTAATGTCACCCTCTGCCAGCCCCCAAGCTTCCACCGCCTACAGCACCGACTATAATCCATTCTCCTTCCCAGCATCCTCTGCTTCTCAAGACCCATCCCTCTTGGTGTCTAAGGGGCACCCTTCAGCAGACTGTCTGCCCAATGTCTATACTTCCTTGGACATGGCACATCCATATGGTTCCTGGTATAAAGCTGGCATCCATCCTGGCATTTCCAGCAGCTCGACGAATGCCACAGCCTCTTGGTGGGACATGCATTCCAATAGCAACTGGCTAAGTGCCCAGCCCCAGTCAGATGGCCTGCAGTCCTCTCTCCAATCCATGCCAACACAGAATCCCATCAATGCTCAGCTACCCAGCTATGGTTCTGATTTTACCACTTTGAACCCTGCCCCCTACCCAGCTGTCGGGATCACCTCGTCGCCTCACCTCCTTCCTTCTGGCCAGCACATGTTGTCCCAAGACATGTACAAGCCCAAGCCAGTGGCCAACAACTCACTGTTGGACAGCTCCATTGGACTTAAATCTCCTCGAGGGGGATCCTACAGCAGTACAACAGGCAGGTCGTCCTGTGACTGCCCCAACTGTCAGGAGCTTGAGCGGCTAGGGACGTCAGCGGCCAGTCTGAGGAAGAAGCCCATCCACAGCTGCCACATCCCTGGTTGTGGGAAAGTCTATGGCAAAGCCTCCCACCTGAAGGCTCATTTGAGATGGCATACAGGGGAGAGACCATTTGTCTGCAATTGGCTGTTCTGTGGGAAGAGGTTCACCAGGTCTGATGAGCTGGAAAGGCATGTCCGAACCCACACCAGGGAGAAGAAGTTCACCTGCCTCCTCTGTAATAAGCGCTTTACCCGGAGTGACCATCTTAGCAAACACCAAAAAACGCATACTGAGGCCGGTGGCATCAAAGCCACAGAGGGAGAGGCTGAGAGGGATGAGGTGGCAGCTGCAGCAACTTCTCCCTCCAACGGTATGCAGGACAGCTTGGCCAATGGAGAGGAAAAGGCCAGCAGGAGCCCTGAGCAAAGCAGTTTGCTGGAGATCTAGACCTAAGAGGAAGCACCCATTTACCTGCAGAGCCTCCAGTGATGGGGAAATCATCCCTCCCTCTCTCTCTCCAGCAAGCCTACAGCAAAGTTGCACATCCTCTGGGCTCTTATCCTACAAGCAGTCTAACGTTACTTTACAGTCACAGAAGCTTGAATCTTATTTCTGCTGGAGGCTGTCCTGTCCACGGATCGTAGAACTCTGTATGCCCTGAGAGAGGCTTCTACGCTCAAACTTGCCCATTCTTAGCTGCGGGAGCCCAGGCCCCTCCTCCCTCTCCAGTCCTTCTATCATTCACCCACACAGGGGGTCTTGTGGGGGCAACCGTAATCTCTTTTTTTGCTCACTGAACCCTCATCTATCCCTGTGGCATTTTGGATTCAAGACTCCTTTTCAACTCTTAAAACATGTCCACGTTCAACGGGGAAGGGGGAAAATGTCGCTGGAGGATAGCTGAAGGAAAGACATTCATCCAGACAGCTTTTCCTGTAGGAAGACTAGAAGGCAAGGACATTATGTACTAGAGAAAAATAAATGATAAGAGGAAGGGAAAGCTTCAACAGACGTGTTCAAACTGACAAGCGTTAGAATATCGTCAAGCAAGGATGGCCAGGACTGATATTGTAGAGATGAACTCTTCCCTTATAAAGCAATGAGGGAGAGGAGGCTGACAGGTCTACTTGCTTAGCATAGGAGAGAAAATATTTCCTGGACCAGCTTGGTGGGATAGTGTGGACTGATCTCTCTCTCTATCACTCAACATTTCCTGAAGGAGCAAGGACTAAGCAGGGACACAGTCTGCTTTCTGTCATTTTATTTAAGCTATAAATTTGTATTAATTCTATTTATGGTTTTAAGTTATGACGAATTAAAGGGACCTCTTATCGACAGAGAAGGACCTAAGGCTGAGGATGAAGAGGCTGCGATCAGGCTGGAAGCAATTTTGAAAACGAATCTTTTCTGTCCTTTTAGTATTCTGGGTCATGGACCTCAGTTTGGAATAATCTCAAATGCAGCATGGGGGAACGGGGGTGTGTGTGGAAGACGGATGAAAGGAAAGAGGTTTGTTGTAGCTTTAGCGAGAAACATCTGTCCTCCGTGGCAGGTTATTTTAATTTAATAATTTTAAAATATAATTTCTTCTTCGTTTTATGTTATTTTTCACTCTGAAAGTATCTTGTAGCCGAGCAACTACGCACAGTTGGTCTGAAAATAACGTCTTCTGACAAGTGAGGGGTTTGGGGGTAAAAGAATAGTTTAAAATGTTGCACTTTTTTTCTTTCTTTCCTACAGAAAAGATTTCCAAGTTATCAGCCATTTGGCACTAAGAGCCCAGGTGATGGGGGTGGGAGCAGAGTTGGGTGGGGGATGTATGAGAGTGCTGGGGGCCACCTCGAGGCCTCCTTTCTGAGCCAAGTTCCAAGCCAGACTTCAGCAACATATTCTAAGCCACGTTCTTGAAAATGTGTAGAATATTTTGGCAAATAGTTGTTGAGGACAAAAAATGTGGGCGAGATTAACAAATATATATATATATATATAGAAATGAAAAGAAAACGCAACACAATTTTCCATAGCCTTTGAGTGTGTTTTGAATCGAGGTACCAGATTCTGGACGAACATTTGCGTTTCTGGAAAAACTGTGCACTTTTGGCAAGAAATTCTCCCCACCCCCCTGCAAAAAAAAAAAAAAAAAAAAAGCAAAAACAATGTCTGTTTCTTAAAAGAAAATATGGGCATCAGACTCTCAGAATTCAGGGAAAGTTTATTTGTTTTCCCCATTTTCTTTCCAAAGATTTGCCATATTTTGCTGAATATTTCATGCAGGCAGGCACATCCCTACTGGCTGGGTTTCCCTGTTCTCAGCGCCTTTAATTGAATCCCGTTCTCCTCATCGCCCCAATCCTCAAACAAGAAATACCGCTTTTTTTTTAACAATTCTAGAATACTTGTTTTTTGGTTGGTTTCTTCTTTTCTTTTTAAGGAAATTCAAATCTTTGTTGTCAGTGCTCCCAGATAATTCTCTGTGGTTTTGAACAGTTGCTCCGCCAGCCGAAGCGTGAGCAAGGTTAAATCATTCCGTCTGCATGGCTGGAAAAGCAGGCGTTGAGGCTTTTATTCACTTCTTCCCCGATGCATCAGAAGCGATCATCAGTGCGGGTGTTAGACCTGAGGCTTCCGTTAGCCTTGGTCTGGAGATATTTTACTTATGAAAAAAATATGTAAGAGGCACACTCATGGCAGTGAAATTCTCCAATCTCAAAGAACTTTAATTACAACTCCTCTATGGGCAGCTAGCTTGAGTTACCCGCAGCTCTTGCCTGACCTGCGGCTTAAGGCTAGAGACGCTCGGCGTTCTAGTTGAAAATGCCTTAAAAGAAAAGTTTACCGCAGAGAAAACCTGGAAACTGAAGCTCAGGATGTGTTCTTTGCTTGCTCTTCGGGGGAAGAGAATCCTAGTTTCACTTCCTCCTAACTGTTCCTTTCAATGCATCTATGGAACATTTTGGAATCTCCTCCTCTTCCCTATTTTCCATTTTGAGCAATTTTAAACTCTGGCATTTGAAAACTGCTACAAAAGACTCTTGAGAACTGTCAGGCAGAAATAAGAATTAAACAGATACCTGCCTTATGGAGTGCAGGAGCTGGTGGTTGTTGCTGCTGCTGTGGGATGTAAAAGCAGAAGAGGCTCTGGCTTTGGCCCTCAGGCTTTGAGAGCTATCATTTCGCTCTCATTTTCAGCATGCAGTTAAAAAAAAAAGAAAAAAGCGAGGACTCGTAGTTGGAGGTCAGGGCAGGGTTGTCACCTCACCAAACAGGCTGACCCAGTCCTCCTGCATGGAGGTATAGATCTGGAGATGCTAATCTATTGATTTCCCTAAGAAAATCAAAACTGCACCTCCATACATACAATGGGGCAAAACTAGGGCTAGATCAGCCTTTTCAATTGCATTAGGGCAGGGGTAGGCAAACTCCCGTCCTCGAGTGCCACAAGGTATCTACACTGACGATGCATGAGAGGTAACTATTTGCATGCACTGCTTCCACTGCAAGCAAGTGCATCTCATGCACTGTCAGTGTGGACATCTTTAAAAACCCAACTGGCTTGTGGCAACAGAGGATTGGAATTGCCTACCCCTGTGTCCGGGAGAGGTGGCAACCCTAGGCCAGGACAATCAGCCTGCCGAGTCACTAATGAGGGAGTTGTTGTGACTCTCAATCACTGTTAGGAAGTGACTTTGCTGATTATTTGGCTAATGCCAGTGATGTCTCTGCAGATGAATGATGTGGGAAGGAGGGTAAACGGATTTAAATTAAAATGTGGATGGCGACCCTGCTAGTGATAGGAGGCAGGAGACAGATATTTTTTCAAAATGGCCACCAAAACCCTCCGACGAGAATCTGGGGCACTCGACCAGTGGTTGCATGTTTTAAATATACTGATGCAGAAACTAGCATTGGATGCCAAGCCAGCAGCAGACATTGAGTTGGTCCATCTTACTGTCATTGACTTAGAAATGTGAGATTGTAGGCAGCATTGGATTTCTAAATCAGAATTAAGACTACAGATCCCAACATGCTTAGATTTACGGCAACTGACAAACTCCAGCCTGGATCAGAAGGGCCTGCCTTGCTTGGAGTAGGCAAGAGTTTGTATAACAAAAAAGACCACAATTAGTAAAAAGCTGGTCGCTGTCAGGAACCTTGTTTTCAACATTTCATATAGAAGTTTTACTGTAAGTGCTTTCTTAAAAATTGTTATTCACACGTAAGCCCAACACTCAAACGTTTTCATGTCAGAGCCCTTCCAAAGCAGCGTTGCTCCAGGGAACTGTTTCACCTGATTTGACAGTTTGTGTTGTGTGTTCTGTTACTAAAATGTTTTGTTGTGATTTTTTTTTTCCTATTTATTTTTCTCCTTGTTTAATAAAGGATTGGTGATGTTTAATTATGTTAGTGTTTCTTACATTTGTAGTACTGGCAGATGCCCAAACAGCTGATGTAAAGGAGGAGGTCCCTGGCATGAAGAGCTTACAGACCTGGCTCCTGATTCCTCCCCCCCTCCTCTTCTCCACTCACATCCCCCCAAATACCCAAAGTATACTGTCACTTACATTTCAAAGCCCAAATCCCCCGTTCCTCACTAGTCGCTGTCAGGATGTTACGTTTCAGATTTGAGCAGCGGCCCGGACTCTCGTAACAGGTTCTGTAAATGCAGAAATGATTGTAGAACAATGTTTGCCCTTGCAGGACACATAGGTTGTGAGCAATGGATGGCCTTGTTTCAAAATGACATACAAAACTGACGTTTTTATCCTTTATAAGTGTGTAGGTGGGGTGGAGGAGGAGTACTTTCCTCCTGCTCCTTTTGGGCTTCCAGTGGAACTGGATCCGGGTTCTGTTTGGGCGATGGCATGATAAGACAGGAGTGGCCTGGGAGCAAGCAGCTCTTTAATCACCTTGGTACTACGCAGCTTTTTTTTTTTCATTTTTCACTTTTGCACAGACAATGCTGAAAAAAATGATTATTCATGTCTCCTCTAATGTTACCCTCCTAACTCCGCAGGGAAAGGAAGATGGCCACACAATTGTGCGCCTGATCACACTGACTTTAATCTGTTAAACAAAAATAACATGAAAGACATATTTGTATCAAACCAAAAAAAAAAAAAAAAGTCAGCTTTCAAATAATTCCAACCTGATTTGAAGGTGGGAGAGTGGAAGTGCTGGTGCAATCCTTCAAAGGCTGCAGATTGGTCTGGTGTTTTAGGCTACCCAAGATTTACAAGTTAACCTGGTTCATAGACTCAAATGTATGAAAATATATCTGCTGCATATTCCTTGTGGTTATCCTGAAAATCAGACTAGTTTGCATCCCTTGTGGACCAGAGTTGCCTACCCTTGCATTAAAACATTAATGCCAAGTTGCTCACAAATCCAATTTGTGTGTTTTTTGACTCTTGATACTTTGGGGTTATGGTCTGTAATTCAATTGTTTTTTTGGATGAATTTTTTATTTAGTATTATTTTTCACATTTGCTTTTTCTGGAATAAAAGGCAAGCACCTCTAACAGCCTCACCTCCCATTTTTATAGTTCTTTCCTGAGTCCCCTCTCTTTTGCTCTTCAAATTGAGGAAGCTATTAGAGGCAAAAAGACATCATTCAAAAAGTGGAAATTGTGCTCAAATGAGGAAAGGCTGACAACTTCTGCCAAGTTAAATGGGAAACCGCAATGAGGCAGGCCAAAAAAGAATCTGAGGAGGATCTTGCTAAAGAAATAAAAGCTAATAATGTTTTTGTAAAATATACATCGGCACCAGGAAGCCTGCCAGCGAGTCAGAGACCACTAGATGATCACGGTATAAAAAGGTACATTTTGAAGATAAGGCCACAAGCAGAGACTCTGAATGTATTTTCTTCAACTGGACTTGCTACATAGAAAGTTGGGAAGCATCCCAAACTAGAGTCATTGATTTCGGAGGATAAATCTGAACCACTGACTGAAATCGAGGTGATGGGAGAGGAGGTTTTAGAACAAATTGATGAATTAAGCAGTAGAAAATCACCAGGACCAGATGGCATTCACCCAAGAATTCTAAAGTAACTCAAATAGGAAACTACAGAGCTACTATGTAATCTACCACTAAGAACAGCTTTGGTGCCAGTAGACTAGAGAGTTGCCAATGTATGAGCTGTCTTAAAAAAAGGTTTGAGGGGTGACCTAGGAAATTACTAATCAGTAAGTCCAATGTCTTCTGTGAAACTTGGTAGATCCTAACATACAGGCCAATCCAATACAGTGCGCTCAGCCGAGCACACTGTTTAGCCCATGTTTGGATGTGTGACCAGAACCCCTTATGCTATAAGGGGATTAGCGCGTCCAAAATGCACGTCCAACCCCCCGCGAAGGTAATAGCGCTCGTCACATGCAAATGCATGTTGAGGAGGCTATTAGCTATTCTCTCCCAATTAAAAAAAAAAAATGCGCCCAACATACACACCTGCAAAAATGAACGCCTGCCCACAGCAGGCGTTTATTCTGGAGGAGCCCAAAATAAACAAGCAGAAAATGCTGCTTTTCTGTACCTTTTTTCGGTTCCTCTGGCTTAATATCATGGCGATATTAAGTCGGAGGAACCGAAATAGAAGAATTAGAAAAAAAAAAGTACCGGCGATCAGGTTAGGAAAAGGGACACTCAATTAACGAGCATCCATTTTCCTAACCCGTGGCTGTGCCCAGGTTAGGAAAACGGATGCTCATAAAACTGAGCATTCATTTTCCTAACCGGGTGACGGCCACCTCTCCCGGGTACCAGCTGCCGAGGAGGCGCTAGGGGCGCACAATCTCCCCATGTGCCTCCTTTTTACTGCGGCACCCGATTTAAATATTAAATCGGGCACCCGAGAGAGATGGACTGGCGGGCGTTAAGGGAGTGGATGCGCAATCACAAGTGCCTGTTTAACGACCGCTGATATTGTATCGGCCTGATAAAAAATAGAATCATTAGTCATAAAGGTAAATATGATATGCTAGGTAAGTGCAAACATGGCTTCTGCATGTGACTAACTTGTTGGAGTTCTCTGAGTGTATTAAGAACATAGATAAGGGGGTATCCAGTTACCATAACATACCTGGATTTTCAAAAAGCTTCAAATAAGATCCTTTGCCCAAAGCTCTAAATGAAGCAAATTGTAATGGAATAGCAAGTCTTTTCATGGAACAAAATGTGCTTGAAATATAGGACACAAGAATAGGACTAAAGAGCCACTTTTCATGGTGGAGAAAGGTAAGCATTAGTGTCTCGAGTATCTGTGCTGGGACCAGTTTTGTTCACTATATTCATATATAGAGATGGGAAAGCTTACCGGTGATACAAAATTTCCGACAATCATAAACCAAAACTTATGGTGAATAGCTACAATCATCATGCAGTGGTGACACCTAGTGGCCAGATTGAGGGTGTAAAATTGCAAGGCTCCAGAGAGCTCCGATGCATGGCACTTGTGAATGAAGACCAGTGGTGCCGTAGTGCATCAGAGGCTAGTGCTGACTGAGCTGAAAGCCAATCCCCTCCCCTCCCCAATAACTAGGTCATTAAAATACATTTTGAAATGAGCGTGATGCTGGCGTTGCAGACGGTGTGGAGTGCCAGGAGGAAAAGATGGTATGTGTGTCAGGGGTTGACTTCTAATCCCATGTCCCTGTGCCTTTAGGATTCAGTTAATGACAAAGTATTTGTCACCTGGCTTTCTTGGGCAACAAACCGAAAAACAAATCCTGATTTTCAAACATGGTTTATCTGGCTGAAATGCAGTATTACAACATAATATTAAAGACTGGAATTATCTCCTTGGCCTAAAGGTAAGGCTGGGAAAATGCAAGCTTGTCCTAGCGAAGCTCTTATGATGTGAAACAAGTGATTCCCAGTGAACACTGCATTCACTGAGGCCATCGCCTGAGAATTAGCTGAACCCTGTACTCCATCCAGTAACTCAAAACTGGAAAAAAAGTGATTTGTACGGAATAGAGGGAGAGCAACTGCTTGGAAACTCGGGTCCAGCTTCACTAATCAATAACACTTTGGAGTGAATTTTCAAATAAGTTATACGTGTAAATCCTTTTGAATATTATCTCCTTTGCGTTTGACACAGTTCCTCATCCTGAGATTAGTCAGGGGTAGAGTGGACAGAATTCCATCGGGGTTTTTCTGGTGCACATGACAATGCTATAGGTCGCCATGCAGGCATCGCAGCGCCTTTTGTGCAGCTAGAAGCCATTAAATAATGGAAGATGAAGGAAACAGGTAGAAAAGGGGCCCGACATAGCAAAGGAGCGCACATGGCACCAAGAACCCTTAAAACGCTGATTCTGCACTTAATTATGTACTGGCAAAGCACTGGGAGGTGGCGGCCTTTTCCAGGAGCCTGGGAAGGCTCCTCCCTTCTCGTTGTCCCATGATGCAGCAGTTTGCTGCAATAATTAAAAAGCCCTCCGCATTGTAGTTAGGACAATCATCCTCGCTTACCTCACAATCAGCAAGTGCCCAGCACACAAAGCTCTTCTCTTTACTGCAGAACAATCAAGTCTTGTAGTGATACAGGGAGGGGGAAGGAAGGTCATTATCACAAACACCATGTCTGTGAGAGTCAGAGAGGAAGCCTCTCATGGGATTTAGATTCTGTCCTTCTTTCTCTCCAAGATAATAAAAAAAAAAAAAAATCATATTGCTGTTACTTTTAACTCTTCAAGGCAGAGCTGAGATTTGTTTTGGGGCTTCTAGATTTAATCTCCTGTTCTCTCTGACTCTATGGGTGAGTTACTTATCTCTTTGCGCCTCAGCTCTAATCACAGCTCTGTCACTGACTCTCTGTGGGACCTTAGGGTGTGTCACTTTATCAGCGGCGGATTCCCGATGAAGACCGGCCTGGGGATTCGCCGTCCAGGCTGGCCCAGGAGATACCATGTGGTCTGCCGAGCGCGGCTCTGTCACGGCCGCGCTCGGCAGACCATGTGACTAGCGTGACCGGCCCACCGGGGGATGCCTGATCTCCCGATAGGCCAATCCGCCCCTGCACTCTATCTCCCTGTGCCTCAGCTCTAATCCCAGCTCTGTCGCTGACTCTGCAAGTGACCTTGAACAAGTCATTTAGAGGCCTTTCGCTAATGTTTTTAAACCTGCAAACTAATCAAAACTGAGTGTACAGTAAAACATCACTTAGCATGTTATGCAATAAGTTTTACCCTGTGCATGTTAAATTGTTGTATTCCTAATAGTGTGCACAGAAACTAAAATTAATCTATGCCAATCATCCCTGGACCAAAAGTGTAAGGGACCTCATATGCCTTCCTCCGTCCTACTTCTAAGCCAAAGTTTGGATTTGCTGAGGCCCAACATCCTTCCCCAACTCATTCTCCCTCTCTGCCCTGGAAGGTTCCCCAACCCTTCTCCTACCTCATTCAAGGTAGAGCACAAGGAGATAAAGAAAGAAGGAATGAGCTTGAGGGCAACCCCAAAAGAATATATCTACAGATAAAAAAAAAAATTTGAATAGAAGCAGCTGCAGAATGTGAAAATTGAAGACAGGAAAAGAAGCAAGCATGGATAACCACTGAAATACTCGAAAAATAAGTGGAGGAGTAGCCTAGTGGTTAGAGCAACGAGCAACAAACCAGCGTTCAAATCCCACTGTCGCTCCCTGTGACCTTGGGCAAGTCACTTTACCCTCCGCTGCCTACGGAACAAAATTAGATTGCAAGCCCTGTGGGGATAGGGAAATACCTACAGTACCTGAATGTAATCCGCTTAGAAGTGCCGAAAAACGGAATATAAAAATAAAGAGGAATAACTACTGAGGGATGAGAACAACAACTATAAATACAAGCAATAAAAAGAGAAATTCAGAATGATGAAAGGCATTTACAAAAACAAAACGTGAAGAACTGGACAACCTCATAACCCTTATAAACCAGGCAAATGCCAAAGTCAGGAGATGTGGGCATACATAGGACATGAGCGAGTCCACCCACATTTAAAAGCCGCCTACGTGTGCGCACACCTCCCAATACCTGAATATCTCACTTTGAATGGAAAAAGAACGTGGCGTGGAAGGGCTGAGGGATGTGCGTGCAAGTATCTGTGTGCCCAGGTTTACGCAAGTTTACTTCTGCTAGGGGAGAAGATGTAATTAAAAAAAAAAAAAAATACAGGCATCCCTGAGGGGTTTAAGGGGTCTGGGGTAAGTAGGGATGAGTTCAGGCTACAGAACCGTGGGGGTTTGGAGGTCCTAGCGCTAGCCTGGGCGAACTGGTAGATGAACTAGTGAAGCTGGTCATGGCATGGATGCTCACCTGTTATAAAATTCATTTGCGTGGCTGTGTGAGCCCATCTGCAAAACTGGGGTGCACATGTACACGTGCTCGGGCTATTTTATAACATACGCGAGTATGTGTGCCTATGTTATAAGAGTGCCGTGTTTCTGGGCGTGTACCAGTGCACACGTGTACATGTGCGTCTACGCGCATGTTTGGAAGTTATCTTACCATTTACAAAAATGAATCTGAAATATAAGAAATGCAAAGTGAAATCAGGAGTGAACAGCAGAGTGAACAGACAGAAGAAAAAAGTACTTACAATGATGACCAACAGACAAAACCCCTTTATAATCTACTAACAGACAGGCTGATGCAGAAAGGTGCATTCCACCAAACACAACCACTTTATCTGCACTTCAAAGCACGTTTTCTGCGCGCAAGACTTACTGCCAGTGCTGCAAGGAGTTTTGAGCTCAGCAGACGACGTGCGTTACAAACCGGGAGTACCGCTTTAGCGCTCTTGCATGAAAATCCCCTACAAATGAGGGCATTAAACAGTATTCCACGATGCAGAATGGTTCAAAGGCCCAACTCGATTTTTTTTTTAGCGATTAAAACTTAACTCCAGGTCAGAGATAAAGTTAAGTTTCCAGCTCTTCTGCACTGGCATTTAAAATCCGAAACAAAGGGGGGGGGGAAAAAAAGTCAAAGAAAGAAGTTAGCCGGCTAAGTGCGGTTTCGCCACAGAACTTATTTGGCTATCTGGCTGCGGTTTGCCGCTACTTAGCCGCACAAGTCAGTACATATCAGTTAAACGTTGTCTACCCATTGATGACTGACAGGGGAGAGAATACAGAGAACGGGAAAAGTAAAAGAGAAGTAACCCCAGGACGTAGCTTCTCCCCCACTTGCTTGCCATTTAGAGAGAGAATTTTGAATCTCAGAAACTGAGGAAGAATGGGAAGGGTATAAACGTGGCACACACTCGATGGACATTCAGTATTCCCGATAATACTGTACCACTGGCGTCTAAGAAAGAAAAGCTTCTAGAGAGAATAAACAGATTATGTGATGTAAGATCAATGGAATGATTTGAATACCCGAAAGAGGAAAGCTACGCTGCTCAGCAAAAAAAAGAATATCAGTGCGATGGAGTGTTTGATGAAAGATAGAAACTGGAAAAATCAAAGATCACAGGAGAGGGCAAATGATTGAGAGAAGTGAAAAGAAAACTGGGGAAAACAAAAAATTATTTTGGGATTTGTAAGGAGTTCTTTAAAGGAAACAAACTGAAAGCTAAAGAAACGCAGATCAGGATTGCCAGTAAATGTCCTGGCAGTCAATAAAAAGCAAGCAAAAATGGGACAAGATTTCATGTCACCACAAGCATCCCGGGTGACAGGGCCTGGGATTCCAGGCAGTGGTGGCTGGGCTCGAGCCTATGACTTCAGCAATACCCTGCACACACCTTCTCAGCCAAACATGGACATAGAGTAAGAGCTCATGAAGAAAATACAGGCGTGTGAAATGTGTTGCAAAAATAATTTCTGATTTAGCCTTCCCCTGGCCCAGTTATAGAAGTGGAGGGTGCATGAGTCCCGTTTAAGGGGTCTGGCAGATGTTGAAATGAGCCCTCAAACACAGATATCTTGTACAAAAGCATTGTCAAACACCATGACTGGCCTAATTTGCCCAATGATTTGCAAGAACAATTGCACATATTTTCAACAGGGAGAAAATACAACTCTGTTTCTATCCGTGCATGCTGAATAGGTGTCTCCTGTCTGCCAGCTCCTCAGAGCTAAGGTGCTGACTGCTCATTGAGACTTCTAAATTGAGCCTTCAGTGCCAACGGGAAAATCCTTTTGTTTAAGGCAGAAAACGTGACCAGCCCACATGGACAGATCTAGATGTATGCTACTAACTGGCCAACATGCTAAAACACTGGAGACGCTTCTCTTATCCCAGCAGAAAAGATATACCGGTACGCCAATGGTCATTTACTGTGCCCATTCACAGTCTTGCTGGAAAGACAGGGTTCTGAGCATTGCAAGGTCTCTGAACACCCTCCCGATTTCTAAGGCATCTTTGCTTCTGGTGGCTCTCTCAGTCTTTCAGATAAAGACATCTCTGGAAAACTCTCCAGAATCGTAGTACACCTTCTACTGAACTAGCTACTTCTCATCCCTTCAAAGGGGTGATGGAAACATGCCATTTCCCTGAGGAAAAGTAATAAATTTAATTATGTTAAACTGAAAGTGTTTTTTCATTGAAGTTTGGCCAACCCTTCAGTTTGTCATTTGATGGCCCTAGGTCCAGTACTATAGGATTAGTAACAGCAAGGGATTTCCATTCTCTTTCAGTCTCTCCACTGAGCTGACTGTGATTGGCTATCCCAGGGGCACAAGGCGGAGTTAGAGGTAGAGAGTATGGTCATTTTGAGTTAGGTTTTGAGGAGTAAGGAGTATTTTTACTTTCTCCCGGCTGAGTTGGGCCCACTAACTCAGCTTGGTGTTGTGTTAGAGGAAATTCCTTATCAATACACTCTCTGTCTCAGAAGGCCCGCCTCCCCTTTAATGAGAGAGAAGTTTTTGTACATTTTCGGTCAGCTTTTGGATTAGTTTTTGTCTTATTCTGGGGAACACCCTGTGCGTTGGAAAGGAGAAACCCCTCCAATCCTGAGAGCAGGGGCTGGAGATCTGTGAACAACTCCTCTACTCCCTAGCAGAATCAAGAACAGAGACAGTACTATCCAACATGAGAATTTTTGGATTTTGCCCTTTTTTGTTCATGTGGAGGTTTTTCTAACCCTCTGTATAAACTGGTGAAGGAGATAAAGAGCTGTGAGCTGAACTGGAACATCTCGTCTCTTTCCCTGAGAGGTCCTTCAAGGTTGTACCATCAAACCTTGGGAGACTCCCAATCAGATTTCCACCCCAAGGGGATCGGGACACAGGCTGTGGGCGTCAGACTGAACTTTGGACTCAGGTAGGATCTTTTTTGTGACGTGGGGCCCCCCATTAGGATTCTCCCTCTACTGGGCTGTTGCACGACGAGTAGGCAGGGGCAAGCTCCCTCCCCGGAGCTGGAGAGATGGACACCGGCACCCCAGCAGAGACCCCGTGTAAATAGTTCAGCTGTACAGTTTCATTTGTTGAATGTGTGTGGGACAGTGATTGACTTTTTGGAATTAATCAGTAAATATGATTTCAACACCCAGTCCAGCCTGTCTGTCCTTGAAGAGAATACAACACCAGAGAGATATACTTACATCAAGAGAAACACTCCATCACCTGGGCCATGAAGGAAACCCTTTTCCCCCGTAGAAAAAGCAAGAATATTTCTGCATTACCAAATTTGGTAATGCAGAAATATTTTAAAAATAGAGGCTTTAAATTTTGTGGCCAAATAGTTCAGGCTTTTCCGGATGTCTCAAGGGCTACTCAGTCAAGAAGAAAACAATTACTTGAAATGAGATAGAGGGTGGTTTCAATTGGAGCCACCTTCTTTCTCAAATTTCCATGCAAATGCATTATTATATATCAAAAAAATAAGTTTATCTTCCTTGACCCTGCACATTTAGAAGTTTTTCTTACAGATAAGAGTGGATGAGGGGAATCTAACAGTTTATTGGGTAATATAACTGGTATAAAATAGATAGGCTCTTGTATTCAAAGAGTGAATTTTCCTTTTTTATTTTAGTAATATTTTCTATATACGATGACTTCCCATATTGTGGACTTAAAAATTGGTAAAAACTAAATGTGTGTTTTCTTTTATTATAATTGCTTTGAAAAGTTTAGTGTGTTTTTCCAAAATGTTACTTTTCTTTTTCATTGTAAATGTATTAAGAAATTGGGAAAAAAAAAAAAAAGAAAAAGCAAGAAGATGGGGAAGGATGGCAAGAGCAGCCCTGACTAAAAATACTTTTATGGCCCTAGGGGATGCAACAAACCCCCGACTAAGGGTTACCGAAGTTCGCTGTAAGGGCATGTATTCAAATGAAAGGGGGCATGAGATAAGGGGCGGTGTAAGAACTAAAGATCTGACTAAAGATCTGGTCAAAAGGAAAATGAGATTTGTTGGTCATGTATTCAGAGGCTCTGGTGGCAAATTGTTAAATTTAGTACTGAAGGGAACAACAGAGGGCATGAGAGAGAGGAAGGAAGAGAGCAGCATAGGGTGATGTTAAAAAAAATAGTCAAGATCTGGAAACATATGTGAACAAAGAGGAAAGCCGAGCATAGGGAGAACAGGTTCGCAAATCTTCATATCAGAAATGGCACCTACTGCTGCTGATAACCCCAGTACATGGTAGTAAACTCAGTCCTTCTTCCATTTGAAGTCAGCACTACAGGTATCACCGTGCACTGAGAGGGGAGAGCCAAAAAGCCAGGAAGAGTTCCCTCCCGAAACTGGGTTGCTCAGCGATTCTGTGTGTTCATGTCATCAAGGACAGGATAAGCAAGCCCTAATTTTGCTCCGTTGCTTGTAGTGATTTGTAGTACTGATTTTCCTAAAAGGTGGTGGAGGAGGAAAATTGAAACCGGGGTAGAGCCCCTCTGGGATTTCCCCTACTTGTTAGGGATGTACATTTGTTGGTAGATTCGTTTCATTCATTTTGGTGCATATCTCACAAATGGATAGCAGGAACGCACCAACCTTGGCAATGACAGCGGAAAAAGGTCTCTGCCACAGGGAGGCGCTGTTTAGAGAGAGAAAACATTAGGGGTGTGCATTCATTTTGAACTTATAGGTAAAACGCAACTTTTTTTTTTTTTAACTTAAAAAAGTGATGAGGCGAAAACGATCGGATTTCCAACTTATTCAACATAGGGGAATCACGTGACACCGCGTCACTCTGACGTGACGCCGACATCACGTGCTCCTCGCAAAGGAGTTCAGAAATGGCGTCCTGACTCTCCGCTCGACCACCAGGGAGTTTGGGTAAGTCTTGGGGGGGGGGGATTAAGGAGGGTGAGGGGTTTAAATTTTTATTTAGGGAATCGGTGCACGTATGGACATAGACTCAACTTATGGAATTCTCCATATGTCCATATTGACCGAAATTGACCCCCCCTTTCGACTTATGGACTTATGAACATAAACTTTTGGTCTGCACATCCCTAGAAAACATGCTGTTCCATCCTATTCTGAAGCAGCCTATTGTTGTGACAGACTCAATTTGGTCAGCATTGCAGAAGCTCAATAGTTCTGTAATATTCCTTATAGACGTTATTGGGAAAAATGATTTTAAAAAATTTGCATGAAAAGAGTAATATCCTTAACCCTAGAACAAGAGCAACCTGAGCTATCTGACAATACTCTCTGTTGCTGAAATTATGATTCTGAATCATGAGATTTTACTACCCTCAGATATAGCAAGCTAACACTTAGGGGTATGAAGCGTGGGCATGGTATGTCCGGGTTTAGAACTAGGCTATTTTTTTTATTGGGGGATATGGCTAACCTGGCCATATGTAATACTTTCCAGCTTTTGCACCACAACAGATAATTTTAAATCTGAAAACTGAAAAAAAACCCCTCAAACAAATCCCAAATCCCATGTGGTTGGTACATTCTGATTTTCATTTGGGAATAAGTTTTGCTAAAAAAAAAAGAAAATTGTCTCCTATAATACACCTGCATCAAGCCATCTCACCAGATTAACAATGTTTTCTAAAAATAGTGGCACACCCAATTAAAGTTGCCATCAGGTTGTTCTGTCCAGCTGGCTGCATGCTATACAAGGCCAGCCCTAGCAGCAAGCATGTGTAAAACTCGCAGGATAGCTGTGCTGCTGTCGTGGACTGTGGCATAAAAGTCTGAAAGTGTTCACACACATGAGAAGACTTATGGCACCGTGGCCCACTTTGATTCAGCTAGAAGTCCAAAAGAACAGAAGGAAACTGTTGACAGCCCTCACAAAATAAAAGAGAAGAACCTTATTTGCAGTGCTGTCATTTGTGCCGAGTAGAAGGTGTTTGTGTATCATGTAGCACATGTGTTGCCTCATATACCCCTGCTTTAAACGTTTTGGGTATATGAGGGAACATATTCTGCTGAAGGATGAAATGTGCTTCTGTGCCTGTAACTGGCCACACATTCTAGAGAGTCTTGGCTATTTTGAGGGAGCTGCCCCTACCCTGCTTGCATGGAGCCACAGAGGAACGAAAAGCTAAATTTAGTCATAAGCAACTTAAGCAATCCACAAGTAGAGGAGGTCAGTAAATCATTTAGAAACCAGAGGGAGACAGAGAAAGGAGGAAAAATCCAGCAAAGGACTGAGAAAGATTCTTATATAAAAGTGTGTGAGAGACAGAGGGAGAGGAAAATTACAAAAAGGATGGAGAGAGTGAGAGAAGAGGGATTGGTAAAAGGAGGGAGGTAGAGAGTGGAGGAAGGAGATACAGGAGGAAGAGAGATTGAATGAGGAAGGTAAGAGGTGGAGACAGGGAGGATATACAGGAAGAGAAAGGAGACAGAGAGAAGGAAGTGGGAGGAGGAAGGAAAGAGGAAGAGAAGGAAGGATAGACAAGAGAAAGCTGGGAGGAAAGAGAGAGACAGAAAGGAAGGAGAGAGACAGAGAAGGGCAAGAGACAGGAGGAGGAGAGAGCGAGAAGGGAAGAAAGAGAGACAGGGAAAGGAGGGAGCTAGAAGGAAAGAGGATGGAAGGAGGAAGAAGATGAGAGATGCAAAGAAGAGCGAGAGGAGGGAAAAAGGATGGAGTGAGCTCAGAAAGATAGTGACAGAGAAATTGGAAGAAAAATAAATCAGAAAAATAAGATACCTGTCTAATTCTCACATCTTCAGCAGCCGCTTCTGATTTGGGGATTTCCTTTTCCAGTTGCTGAGATGCTTTCTGGTTGAATGGGGGGTGAATCTTCATGTTGAGAAAAGCCAGCTAAAGAGGTCTCCCTTATTTGTTTGGAGATTTCAGGGCTGAAAGTGAACAGAGAAGAAGTCACATGGAGGAGGGGGAATGGGCTGACCGCTGGGGGATAGGGAATGGAGCAGAGGCAAGGAATCTCAAGGATAGATGAAGGGACAAAGAGAGGAATAAAATAAAAGTAGGGATGGGGATAGGATTAGGTGAGGGCTGGGGAAAGCAATGGGATGAGGGCTGCAGCCTTTCCTGCAAACCCCGCTACACACACACGCACACACACACACATGCACACACACACACTCTTCTCCTCCTTGACCCTTCAACTCACATTCTTCTTCTTCTTAGTGCATAACCAGGACCATTTACAAATTGTGAAAAATGGTGCTAATTTATTTTGGCCCCTATTTTTTTGATAATTACTTTGTTTTGGGCCTGCAAGCCTTCCTGTGCGTCTCCTTACATCTGGAGGTAGAGGGAAACCACAGCCTGCTTAATTATCTCTCAGCATCGGGAAGGCCGGAAGAGCTGGAACTGGATCCCTTCTGCATAGCGTGACACTTTAGATCAGTGGTTCCCAACCCTGTCCTGGGGACCCCCCAGCCAGTCGGGTTTTCAGGATATTCATCTATATCCTGAATTTCTACAGAGTGAATGATTAGGCCTGGCCTTACATCCTACTAACTAGAAAGCGGAAAACCCGACTGGCGGGGGTAGGGGGGTCCCCAGGGGGGGTCCTGGGGACAGGATTGGGGGGGTCCCCAGGACAGGATTGGGAACCACAGCTTTAGATCAAACCGTTTCAATGAATGACAATACAAGCAGAGAAAATTACAGAAAAGGCATAACATGGTGTGCTACTCACAGTCT
Source organism: Rhinatrema bivittatum (assembly GCF_901001135.1). Lineage (NCBI taxonomy): Eukaryota > Metazoa > Chordata > Amphibia > Gymnophiona > Rhinatrematidae > Rhinatrema > Rhinatrema bivittatum. The sequence continues at coordinate 313,964,384 of NC_042617.1, forward strand.
TATTGAGCCTATGACATTTCAGTGGCCTTGTGCAGAACTCACCAGACACATCTTCTGTAAGCTCTTTTGGACAGGGATCCTCATAAGAACATAAGAAATTGCCATGCTGGGTCAGACTAAGAGTCTATCAAGCCCAACATCCTGTTTCCAACAGAGGCCAAACCAGGCCACAAGAACCTGGCAAGTACCCAAACACTAAGAAGATCCCATGCTACTGATGCCAGTAATAGCAGAGGCCATACCCCATTTTTCTACATTGGCGTTTTGATGCTGTGCATGTACTGCTCTGTGATATCTTTAAGGCCCTGTTTTCATGCTTTATGTGTTTTATTTCCTCTCTACTCAGGATGAAATCACAAGATTGCTATTTAGTGTGCACAGTAGGGCCCTCAGTAGGGCAGGATATCTATCACATCGTACCTGCCCTGAAGATTTTGCATTTATGTTTCAGCATAGGGGAGTTGGGAGTGGCTCGCTGAAAGTTGCCCAGCCGGCTGATGGCCGTGGTAGGGACTAGAACTCAGCTTAGCTTTCTAGCTAGTAGGCTGTAAGGCCAGGCCTAATCATTCACTCTGAGGAAATTCAGGCTATAGATGGAGTAGAGGCACATCCAGAGAAGGGCTGCTGCAATGCTGCAAACTGTGCAGTAACGGCTAAAAGATGAGACTTGAGGACCTACATATGTATACTCTATAGGAGAGGGCAGGAAAGAGAGAGGGAAGCTAGGCCAGAGACCTTCAAATACCTCAAAAGTATGAGGAACGCACAAGAAGCAAACCTTTTTCAGCAGGAAAAAAAAAGTGTGACAAGGAAATATTTCTTTGCAGAAAGGGTGGTGGATACATGGAACTTCTGCTCAAGAAAGCACGGGATAAGCAGAAAGGAGCCTGAATGGTGGAGATACGAGAGAAAAGCTGGAGAATAAGCGGGCTCTGCGGTAACGCTTGCAACAGAGAAAGAGGCTGGACAGACTAGACACATTTACTGTCTGCACATCAGGTTTTATATATCCGACTCCAAAAGATTTCAGTGGGGAAAAAAATAACACCTCCTTTATGCACAAAATGGACTTGCTCAGCTCTTTAGCCATCAGGCCAGTCTTTCACCCATTGCATAGTTTGTATGTGATTTGTTGTTCACAACTTTGAGCTAATGGAAAAGTGGGTGAGAAATCTGTTAAATAAATAAATACCTGGAGACAGAAAGTCCCTGTAACCAGTCAGTCACCTCCCCAAACATGCACAGGTACTGAGACACACAAAGCAGGCTGACTGAGGTCATAGGCTTCCTAAACATGCCCAGACAAATGCACACGTTTGCAGAGGAAGACACACACACACACACACAACCACCATGCAAGGTATGTTCTTCCCATCTGCCTGGTTCTTCTTCCTACTGCTGTCTCTTGCCCAATTGCTAGCAGAGGACATTCTGTGCGTGCACACACACACACACACAGACACACGCAGATACCCATCCTCCCTCCCTCCCTGCTATAGCCCACCAGGGCAGGGCTGGTGGCACTGCTGGTGCCACAGGGTCTGAGCTCTGCCTGGCTCAGGCAGCCACAGACCAGCTATTTCCACTGCCTCGCTCTCCAACCACGCTTTTCATCTTGGCTAGCCTCCGTTTGGGGCTTTCTTGGTTTCTCCTAGATGAAAAAAGCCTCAAATTCACGAGCAGGCTTTTGCCAGTACAAATACAGAATGAGGGGATGAGCTTGTGGTGAGAAGGGAGGAGGAGGCGTGCGGCAGCGACATGTGTGAATGGTTACAGAGCAGGAGGTTGGAGGGGGTGGGGGGGGGTCTGAGGTGATCCCACTCCTCTGCACTCCCGGATCTGCTGTGAGAGGGGAAGTTGCCACCACACTACAGCCATGAGAGTAAGAACAGGAGGAAGGAGCTACGAAGGACTGTAAACTGCAAACGTTTTAACATAAAGAAATAACAGACTTAGAAGTAGCTGGAGTTACCTAGCTAAGCTGAGTAAAGTTTTAAAGGGGAAGGATGGATGCCACTAATGCCCTCTACTTAAGTGCACCAGGGCAGAGATGACTAATCCAGGGGGTATAGGGAGTGTCACTTTCAGAAGCAGCACTAGGCTTCATTAACCATCATGTACTGCCCTATTTATTAACAAAGAAGTGACTTATCACGAGATGCATGCAGCTGCCTGCCATTTAACCCTGGGTCACCTGTGGCCCTCAGAGGCCAAGCCTGGCTCAAGTTATGTTGAGATCTTTAGTCCCACCCCATAGCGCTGCCAACAAATCCATGTGTTAAGGGTCAGGTTGATCCAGGCCTGGTTTTGCCACACTGCATGCATGGAATTCTAGTTCTGACTTCCTTAAGACAAGCATGACTACATCTCCCTGCATGCACTAGGGCACAACCAGGACTAACTCACTCTTTCCCTTATAACATATCTTAAGGTGGAGGGGAGGATTATTACCTCCTATAGGAGGTTCCTGCTGGAAAGTAAAGGGGGAGCTTGGGGTAGTCCCTGGTGGCTGACAAGAGAAAGAAGCAGAGAAGGGGAGTGAAACAATTCTTCAGAGAAAGATCCCTAGTTCCTGCCTTGCCTAGCTGCATGTTGTACATACAGAATCCGTGTATGGGGCAAATATACCTGCAATATGATACACAGCAGTGTAGTAGAAATTTGTCAGAGCAAAATCACCCAAATCCTCTAGGCGATTTGGTAGATGAATGATAGGGCTATAGTGCTATCAGGGTACACAGCACTGTACATGATAATCAGTTTGTTACAATGTTTCTGCCCCAGGGAGCTTACAACAGCAGAAAGGTTAAGTGACATACAGCCCGATACTGTAAAACCGCGAGAGAGCAGACGACCGCCCGCTCTCCCGGCGCACGCACCGGCCCTTTGCCGGTGCGAGCTATCCAGTATGCTCCAGCATGCAAATTAGGCGACGCGGTGCAAACGAGGGAAAGGAGGCGCTAGGGACACTAGCGCGTCCCTAGCGCCTCCTTTTGGCCTGGAGCGGCGGCTGTCAGCGGGTTTGACAGCCGACGTTCAATTTTGCCGGCGTCGGTTCTCGAGCCTGCTGACAGCCACGGGCTCGGAAACCGGACGCCGGCAAAATTGAGCGTCCGGTTTTCGGCCCGACAGCCGCGGGCCGAATTCAAATTTTTTTTTTTTTTACTTTTGGGGACCTCCGACTTAATATCGCTATGATATTAAGTCGGAGGGTGCACAGAAAAGCAGTTTTTACTGCTTTTCTGTGCACTTTCCTGGCGCCGGAAATTTCTTAGAGTAAAATGTGCGGCTTGGCTGCACATTTTACTTACTGGATCCCGCGCGCATACCTAATAGGGCCATCAACATGCATTTGCATGTTGAGGGCGCTATTAGGTGCCGCGGGTGGGCCGCGTGTTTTCCTCCCCTTACTGAATAAGGGGTAAGGGAAAACACGCGTCCAGAGCAGGCTGACAGTGCGCTCCGACGGAGCGCACTTTACTGTATCGACCTGTCAGTAGGGTGGTGGAGAGGGTAAATAGAAGCAGGACCATCTAGTAGTTCATGATCCTCCCTGCCCCATCCCTGGGACATTCACACTGTATTAGTAGCTCCCTGACTACCAAGTCAGTGGTCAGCACCCCAGCTGGAAAGGAATTTTAGGGAAAGTTAAAATAATGCCACATTGGTATAACATTAGCAGGTGGCCCCGCACTGAAGCAAGCGTCCACCTTTTCAAAAAATGATTTAGAGTTCGCAGCTGCAGCAGCATCACCAATCCCTCGGAGTCAAGGCTGACTATCTTGCATGATTATCCTCTCTTTGGATCGAAAGATGACTGGTAACGATGGTCTGGAATAGACAGATTGTTGGAGCTTTGGCATTTTTTTCTGAGCAGGATGGATGGCTCTCGTTTGTCGATTCAGTCTGTGGCAATGTTGCTTCTGCAACTGCTGCCACCACTTTTCTGCTTCCGGTTGAGTTTTTGATGTGCTTAGATCCTGGTAACGTTTTTAAAGCCAGTAGAGACTGTCATTTTAAAAAACAACAATAGGGAGTTGTCCATAAAAAAGAGAGAGACTGTCTGGTTAGTTCTATGGATATTTTATATGCGGGGCATTCTTGGGCAACAGTTTCTCATGAGTTGGTGTCAGTGTTGAGCTCTTTCCTGTTGTCCTGGCAGACATATTGAAGTACTTTCTCTGCCCTCCTATTGAAGTTATATCTTGACTGAATTGAAGAAATAATACTTTCTTTGAGAGTCTGGCGTCAGATATTTGGATGATGTACTGGGCCTAGATGATTCCAGATGATCATCATTTTGATGCTCACGGTGTTTGCTTGTGAGAGGATGCTGAGATTGGTGTGTCTGTCTTCTGACTGCATTTGGATGATCTTCCTCAGGTAGCACTGATGCTACTTCTCCAATGACTTGAGATATCTCCTGTATGTTGTCCATGTCTCGGCTCTTTATAGTAGGGTGTGGATCATGATTACGACTTTTGATGCCAAGATCATTGCGCATCTGTTTCCTAAGATGACTGAAGGTTGCATTTACCCATTCAAGATGATGTTGCATTTCTTCATTGATGTCAGCCTTCAGAAAGAAATGATTTTCAAGGTATGGGAAATGCTCTACATTTTCCAAAGTCATATCATGAATCTGGATTGCTGGAAGGAGTTCTTGGGTTCAACCAATGCTGGCAGATATCTTATGCTACTTTGACTCACTGCACAGGGTCAGAATAGTATGATGTCAGCCAGTGCCATTTTGAAAAATGGCATGGGAATGGTAGAGCAAATGGGGATCACTCCTGCCTCACTGAAAATTTTGGATTCAGTCAACTTTTCATTCATTTCCTTCATAAGGAACTGAACATTGACTCACCATTTAGGTAAAATGAATGCACATCCGTAGAAGTCAGGGTGATTGTAGTTCTGGTTTGATGTCCGCTGATGTTAAACAGTTTGCCATCCAACATCCGTTCAATAGTTTAGCTTTATTCTGACCAGAAGCTTGTCAGAAATGAATATTAAGAAGATTGTTGGGGCAATGACACAGCCCTGCTTGATTCCTGTTACCTTCAAATGGGACTGTGATGGATCTTTCACTGAGAACCGCCAGATGCACACTGCCATGAAGCAGGCAATGAATGGTGATGAATTCTGGAGGCATACATACTTCAGAAGGATCTTTCAAAACTCTTTTTGGTTGACAGAGTCAAAGGCTTTTGGGATGTCAAAGAAGGTCATGTAAAGAGTTTTCTGTTGCAGAGATTTCGTCTGCAGTAATAGGCAATGAAGGTCGTGTTTGTTCTCTTTTTGATGGCCTAGAACCATACTGACAGGTGAATTTTCAAAATATATGCACGTAAAAATTTGCATATACGCATGTAAGTAGGTATTTGCATATTCCATACTTTGTAAAAGTAGAAAACACATACGAATATTCACTTTTGCATGCATATATATATGCATGTGAAAAAGGGTGGTCTGGGGCACTCCAGGGTGAAGCCAACACATACACATCAAGTTGCTATTTTCAAAGACACGCATGAACATTTGCCAACTTACTCATGCATTTTTACACCTGCTAATTGTCTGGTATAAGTGATATTAAATGTGTACTACTGGCAGGGTGGGAGGTATGGGTAAACTGGGAGTGGTTCAGGCTAAAATACCAGGATTCCAATGATTTGGAAAAAGACTGGGGGAACTGGTGGACCAATTGGTAAAACTGGTAATTGCTTTGATGTGTGCATATTTTAAAAGTTGCCAACGTACACTTGTAAATTACTTTTGCATATAAAAATATATGTGTGTATATTTCTAAAATAGGGAAAATTAAGTGCATTCAATGCGCTGCATGTATTCGTTCGTAAGCCTACATATCCTCATACGTAGATGGGTAAAGATACGCATATTTTATAAAATGCGGGTATATCATTATGCATGAGTTATAAAATACTATGGTAAAACTACAAGTGGGCATTTGTTTGAAAGTTATCCTCCCTGAATGTGAGAGGAACTCTTTAGCAAGTGGGAGAAATTGGTCCAGGAGAGTGCTTGCAGTATTCTTTCCTGTGATGGACAGCAAAGTAATCCCTCTGTAATTTCCAGAGCAAGTGAGATCACACTATCGGGCTGATACAGTACAGTGTGCTCCGGTGGAGCCCGGGTTTGGCTGCACGTTTTCGACGCGCTAGCTTTACCCCTTATACAGTAAGGGGTAAAAGTGCGTCGAAAACAAGCGGCCAACCCCCCCGAACCTAATAGCGCCCGTAACATGCAAATGCATGTTGATGGCCCTATTAGGTATTCCCACGCGATCCAGAAAGCAAAATGTGCAGCCAATCCGCACATTTTACTTTCAGAAATTAACACCTGCCCAAAGGCTGGCGTTAATTTCTGCTGGTACCGGGAAAGTGTACAGAAAAGCAGAAAGAACTGCTTTTCTGTACACCCTCCGACTTAATATCATAGCGATATTAAGTCGGAGGCCCCCAAAAAAAAAAAAAATCCAAAAAAAAATTTTTTAAATCGGCCTGTGGCCCGCAAGACGGACGCTCAATTATGCCGGCGTCCGTTTTCTGAACCCATGGCCATCAGCGGGTTTGAGAACCGATGCCGGCAAAATTGAGTGTCAGCTGTCAAACCTGCTGACAGCCGCCGCTCCTGTCAAAAAGGAGGCACTAGGGACGCGCTAGTGTCCCTAGTGCCTCTTTTTACAGCGGGCCCTCATTGGCATATTCTTCCCCCCTGAATCACGTGCACAGGAGAGTGACCTGTGCGTGCGCCGGGAGAATCGGCCTGTATGTTATTCAGTGTGAGACACCGGGCAGTTACCATGGTCAGAATGACACTGGCAGAGCAAAATATTGAGAAATGTAAGGATACAACAAAATAAAGGTTGACTACTTATCCCTCTCCAGAGTGTACAGGCTGGCAATAAAAATAATGCCATTTACTGCTGAAACTTGGCGCTGTAGTTGCTGGAAGAGGGAAGGAATAGCAGTTGCATATTAATCATTTAGTTCAGCAATATTCCACATTTTTTAAGTTTGTTGCAATTTGTCATGTACTCTCACAGTAACACCCTGTCAGTGCCAGTTGATCTTCCAACAGTGCGAGCTTCCTCACAACAGTGAGAGCTTCCTTACAACAGTGCCATGTCAGTGCCAGTCGGGATTCCAGCAGTGTGAGCTTCCTCAAAACAGTGAGAGCTTCCTTACAACAGTGACATGTCAGTGCCAGTTGGGATTCCAGTAGTGTGAGCTTCCTCACAACAGTGACATGTCAGTGCCAGTTGGGATTCCAGTAGTGTGAGCTTCCTCACAACAGTGCCATGTCAGTGCCAGTCGGGATTCCAGCAGTGTGAGCTTCCTCAAAACAGTGAGAGCTTCCTTACAACAGTGACATGTCAGTGCCAGTTGGGATTCCAGTAGTGTGAGCTTCCTCACAACAGTGACATGTCAGTGCCAGTTGGGATTCCAGTAGTGTGAGCTTCCTCACAACAGTGCCATGTCAGTGCCAGTTGGGATTTCAGCAGTGTGAGCTTCCTCAAAACAGTGAGAGCTTCCTTACAACAGTGCCATGTCAGTGCCAGTTGGGATTCCAGTAGTGTGAGCTTCCTCATAACTGTTACGGGACCGGGTCGTGCCCCGGTCCCTCCACTCACCTCAGGGCCAGGCCGGCCTGGCCCGCGTGATGCTCTCTTCGGCCTCCAGGGCCTGTTCTGCAGCCTGCCGCAGCGTCTCCACCGCGAGGGAGACGCTGCCGACTCCCGTCGCTGGCCCTGCCCCCTAGACGCGCGTGCGCGGGGACTCCCTCTTAAAGGGGCCAGCGCGGGAAACCGAGGACAGCCCAGAAGATGACGTCAGATGCTGCAGGGTATATTACCCTGCAGCTGAGAGAAGATCTTCGCCTTGCATTGAGATTCCTCAGGTTTCCTGATCTCTAGTTTCTGCGTTCTCCTGGATTGCTCTCTGTTCTCGACCCGGCTTGACTCCTGACTTGTTCTCCGTCTTCATCCCTTGGCTCTGGTATCTGCTTCTGACCTCTGGTTCTGACCCGGCTTCGTCCACGACTTCACCTTCAGCTTCTGTCCCTGGCTTGGCTCGCTCTGACCTCTGGCTCCGACCCGGCTCCGTCCACGACTCCGTCTTCTGCCTCATCCCTGGCTTGGTTTCTCCTCCGACTCCCGGCTTCCAACTCGGCTTCCTTCCTGGTCTTCGCTGGCCCAGAAGATTCACCTAAGTCCCAGCGGCCGGCCCCTACGGGCGCCTCCTGGAGGGACTCTGGCTTCCAGGGTGAATCTCCAAAAGTCCCAGCGGCTGGACTCCTACGGGATCCTCCTGGGGGAGTACTGGCTTCCAGGGTGAAGACTCTTCGGTTACCGGGGCCCAACGTCGTCCGTCCTCTCAGCCTTTGCCGAGTTCTTGGTCGCATAGGACTCCACCTTGTCCCAGGGCCGAAGCCTTCCCTGAGTCCTCCGAGCCGCCTCCACAGCGCCATGGTCCTCCACAGCGCACCATCTTCTGTTCCAACCGGCCCAAGGGTCCACAACCGTAACAATAACAGTGAGAGCTTCCTCACAACAGTGCCCTGTCAGTGCCAGTTGGGATTCCAGCAGCGTGAACTCCCTCACAACGTGCAAGCTTCCTCACAACAGTGCCATGTCAGTGCCAGTGAGGATTCCAGCAATGTGACGTTCCTCACAACAGTGCCCTGTCAGTGCCAGTTGGGATTCCAGCAGCGTGAACTCCCTCACAACGTGCAAGCTTCCTCACAACAGTGCCATGTCAGTGCCAGTGAGGATTCCAGCAATGTGACGTTCCTCACAACAGTGCCCTGTCAGTGCCAGTCGGGATTCCAGCTGTGTGAGCTTCCTCACAACAGTGCCCTGTCAATACTAGTCGGGATTCCAGCAGTGTGAGCGTCCTCACTGAAGTGTCCCGTCAGTGCCAGTCCAGATTTCAGCTGTGTGAGCTTCCTCACAACAGTGAGAGATTCCTTATAACAGTGCCATGTCAGTGCCAGTTGGGATTCCAGTAGTGTGAGCTTCCTCATAACAGTGAGAGCTTCCTCACAACAGTGCCCTGTCAGTGCCAGTTGGGATTCCAGCAGCGTGAACTCCCTCACAACGTGCAAGCTTCCTCACAACAGTGCCATGTCAGTGCCAGTGAGGATTCCAGCAATGTGATGTTCCTCACAACAGTGCCCTGTCAGTGCCAGTTGGGATTCCAGCAGTGTGAGCTTCCTCACAACAGAGCGAGCTTCCTCACAACAGCACCCTGTCAGTGCCAGTTGGGATTCCAGCAGTGTGACGTTCCTCACAACAGTGCCCTGTCAGTGCCAATTGGGATTCCAGCAGTGTGAGCTTCCTCACAACAGTGCCCTGTCAGTGCCAGTCGGGATTCCAGCTGTGTGAGCTTCCTCACAACAGTGCCCTGTCAATGCTAGTCGGGATTCCAGCAGTGTGAGCTTCCTCACAACAGTGCCCTGTCAGTGCCAATTGGGATTCCAGCAGTGTGAGCTTCCTCACAACAGTGCCCTGTCAGTGCCAGTCGGGATTCCAACAGTGTGAGCTTCCTCACAACAGTGCCCTGTCAATGCTAGTCGGGATTCCAGCAGTGTGAGCTTCCTCACAACAGTGCCCTGTCAGTGCCAATTGGGATTCCAGCAGTGTGAGCTTCCTCACAACTGTGCCCTGTCAGTGCCAGTCGGGATTCCAACAGTGTGAGCTTCCTCACAACAGTGCCCTGTCAATACTAGCCAGGATTCCAGCAGTGTGAGCGTCCTCACAACTGTGCCCTGTCAGTGCCGGTCAGAATTCCAGCAGTGTGAGCTTCCTCACAACAGTGCCCTGTCAATGCTAGTCGGGATTCCAGCAGTGTGAGCTTCCTCACAACAGTGCCCTGTCAATGCTAGTCGGGATTCCAGCAGTGTGAGCGTCCTCACTGAAGTCCCCTGTCAGTGCCAGTTGGACTTCCAGCAGTGTGAGCGTCCTCACTGAAGTGCCATGACTGTGGGAGCCTTAGGCTGCTAGGGTTATGACTGTACTGATGGACTCTTGCCCTAGAGCACGCCCCAGTCCTGGCAGAAAGTGAAGCTGCTAGCCACAACACAGAGAGCACCACAGTTTACATTTCAGTCATGGTCTCACATTTAACAGAGGTAAAATGGCTTCAGCTACTTTTGCACAGAACAAAATCTATTTTATTTCCTTATAAAACAACTTATCTCCCCACCTCTCACCTCTTTCCAGGGGCCTGGTACGTTTCTGTGGACAGCTTCTCCCTTCAGGGAGGTCTCCCTCACACCCACACCCAAGGCTTTGCTCCCCAAGCCAAAAAACAGTTTGTGTGAAGTGGTCGTGGCTGGTCAGACTGGAGAGTTTACGGGTGTGCAGAAGCTGGGAGCCTGGAGAAGGAATTTGTAGCTGCAGGAACCAACAAATCTATTTTTGGGAGATTTTGATCTGTACTAATTCTGGTAAATTGTACGGTCCTGTCTTTATTTAGATTCTCCACAAAGCTCCCTCCCTGCACTGCGCTGTGCTGCCAAAAGCACAGGAAGTCCGATTCCTGGAGCCGGCGTGTGCTCCTTGGATAGTTGTGCTGCGGACCCTGCCTAGGAAGGGAGAGAGAGGGAGTCCCAGCCGCCGCGTAACAGCTCCCTGAATCCCAGGTGGGATTCAGGGAGCCCATGTGCACCAGGCTCCGAGGGAAGCTGGCGCCTACGGCTCCTGGCTGAAGACCTTTGTGATATGTAGGGAAGAGAGTGGGGGATTCCAATCAATGGTGGGGGAGGAGGGAGCAGGGAACCCCTGGAAGACACAAATCGAGACCCAGGTGCCATCGCCATCAAGCGTAACAGTAAGTGAGATCAGGACAGATAATGACTGCGCAGTAAGCTCGAGTGTGAGGGAGGAAGAGCCAGGCAAAAGAGAAAAAAAAAATCTAAATTCTATCTGTCAATTAAACATGTTATTTTTTAGTTGGTGTGTTTGAAATTCTCTAAGGCCCTGGGAGCAGCCATGATCAGAGCAGGGTCAGGGTCACAGATTCTGTCATGCACACAGGCACAAACTCCTGAAGGTTTCCCATTGACCTTGAGTGCATGACATCACCACATGGTACCGCATGTATACAATGGGTTGTTCAATGGGGCTGCCTCGTGACTCCATTTCTTTTCAACAGGCTGATCCAGACCTGGTTTTGCCCCTTTACATGCAGGGATCTTTTCTTCAGGAAATCTAAACTACCAGTCCATGCATGCAGTGGGGCAAAACCAGGGCTGGCTCAGCTTCTTCAGATTGACATGTGTGAGGTGTTAAACCTACTCTTGCATCACTAATACATTTACAAACAGGCCGATACAGTTAGCCCGCGTTTGACCGCGCATTTTCGACGCGCTATTTTTTACCCCTTATACAGTAAGGGGTAATAGCGCGTCGAAAACACATGGCCAACCCCCACCCGAAACGAATAGCGCCCACAACATGCAAATGTACGTTGATGAGCCTATTAGTTATTCCCGCGCGATTCAGAAAGTAAAATGTGCAGCCAAGCCGCACATTTTACTCTCAGAAATTAACACCTGCCAAAGGTGTTATTTTCAGCCGGCACCGGGGAAGTGTACAGAAAAGCAGAAAAAACTGCTTTTCTGTACACCCTCTGACTTAATATCATAGCGATATTAAGTCAGAGGCCCCAAAAATAAAAAAAAAAAATTTTTTAATTAAAAATCTGCCCGCGGCCTGCGGGTTGGAAGACGGACGCCCAATTATGCCGGCGTCCGTTTTCCGAACTCGTGGCTGTCAGCAGGTTCGAGAACCGACGCCGGTAAAATTGAGCGTCGGCTTTCAAACCCACTGACAGCCGCCGCTTCTGTCAAAAAGGAGGCGCTAGGGACGCGCTAGTGTCCCTAGCGCCTCCTTTTACCGCGGGCCCTCATTAGCCTTTTTGGTATTTCTGAATCGCGCGCCCAGGAGAGTGGCCTGGGCGCGCGCCGGGAGAGCGGGAGCTCACCGGCTCTCCCGCGCGTTTTTCTGTATCGGCCTGATAGTGATATTTGGAAGGGAGGTAATACTGGAGGTAAATGGCTTGGTTAGGAGGGTGTCATCGCCAGGGAATGGTTCTCAACCCGGTCCTTGGGCCCCTCCTAGCTGGTTAAATTTTAAGGATATCCATAATGAATATGCATAAGATGAATTTGCATACATCGAGTTTAACAACCTGGCTGATATATGCAAATGATCTCATGCATATTCATCGTGCCAAACTGTTTTCTTAGGGTGAGGAAGGACTGGTTTGAGAACCATAAGCTGAGGATTACCAGCCGGCTGCTATTATCAACAAGTTGAGCTGGTTTTCACCCCGTTGCATTTATAGATGTGAAGTTCTGATTCTGGGGTTCTCAGCTCTGTTCTTCAAAGGCCATAACTAGGTCTGGCTTTCAGGATACCTATAACACATACTCATCAGATATATATTGTAGTTTGCATGCAGCTAGTCCAAGGACCCGATTAATTTGCAAACTATGGATAATTTTAAAACTAGACTTCTTTGCGACCCTCGAGGAGCGGGGTTGAGAGCCCCTGTTCTCACTTCTCTAAGGGGAATGGGAGAAAAGCCTCAGTATATTAGATCCTAAGAAAGGTGGGACCACAAGTCCTAAGATGCAGGCTCAGCCTGTCCCTTCTGACACGGAGTCCTTTGGCAACCCTAGTCAGCATGACTTCAGTTAACCTCAGTCAGGAGCTCTTTTGCTTCCAAAAATGTGCAAAAGCGGCTAAAAATTAGAGGGTGGAAGTAACTTAACTTACACTGCGCTCTCTTCCTCTTAAATGCTGATGTCGTGTTGAGCGACTTCCAGATTATAAGTGCATTCATTTCTTTTGACTTCTGAAATACTGCAAAAGCCCTGGGCCATCGCCTTCCTGAGAAGGGGGACGATTTGGGAAGTGTGGAGGCCGACGGATGTTTCTTGCCTTTTTGATAACCTTCCGTCAAGTTCTAGCACGGTGGGTGGTGTGAGTCCTCCTCCCCCCCCCTTCCTTGCCGTTATTTTGCGACTGGCCTTGTCTGGGCTCGCGAGGGCTTCTGGCACAAGTGCCTGAGGCCTGCGGTGGCTCCGAAGGTCTCCATCAAGCAGTAGCATTCAATCCCCAGCTCTCGTCTACCAGCATGGGCTGCAGGGAGGCTGGCTGGCACCAGATGGGGGAATGCAGGCCTTTTCGGAGCGTTTATTTAATATCCTGAAAAAATTAAAATAACTTTGTGGCCGAAACTAAAAAAAACAAATAAAATAAAATATGGTTAAAAAAAAAAGGCAAGGCAAGGCAAAGAAAATAAAACAGGGGATTGAAATTCTTCCAGGCCTGGGCTCCAAGGTCCAGAGTGGAATTTGAAACCAGCAAGGAAAAACATTACTCTCTCACCACAGGAAAGAAAAAATGCATCTGAAATCAGATAATCCCAAAGGAAAAGGGGAGAAAACTGGAAGGGGAAGTAGGGAGGACAGGGAGAAATAGGAAAGAGGGAGAGAACGGAAAAACAGAATGGGAGCGAAGAGACAGAGGAAGAGGGGAGAAAGAAGAATATTGAGAGTTAGCAGGGGAAGAGAAAGGGGACCAGAGATGAGGTGAGGAGAAGCGCGAGAGAGACAGAGAGAAAAGATGGAAGGAGCAGACAGTGGGAATAAAGAAATGATAAAGGGTAAGACAAGGGTGACAAAGATACTTTCTACTGTAAATCTTCTCCAGCATTTTCGGTTATCAATTACATCACGTATAATTAGAAGGACATAAATTATACGTAGGATGGGTGATTTTCAAACAGCCCGCATAGGCTAATGACTGCGGATACCTTTCACCTGCAGACGTTAGCCTGAATTTTCAAAGCGGATTTAATCACACAAATCTGCTTTGAAAATTTGCAAGTGCACCCAGAACCAGTGTTGAGGGCTGACATATGCGCAGGAAGTTATATTTATTCAGAAGCACGGGTAATTTTGTGCCTGTAGAATTACGTGCATACTTTCGAAAATGCCTCTTTGTACTGCATGTAAAAGTACGCACAAAATGGCTTTTGCGCATATTATTATACACACAACCCCCCTGGATAATTTTTAAAAGGCCATTTGCGTACATAAAACTGGGGCTTATGCACATAAATACTTTAGAAAATCTCTCCCCAAATATAATAATTTAGTAAGTTCAAAAGGCACAGATTCAGAATCTAAACTGAAAAGAAAACCTTTTTTTCTTTGTTCTTGTTCTTTTTTTGTTTTTTGCCAGAAACAACAGGCAAGTTATAGGAGTACATACAGAAGGCGCCAGTTTATTTAGGAGGTCATTTTTAAAAGGTTTTACCTGCATAAATGGACTTTTCCCATTGATAAGCAGGGCTGAATACACGTGGGGGAAATTATCCAGCAGCTCTCATACAGGCCGATGTAATAAGACCCGCGGCAGAACAGGCGCTAGTTATGAGCGCGGGTTTTGATCACTATGGGCCGGATTTTAAAAGGGTTACGTGCATAAAGTACGCACGTAACCCTTCTAAAATGGCCCTGCGTGCGCCGAGCCTATATTGCATAGGCTTCCGGCGCACGCAAAGCCCCGGGACGTGCGTAAGTCCCAGGGCTTTCTTGGGGTGGGCGTGTCAGGGGGGCGTGAAGCGGTCAGCTCGTCGTCGGGGGCGTAACGCGGTGCCGCGGGCGTGGTTTCGGACCGGGGGCTTAGCCGCGGCCTCCGGACCAGCCCCCGGACTGGAACATGGTGTGCGGCAGCCGGCCCGATGCGTGCAAAGTTACATCTGCTTCGAGCAGGCGTAACTTCTGCGACAAAGGTAGGGGGGGGTTTAGATAGGGCCGGGGGGGTGGGTTAGGGAGGGGAAGGGAGGCGGAAGGAAAGGTCCCTCCGAGGCCACTCCGATTTCGGAATGGCCATGGAGGGAACGGGCAGCGCGCGCAGGGCTCAGCGCGCGCAAGTTGTACAAATGTGCACCCCCTTGTGCGCGCCGACCCCGGATTTTATAAGATACGCGTGGCTACGCGCGTATCTTATAAAATCCGGCGTACTTTTGTTCGCACCTGGTGCGCGAACAAATGTACGCGCGCGCGCTATGTTTTAAAATGTACCCCTGTATGTGGCTAAAGCTGGTGCCTCCGTGGGATGTAAAGAAAGTAATGTAAATTATTTGCATGCAGAAATCCGCGCACACATGAAGAAATGCACGTATCTAAGCACAGTTAGGCTGTATGTAATAAGAGGCCGCATCCACACAGAAAAGCTGCGCCGATAATCCGATCAAAAAAGTGAGCGAATGGGTATCCCTATTCAGTGAAAGTATGACCCTGGAATGCATTTTTAATATTTCGAATAACTCTGTGCTGCAGAAAAAATGTCAACTATTTTCTTGGGTGATAATTCACACCGCACGACAGTAAGATAGGCGGGTCTTTTAAGAGCGGGAAAAACAGTGCCTGTTCTGTTGACTGCATTGGTGAGTGCGAGAAATGTAGCATTGGCTGTACAGGGGAGAGTGGAAAATTGTAGCACATGTTTTATTGGTTCTGTACAGTGGCATGATCCTCAGAGTCGTGATTGATGTACATACATGCAGGGTCGATGCAAGGGTATTAGGCACCCTAGGCTAACCTTACAGCCTGGCGCCCCCTCCCCTCACCATACACAATTTTAAATTATGCATTTATAACAACATATTTTAATATTTTACATGAAAAGTGACATTCTGCGGTAAAATTAATATACATGTTGTTGTGATAATTTCATGCACTGTTGTGATGCCAACAAGAAAATGTTGCATCTCGGAATTCATATGGCATCATACCTATTATGATGTTTTGGCATGGTCCTCCTGTATCAACACAGTACTATCTGCCAACACTCAAAGAATAACAACCCTACCTATGAAAAAGAATACCACAAATATTACAGAAGAATCTAAAATATCAATACGCCTCCTATCAGGAAAATAGAACAGGCCAAGCTACTACAGATCCCTACAGAGAAACCACATGCGAAAAGAATGCTTCATTCTGGCGTGATGCGTTTTACAGTTCAGTTTAACGCATCACGCCAGACTCATTACAGTGCAACAATGGAAAAACAAAAATTTCACTATTCCTCATGAAACAATCAATAAAATCAAGATATATACATCATTATTCATAATAGTAAGATCATACTAATAAAATAATTTCAAAACAGCTGATGAATAGAATATCCAATAATTAAAGACTCATGCAAATTTTGAAAGCTTTACCAAACATCAATAAAATATTTCAAAACATACTACCCAATAATTAAAATGATAGTCAATCAAGAAAAATGAACTTAAAAAACCACCTTTACTTAGCCTCTTTAGCAGTTCTCCTACTCCTTTCCCTTGCAGGCCACACCAGAAGCAACAGTAGCTGCTGAAGCTGTCCTCACGGTCCTCTTCCTTAGGGACCACAACCAGTCTCTTCTCTCTCTCACACACACAAGCACACACATACCAGTCATCTCCCTGATCAGTCTTTCTCACACATACACACGTCACCTCTCTGGCCAGTCTTTCTCAATCACACAATGCTCTCGCTCTCTCTTACTTACACACAGGCTTTCAATCACACGCATGCTCTCTCTATTTCACTTACACACAAGCTCTCAATCACACACATGTTCTATCTCACTTACAAACAGGCTCACACACATGCCCCCTCTCTCTCACAGCCACAGCCAGCCAAACACATGCTCCATCTTTCTCTCGCACACACACATTGACAAACACAAGCACCCTCCCTGACTCACAAATACACGCCACAGACACAGAAGCACCCTTCCTGCCTCACAAACATAACCAGAAGCACCCTTCCTGTCTCACATACACGCCAGACACAGAAGCACCTTCCCTGTCTCACATATACGCCCCCCACACACAGAAGCACCTTCCCTGTCTCACATACACATTACACACACAGAAGCACCCTCCCTGCTTCGCATACATGCCACAGACACACAGAAGCACCCTCCCTGCCTCACATACACATTACACTCTCACAGAAGCACCTTCCCTGTCTCACATACACATTACACTCTCGCAGAAGCACCCTCCCTATCTCACACCACACAGACACAGAAGCACCCTCCCTGTCTCACATACACACCACACAGACACAGAAGCACCCTTCCGATCTCAAATACAAACACAAAGGTCCCCAGCTGAACAGCTCATCTTCGGCCCCGCCGGCCTGGTCTCCAGCGGCGGTTGGCAGCACCAGTCTTCATTTCTTCGGACCCCTCCGGCCTGGTCTCCGGCGGCGGCTGGCAGTGATGGTCTTCTTTTCTTTGGGCCCTGCCGGCTGCGAGTAGCATGCGACACACCGGTTGAGAATCGCTGGCCTAGGTCCTGCAGCTGCCACCAGTGTTGGGAATTGGGACAAAATGCTTTCACAATTCTGAGCAAATCCGATGGAAGCAGTAGGTGGCTGCTGGGTCACCCCTAAACCTGTGGCACCCTAGACGATCGCCTAGTGCTTCCACCGGCCCTGCATACATGTCAATAATCACAGGACATTCCCCTTTCCTGCTAAAAAGCACAATCTTACATTGGCCTGGCATGGGTGTATTTTGGAACTGGTGGGAGTAGGAGGTGTCTAGAGGCTAGTGGCAGGTTTAGAACTTATTTTTACGATTGCTTGTGTTTTTTTGAGCTAGCTGTTTATTCATTGTTCTTTCCCTTTCCCTATTATCTGTGATTGCAGTTTGGCAGAGCATTGTTTTGTTGTCTTGCAGTCTGTGTTTTTGTCCTCTAGGTAAGAAAGAGCAGAGTGGGAGTTTTTGAGGGGGGGGGGGGGGACTGTCTGAGGGTGAGGATGTGCGTGACCGACGTAAGAATGGGGGAAAGATGGATAAGAGGAGTGTGGTGTCTGTCTCAGGTGAGTGTAGTCAGGGAGGGCAGATGGGGCAGGAGGAGAGGGGTGTGCAAGTGTGTGAAGGTGCATCTGGGGCGGGAGTGCAGGGAAAAGAAGGTGGGTGGAGGAGATAGAGTACAGGGTGGGGGAGGAAGGAGAGGGAGAGGGAGTAGTGGTCAGGGAAGTAGGGAGCCACAGCAGGCTGGTCCCAGTAATGTGCAGGAGAAAAGGCAGCAGAGGGAGGCACGCTTTTCAGATGAAGAAAAGGATCTGCTTGCCAGGAAGGTATGGGCCAACTACCATGCACTCTTTGGACAAAAGACATTCACAAGGTTGGAGAGTATAGCCATAGATGTAAGCAGCCTGTCGGTGACAAATAGGTCAGTGGAACAATTAAAGCATTGCTGGCGTGACACCAGATTAGCTGTAAAAGGCAAGGTGGCCCAGATAGAAAGGTCACAGCGCCAGACAGGAGGAGGGCCACCATGTGAGGTTCAGCTTACAGAAGTAGAAACATAGAAACATAGAAATGACGGCAGAAGACCAAACGGTCCATCTAGTCTGCCCAGCAAGTTTTCACACTTATTTTTTTTCATACTTTTCTGTTACTCTTGTCCCTTTAAATAACTTTTTGTTCTATTTCCCTTCCACCCCCACCATCATAGATAGCAGTGCTGGAGCTGCATCTAAGTGAAGTATCTAGCTAATTGGTTTGGGGTAACCACCGTAATAAGCAAGCTACTCCCATGCTTGTTTACCCAGCCTGTGCAATTCAGTCCTGGTTGGTTGTTTGAATATAATTTCTCTTTTCTTCATTCCCCCCTGCCGTTGAAGCAGTGAGCTGCGCTGGATATGTATTCTAAGTGAATTATCAGGCTTGATTTGGGGTAGTAACAGCCGTAACAAGCAAGCTACACCCATGCTTATTTGATTTACCCAGCTCCGCCGTAGTTTGATTTAACACAGTCATGTTTTCCTCTAGCGCTTCAACTCTAATATTCATCGGGATCATTTGTTGTAAACTTGACGTTCTCATTTTGATAATAGTTTCCCAAATAATTTCTAGGGAAAAGGAAGAAGGTATTAGCACTTCTGGCAGAGTTATCGCAGACTTTCCTGCAGCAGCACCTGCTTGTCCCGATAGTGAAGTTTCTGCTCCAGCACCGAGTTGCCCTCTGATTGAACCTGGGCTTCCTGAAGCAGCTGCAAACCCTCCGATCCCTGCCAGGTCACGCCCCTCGACACTTCAGGCGGTCGGCGTTCCTGTCGGGAAGGGAGCAGCTCTCTCCTCAGCTGGATTCCCGGGTGGTGTCCCTTCTGCGGGGCTGAACAGAGACATTGAGCCAGGGAGAGAAGGGAGCTCTTCTTCCCCTCCCCCTCTCTCCAGCGGCTGCAGCCATAGTCAGCTTCTTTTCATATTCTCTCTTTGTCTTGCTTAGTAATGCTTTGCACCTGACTTGCCAGTGCTTATGCTGTTTCCTGTTTTCTTCATTCAGATCCTTTCTCCATTTCTTGAAAGATGTTCTTTTAGATATTATAGCCTCTATCACCTCACCTTTTAACCATTCTGGTAGTCATTTAGCTTTCCTTCCAGCTTTTCTAATGCGTGGAATACATCTGTTCTGGGCTTCCAAGATGGTATTTTTAAACAATGTCCTTGCCTGAGCTAAACTCTTAACTTTTACAGTTACTCCTTTCAGATTTTCCTAACCATTTTCTTCATTTTTTAGCGGTCACCTTTTTGAAAGTTAAATGCTGTCACAGTGAATTTCTTTTTTGTGCTCCCTCTGGTTAAGACAAATTTGTTCATGCTGTGATCACTATTTCCAAGTTGCTCCAACATTGTTACCTCTGTGTTCCACTAAGGACTAGGACTAAAATAGTTTCCCCTCTTGTCGGTTCTTGTACCAGCTGCTTCATGAAGCAGTCATTTATTTAATCTACGAACTTTACTTCTCTAGAATGTCCTGATGTAACACTCGCCCAATCAATATCGGGGTAATTGAAATTACCAATTATTACTGTGCTGCTGATTTTTTTAGCTTCCCTAATTTCTTTTAGCATTTCATTGCCTGCTAATTCATTCTGGTCAGGTGGATGGTAAAACACCCCCACTACTATTTTATTCCCTTTTTCACCTGGAAAACTATAAACAGCAAAACCTGTTCAACAAATTACTATATATACCCGCATATAAACCTAGAATTGTATGCTCCAAAATATGCTTGAAAAGCTAAGTGAGGCTAATCCATGGATCATAACCAAATTTTAGACCAAAGTATGGATACTACATATTAAGGCCGATGTGGGCACGCCATGCATAGCTACCTATTAGTATATTAGTAAAAATATAAACTAGGTATTATACTAATTATTTAAAATGGTTCATTTTTAATAATTTTTTATTTATGCAGTTTT
Organism: Rhinatrema bivittatum; assembly: GCF_901001135.1. Taxonomy (NCBI): domain Eukaryota; kingdom Metazoa; phylum Chordata; class Amphibia; order Gymnophiona; family Rhinatrematidae; genus Rhinatrema; species Rhinatrema bivittatum. The sequence continues at coordinate 313,984,709 of NC_042617.1, forward strand.
AGATATATTACATCATATATCAACAAAGCAATAAAGATCCAAGGCATTAACAACATATGGTAAATCATTTTCATAGAATTTTCCAATGGATCTCAAATTATTCAGGCAATATTGGACCAAGACAGGAATTTTATAGAGCTCTAAATAAACCACAAATACTAAGGAAAATTAAACCAAACAGTATAGGACTATCCCTTATTAATTACCGCTATTCAAGCCTTTCCATCTAAGTAATCCCTTAGTTGTTCTGGTTCAAGAAATATATATTTAGCCTCCTGATGTTTCAGGAGACATTTACAGGGATATCTTAATGTCATGCTAGCTCCTCTATTAATCACTTCGTCTCTCATCAGAATAAATTTTTTCCTTCGCTCTTGCGTACTGCGGACCATGTCCGGATATATCCATACATTTTGTCCATAATATTGAACTGATCTATTTCGAAAGAAAAATTTTAAAACCAAATTTCTGTCCTGTTCAAAAGCGAAGGATACCAGCAAAGTTCCTCTAGATTTAACTTCGGTATTCATGGATAATTCAAGCAATTCAGACAAATTCATAGAAGGTTGATCAGGTATTTCCACTGGTTCAAGTTGCAATGATTTTCTTGAAACAAAAAACACTTTAGTAATTACCGGTGTAATTTCCTTAGGAATTTTTAAACAAGCCACCATATATTCTTTAAACATATCCAAGGGTAACATTTTCTTCACAATTGGAAAATTAACTATCCGGAGATTTAAAAATCGTAACGAGTTTTCAATATTTTCAAATCTCCTTTCTGATATATTCTCCATTTTTATCAAATTACCCTGGACCTTTTCGATTGTTACTATTTTTTCCTCCAGTTTTCTTATTTTCTCCTGGTTTTCATTCGCTACTTTTTCTACCTTCAACCCTCTTTTATTTAAATCCAGGAATGCTTGAGTTAAAGTTGTAACTGCTGATTCAATAGAAGTCATAGCATTCCATAATGTGTCCAGAGTAACTAGGGGTGGTTTCTGCAAAGAAAAAAACATTTTAGGTTGTAACTGTACCAGGTCTTGAAGCGCAGTAATTTCTTCGATGTTCCTTGCCAGACTGGCCTTTTGGGGGTTCGGTGTGGAGGTAGCCGCAATTCCCGTCGCTCCTCCAACTTCACCGGGCGTCGACACCTCGTCCTGTCCGTCCGCTTCAGCGTGCAGAGACTCTCTCCTCTCCGGAGAGTCTCGCGATGTTTCGCTCCGCTCCTCCCCCGGACGAGTTTTCGGTGGCGTCGGCATCTCGGGTGCCCCCGGACAAAATGGTTTATTTTTAATGCAATATTTATGTACTATGTGTTGTGAACTATAAGACTAGTGGACCCTTGGGCCGGCCTGTAGGAGACTTGGGAAGAACTTCACTGGTCTCAACTAGACAGGCAGGGAGGCAGATCTCTGGCGGACAGGCGGTGTCAGCTTCACCCAGGAAGCTGGTACTCCCCCGGGAGGAGCCCTTAGGAGCTCAGCTACTGGGACTTAGGAGATTCACCCTGGAAGTCGGACCTCCCCCCCCGGGAGGAGCCCATAGGGGCCCGACCGCTGGGACTTAGGTGAAGCTCGGAGTTAGACCTTGGACAGGTACGGTGGCCGGTGGAGCGGAAGCAGGCAGGTACTAGGCTTGACTGAAGCTAGCAGGAACCACGCTAGGGTCGTAGGCAGGCAGGAACCAGGCTTGGCTGAAGCTGGCAGGAACCAGGCTCGGGTTGAAGCTGGCATGAACCAGGCTCGAGCTGTAGGCAGGCTGGGACCAGGCTTGGGCTGTAGGCAGGCAGGAACCAGGCTCGGTCGGTAGGCAGGCAGGAACCAGGCTCGGGCTGTAGGCAGGCAGGAACCAGGCTTGGGCTGTAGACAGGCTGGAACCAGGCTCGGGCTGTAGGCAGGCTGGAACCAGGCTCAGGCTGGAGGCAGGCAGGAACCAGACTCGAGCTGTAGGCAGGCTGGAACCAGGCTCGGGCTGTAGGCAGGCAGGAACCAGGCTCGGGCTGTAGGCAGGCAGGAACCCTGGAAGGCACAAGCTGGAAAGGAAGAAGCCGGTACAAGAGAGCAAGACAAGTACCGGCATGGCGGGCAGGCAAGGACGGAGTGGCTAGAGCGCTAGCGAACTCCGGGGCCGAAGGAATCCTGTTGCAAGGCGCTGATCAGGCGTCCGCGGAGACCCTAAGTAGGTCGCAGCGTCTGACGTCAGACTGGGAGCGGAGCCATCCTTGGGCGGGAAACTGTCTAGAAAGGTGCGGGGCAGCTGCGCATGCCTAGAGGCTGGCCAGCAATGGCGTCTCCCCCGCGGAGACGCCCAGGATCCGACTCCGCTTCAGTGCTAGCTGGAAAAGACCTCCGATTTAAAGGCTGGGACGCGAGCCTAGCGGACCGGACCGCAACACTATGTTCTGTTTTAAATCATTTTGTGAAATATGAATTATCATGCCTTGTCTGTCTATATTTGAGGAAACACGATCAACATCCAATTTGTGTATGTTAGGAAAAGAACATAATAAAAGTCGCTTCAGCTACTAAGATCAACTGACAGAACACACCAACTTTGTTTTTAAATGATATTTACCTTACTACAATAGGGCATTGAAATGTTTGCAAAGCAAGTAAGCTATATCTGAAAGTTCTTAAAAGTAAGGCAAATGTATGCCCATATCATTAGGGTGTGCTTAAGATCAAGATACATATCTGGCCTATTTCTGACAGCTCGTTGCAAACACCACTACTGGCTATCAAATCTTGATTCCCGGCCTATACATGGGTTTCACATTTTCCCGGTTTAGGAGTTAAAATACGATGGTCGGCTTCTACGTGGATAGGCTTATATGCAAGTATATTTGGTAAGTTAAATGTTAAAATAGAAGAAGCAACCGGACGATCTACCTCATTGTTAAACTTGTTTGTTGGAAAATAAAGAACCTGTCAATATGGAGTCACAAATCAGAGCTGCTGCAAAGTGCTTATTCAGATAAAAAATTGTGGCTCCTGGGGAAAAGGGAAGCAACTTCCCTCTTCACCCAAACCCTTTAAATTCAGGTAGAGGCACCAAGACACCAAATGGAAATAGTTGAAAGAGCCTTCCCAAAGAGGAGACTCCAAGCAGTCCAACCCCGGACCCAGGAAGGGATTAAGTACTCCATAATAGGGATGTGCAAAGTGGTTTGGGCCTTTGAAATTCGGGGGGACCCGAATTTCGGGCTAGTGCGCTAACATTTTAACGTTAGTGCGCACTAACCCGAAACCAAATTTTTCCCGAAATTGCCTAATGCATCCTGAACGAATTCACATCCCTACTCCATAATCGAAAAGGGTGTGTGGTACTATGGCCAATAGATGGCGTATGAATAATGGCAGTGATTGCAACCTGTCCTTAGTAATGGGTCCTATGTTTTAACATAAACATTTCCCAGCAGGTTGACGTCAATTGGAGTGTAAAAAGTTAAGAACATAAGAAAATGCCATACTGGGTCAGACCAAGGGTCCATCAAGCCCAGCATCCTGTTTCCAACAGTGGCCAATCCAGGCCATAAGAACCTGGCAAGTACCCAAAAGCTAAGTCTATTCCATGTTACCATTGCTAATGGCAGTGGCTATTCTCTAAGTGAACTTAATAGCAGGTAATGGACAAGAACTTATCCAATCCTTTTTTAAACACAGCTATACTAACTGCACTAACCACATCCTCTGGCAACAAATTCCAGAGTTTAATTGTGCGTTGAGTAAAAAAGAACTTTCTCCGATTAGTTTTAAATGTGTCCCATGCTAACTTCATGGAGTGCCCCCTAGTCTTTCTATTATCCGAAAGAGTAAATAACCGATTCACATCTACCCGTTCTAGACCTCTCATGATTTTAAACATCTCTATCATATCCCCCCTCAGCGTCTCTTCTCCAAGCTGAAAAGTCCTAACCTCTTTAGTCTTTCCTCATAGGGGTGTCTATTATTTTACCATGGGGAATCTTCCAGAACAGGAAGGTGCCAAAGTCTAAGCGGAATGAAGTCTAGTTGGATGACTGATAGCCTAAAAAGAGGAATGATTCAAGAGGGAGAATGAAATATGCTCCCGATGAGGAGCTTGCAGAGCTGGAGATGCGAAGATAAGAGAGATAGAGAATCTATAATAGCTATCACCCCTAGTAGTGCCACTGATTCTGAGTCCTGAGGTGTTTTCACAAGCCTTCTAGCAACTGGCGAAGATGATGGCATTTTGAGAAATAGGAATTTAAGAGAAGTAAAGCAGTTGAAGTTGGGAGGCAGAGATCCGGATACTCTGTTGGAGACCACAGGATCTAAGGGAGCTTCAGTGCAGGGTTGAGAAACCTGCATCTGCCTTAGGGATGGGGGGTGTTTTGATTTGGTGACTGTAAGTAACTGAGATTTGTTTTCTAAAGAGACTTTATTCTAGTTCTGGATACACAGAGAATCCAGGAGAAGAAGAAGAGGAACTGAAGTTGAGGAAGTAATTTCTGGGAAAACGTGACTAGTGACTGCTGAACTTTAAACTGTCTTTCTGGGGTTTCAAGCCAAGCCCCGCCGAGAACTGTGATTTGTGAGCTGGGATCTGTTTTTCTGACTTTTCTGCATTGCCATACTGACAACTATGATTTTTGTGAGTTTGAAGTGTTTTTTTGAACTTTCTTCTACTAAACTGAACTGTGGACTATGGTTTTATTTATGTTATTATTATGCTGAACTGGTTAACTATATTTCTAGTAAACTATTTTCTTTGGAGCACAATTTTTGGTGGGGACAGTGTGTTTCTTTTGTGGTATCCCGAGGATGACTTTTCACATGAGCCTGCCCCCAGCCCACAACCTGCGAGAGTGTTCCCCACCTTGAGAGAGCTGGACAACTGCTCTAGGAGATGGGAAAATATCCCCCCCCCCCCCCAGAGAGGTAGGAGTTACAAAATGGCGCCCAATGTTAAGGGGCCATGGCTGGGTGAGGATATGTTCTAGCCATCTATGCAATTTCAGTGAAAACCACAATTGTTTTCCCGGGTTTGTCAAAAATAGCTGCTTTACCCGCCAGTGGGCAGTGAGAAGAACCATTGTGGAAAGTACACCTGCGGGTCCCCCACAAAGATTGGACTGTGCATCAAATGTCCGGTGTCATCTCTCAGATGACCTTAAAGAACCAATCTGAAGAAGAGCTGCAGTCCAAGGAGATGGCAGTTTCAGGCACGACCAACAGTGCAATCAAGGAGAGCAGCGAGTGGACAGTGAGAGGAGCAGCAACAGGAGAGCCAAAAACTTCCACTTTATTTATTGGAATTATAGGTGTTATATAAACTTTTTGCGTTAAATTTTTAATAAAGTGTCTTATTGCAAAGTAATACGTATACTTTAAAGTCTGCACAAAAGGAGTTGCTTTTAAAACATAGAGTACCCAAATAAACTGTACTCGAACACTGGTGTATTCCCATCCCAGTGTGCATGTCCTGCACGGGTAGGGTCATAAAAGTATTTGTAAGCTCTTTGGGGCAGGAACCCTGACCAGCTCTTTTCTGTGTCCCTTTTCTCAGGGTGTGGATTCTTTGGCTTGGGGGGGGGGGGGTGTGGGGTGGGGTGGGGGGGAAGTGTTCCTTTTAGGTCCCAGTGCAGAGGTGGCTGACATCCTTTTGGTTATCCCTGGGAGAGGGGAAATCTCTCTTCTTTGTGAGAGCTGCTCGCCCAAAGAAAGATGCTGGATGCACTAGTTTAGTGTCCAAACAAATTTACTGAATAAGATAGTTGCAGATGACACAATAAATGTTTCCAGAACCACAGTCTTTCTTCTCTCAATTATAGTATTCACCTCTCTCTAGGTAGGAATCATTGAATGGGCAAGGAATCTTACCACCCTCCTAGGGTAGATGAGATGGAGGTTCTGATGGGCAGGGCAACCTTTAAGCTGGGCAGGAAACACCTTCCATGGTTGGCCAGAAATCCTGTCCTTGCACAGAGAGTAATCTCTTTCCTCTCCTCGGGGGCTGAAGACTCCTGATGGGTGTCCTCTGATCTTCTTACAGTTCTGTTACTCAGGGTTAGCAGGTTCTTCAACTCTTTAGTTTAGTTCAGTCTCTGACTCTCCTCTGGATCCCTTCTGGGAGGGATCCTTGGGTGCAGGTTTTCTTACTTTGATCCACCAAAGGTAAGAAGGGGCAGCCAAGTAATCTTCCTCCTGGATGTCTAACTCAACAGTCTTTTCCCTTAACTGAAGATAACACCGGAGTTATCCCTTGCAGCGGATCACCATCTCGGATGGGCAAGTCGTCCCTATCCCTGGGCATCCCAAACACAGGGTTCCCCATTCTCTGAATCCAAGAAACGCCCAGGTGTCAGCAAGGCTCCTACCAAGAAAACAACCCGGAGGAGTATCCAAACCAGTTAGGGAGTAGACTGGCAGGAGCACCCTCTCAACCCTGGTCAGGATTCCCTAGCCCATTCCCTCTGACTGGGCCTGAAAATACAACAAAAGGTAAGCGCCTACCACCGCCTAACTCTCCAAAAATTATACACGACTGCCTCCAGACTCTCGGGAGAGAGCTGTTATAAAGCCTCCTAGGGGAACGGCCATTCCCAGGCCTCTCAAAGGGAGGGACTGAATGTGAATGGGTCTTCCCCCCATCCACTAACCTATTCTACCTAGTGCTTCCCTGGGCATACTGGTAACCAAAGAATGGCTTTCGCTTACATTGGGTTGTTTTGCGGCTGTATGCACATGTGTACATTTAGAAGATACAAAACGGGGCTGTAAGGTTCATTAGTGACAAGCCATCTATGTGCACAACTTTTGAAAATGAAAGGGATGTGCATACATCTAATGCATGGCCCTGTATTGTCCTTCTTTATGCAGCTAAGTTTATGCCAACTTTCAGGCGGATGAAAATCCACTTATCTGCATGTTTACTCTAATTTTACCTGCATAAAAGGTGACTGAGGCTTTGAAAATTCACTTTTAAATACTATAATGTAAAAATTCATCCATTACCAAAAAGAGAATTATGATGAACAGACAACATAATGAATCTTGGACACAGAAGTGTTTCTTTACTGAAGATAAACCACGTTGGTATGCAATCATGAAAACACAGCCGCTATGGAATTCAAACCAAAGAGGCATTATGGAACAAAACCTCAGAGTTAGGAAGAATTCAAGGCAGAACTGTGTACATAAAAATTGTTTCTCTGAAATGCATTCTTAGGAATGAATTTTCAAAATGAATGTACGTAGTATTTTGTAAGAGCCCGAAATATGCATGCACTAGCAGTGTCACAACATGAAAAGTAAATAAAGGGGTAGTTTAGGGATGTTCTGGGGTGGGATTTGGAAATTCATGCCCACGTTGATATTTTGTAAGCGGTATACATGCATACATTACCAAGCTTGTCCGAATACTTTTAAACTTGCTTATTAGGTATTGAAAGTGAAATTGTACTTGTCTTTTGTCTACAATTTTTGGGTGGGAGGTCTGGTTTGAGTGTTGGGTGGGATCAAGGGTGAAGTCTTGGAGGGTCTGGGTGTTGGTGAATTGATGGTTGGAAATACGTGCACAAGTATTTTCATAAGCGTACACATGTTCTTTATCAAATAAACGTCTCTGCGTATAAATCAGGGTTATTATGCGCACGTAAGAAATATATACGGGTGCTGTTAGGAAATGGATAGAGAAATCATGTATTTTCCTGCAAAAAAAATATGCATGTGGATTTTCGGGGAAGACAGTATTTTATAAACTATGCAGCTCACACCACATAGATGATAAAATACTGCTGTAACTTTAGATGTTGCTGCCTTATACACAACATTACTATTTAGATATATAGCAGTCAACATTTACACAGATAACCAAAGAAAGGGGCAGATGCAATAAGGTGCGCGTTATAATGGGCACTTGTATTGAACACCAGTTTTCCTAATGTGTGCGTGCACAGTCACATCTCCTGGGCACTCGATGCAATATTTATTATTATTATTATTATTATTATTTAGGGCTTTTTTATTAGAGATGTGCTTCGTTTTTAGGAATCGGGTCGGGCTTCGGTCGACCGATTCGTTTAAAAGTTTAGTTTTTCGCGTGTGGTTTGTTTTTTTTTTACGAACGGAGTTAGTGCGCACTAACGGGGTTAGTGCGCCCAAGGTTCCCGTTAGTGCGCACTAACGAATGGTAGTGCGCACTACCAAAAATTGCAACTTTTAAGTAAAACGTATCAATTTTTAAGGAGTTCGTTAGCTAAATGTACGGTTCTGGGCTCCAACTGGTTCGCACCACCTGGAAAACAGACAATGGGAATGTAGAATCAGTATTTTAACTCATCCGTGGTTAGTGCGCACTACCGGGGTTAGTGTGCCCAGTTTTCCCGATAGTGCGCACTAACGAATGGTAGTGCGCACTACCAAAAATTGCAACTTTTAAGTAAAACGTATCAATTTTTAAGGAGTTCGTTAGCTAAATGTACGGTTCTGGGCGCCAACTGGTTCGCACCACCTGGAAAACAGACAATGGGAATGTAGAATCAGTATTTTAACTCATCCATAGTTAGTGCGCACTACCGCTGGGTAGTGCGCACTACCGCGGATTAGTGCGCGCTACCTTGAGCATGCTCTGTGAGGTCCCCAGAGGCCATTTTGCTTAAAATACATGCACTAATAATTATTTTCTTACTACGTGCTGTCTCTGACAGAGCTGAGTGAGCTGAGCAGTGAGCTGAGCAGTAGTACACAGCAAATCAACAGTAATCAACAGCACAACGTTATCGTTGATTCATTACCACATTATCATCAACTCTACCACTGTAAGTGTATAATATAATAAATATATAAGATTTTGTTTTAGTTTTTATACAGTATTACTTTACTAGTAGTTACTTAGTTGGTTAAGTTAAATAGTTAATGCACTTTTTTTTCGGTGAAGTAGCATAAAATAATATAAAAATAATATTAAATGAAGTTACTTACATTAGGGGAAATTAAAAGTTTAACACACAAAAGTACTTCATTTAATTTTATGCTAATTTAGTGAAAAAAAAGTTTAACAGAGATTGTCAGTGTCAGACAGCTCCCTCCCTGCATGAGAGGCTGGCTGGCTTCACAGACAGGGGGGGGGAGCTCAGCTGCCTGACCCTCACTCCTCCCCCCCCCCCATGTCCCTGCCACTGAACTGAATAGTGTACTGTCACTGTGAGGGCTGAGACAGCTCCCTCCCTGCCTGCATTACGTATTGAGAGGCTGGCTGGCTTCACAGATAGGGGGGGGGGGGGGGAGCTCAGCTGCCTGACCCTCACTCCTCCCCTCCCCCCATGTCCCTGCCACTGAACTGAATAGTGTACTGTCACTGTGAGGGTGAGGGCTGAGACAGCTCCCTCCCTGCCTGCATTACGTAGTGAGAGGCTGGCTGGCTTCACAGACAGGGGGGGGGGGGAGCTCAGCTGCCTGACCCTCACTCCTCCCCTCCCCCCATGTCCCTGCCACTGAACTGAATAGTGTACTGTCACTGTGAGGGTGAGGGCTGAGACAGCTCCCTCCCTGCCTGCATTACGTAGTGAGAGGCTGGCTGGCTTCACAGACAGGGGGGGGGGGGAGCTCAGCTGCCTGACCCTCACTCCTCCCCCCCCCATGTCCCAGCCACTGAACTGAATAGTGTACTGTCACTGTGAGGGTGAGGGCTGAGACAGCTCCCTCCCTGCCTGCATTACGTAGTGAGAGGCTGGCTGGCTTCACAGACAGGGGGGGGGGGAGCTCAGCTGCCTGACCCTCACTCCTCCCCTCCCCCCATGTCCCTGCCACTGAACTGAATAGTGTACTGTCACTGTGAGGGTGAGGGCTGAGACAGCTCCCTCCCTGCATTACGTAGTGAGAGGCTGGCTGGCTTCACAGACAGAGGGGGGGGAGCTCAGCTGCCTGACCCTCACTCCTCCCCCCCCCCCCCATGTCCCTGCCACTGAACTGAATAGTGTACTGTCACTGTGAGGGTGAGGGCTGAGACAGCTCCCTCCCTGCCTGCATTACGTAGTGAGAGGCTGGCTGGCTTCACAGACAGGGGGGGGGGGGAGCTCAGCTGTCTGACCCTCACTCCTCCCCTCCCCCCATGTCCCTGCCACTGAACTGAATAGTGTACTGTCACTGTGAGGGTGAGGGCTGAGACAGCTCCCTCCCTGCCTGCATTACGTAGTGAGAGGCTGGCTGGCTTCACAGACAGGGGGGGGGGGGAGCTCAGCTGCCTGACCCTCACTCCTCCCCTCCCCCCATGTCCCTGCCACTGAACTGAATAGTGTACTGTCACTGTGAGGGTGAGGGCTGAGACAGCTCCCTCCCTGCCTGCATTACGTAGTGAGAGGCTGGCTGGCTTCACAGACAGGGGGGGGGGGGGGAGCTCAGCTGTCTGACCCTCACTCCTCCCCTCCCCCCATGTCCCTGCCACTGAACTGAATAGTGTACTGTCACTGTGAGGGCTGAGACAGCTCCCTCCCTGCCTGCATTACGTAGTGAGAGGCTGGCTGGCTTCACAGACAGGGGGGGAGCTCAGCTGCCTGACCCTCACTCCTCCCCCCCCCATGTCCCTGCCACTGAACTGAATAGTGTACTGTCACTGTGAGGGTGAGGGCTGAGACAGCTCCCTCCCTGCCTGCATTACGTAGTGAGAGGCTGGCTGGCTTCACAGACAGGGGGGGGGGGGAGCTCAGCTGCCTGACCCTCACTCCTCCCCTCCCCCCATGTCCCTGCCACTGAACTGAATAGTGTACTGTCACTGTGAGGGTGAGGGCTGAGACAGCTCCCTCCCTGCCTGCATTACGTAGTGAGAGGCTGGCTGGCTTCACAGACAGGGGGGGGGGGGGGAGCTCAGCTGTCTGACCCTCACTCCTCCCCTCCCCCCATGTCCCTGCCACTGAACTGAATAGTGTACTGTCACTGTGAGGGCTGAGACAGCTCCCTCCCTGCCTTACGTAGTGAGAGGCTGGCTGGCTTCACAGACAGGGGGGGGGAGCTCAGCTGCCTGACCCTCACTCCTTCCCCCCCCCCCCCCATGTCCCAGCCACTGAACTGAATAGTGTACTGTCACTGTGAGGGTGAGGGCTGAGACAGCTCCCTCCCTGCCTGCATTACGTAGTGAGAGGCTGGCTGGCTTCACAGACAGGGGGGGGGGGGGAGCTCAGCTGCCTGACCCTCACTCCTCCCCTCCCCCCATGTCCTTGCCACTGAACTGAATAGTGTACTGTCACTGTGAGGGTGAGGGCTGAGGGCTGGCTTCACAGACAGGGGGGAGCTGCCTAGCTCCTTCCTGCATTAGTGTGTGAGCTTCTGAACAAACAGCTGTCCTATAGCACATACTTTTTTTCATCTTCTTTTTTATTTTCTCATGGTAGGATGGAACGTGAAAGGGAGTCTGGTGGTGACAGGGGGAGGGAGTCTGACTCCTCCCCACCGTCCTCCTCCAAGGTGGCAGCAAGGTCCAGGAAGCCCCGCTTTACCCAGGCCGATGTGGACCTCCTGGCCCGGCTCATGCTCCTGGATGAGAGGAACCTTTACACCCCCCCAGGCAGCAGGCCTAACCTGCAAAGGGAGACTGCTGCCTGGGCCTCTCTCCAGGAGGAGTTTTGCCGGCGAGCCTCCTACCCTCGTGAGGTGGAAGACCTGAAAAAGAAAGGTGAGAAATAATAATGTTGATCATATTATTCAATTATAAATTATGTATATTATTTTGTCATTGAAAATTAAATAGAGTATGATAGTAATACTAGCTACAGTAGCTACTAGTAGCATACAGTGAGTTATATAATTATAATGTAATAATTAACTACTATAAGTAATAAAAGTTATAATGTTAAGTAAATATATTTTAAAAAAACAGAAATACTAGTAGCTAGCTACTAGCTAGCTAGCTACTAGTGTACCACCCTTACCCTATACTATACTAGTATTAATACTTAATAACTAGACTACAAAGGAAATAAAATTATCTGTGGTATATTACTGATATTTATATTTATCGTTTTGAAATGGTGGTATTTGGGATTTTTTTGAAAGCCACATTGAAATATAAATAAAATAGTATTTATGTATAACTAACTTTTGTATGTTGCATAAAAAATAATCTAGTAGGTCAAGGCAAAACATGGGCATGTTGTAAAAATTAATCAATGTTATTCTTTTTCCTGTATATTCCTCTAATTTTCAGGTCGCCATCTGCGATTGCACGAGGGTAGGTGGCTCGAGGAGGTCCGCCGAACCTTGGCCCGTTCCGTGCCTGGTAAGTTGTTTTCAGAATACTACACAAGAACAACACACATTACACAAGTATTCAATTAATTGTAATGGAATTTGTGTTTAAAAATGTTTCTTTACTATAACAGTGAATGAATCATTGTGTCTGATCTCATTCTTGTTTTTAAAATTCTAACTGTTGTTCTCTGAATTTTGATTTGTCTTGTACAGAACCACACCCAGGCAGGGACGAGGCGGGGCTTCCTGGGCCTAGTGGGAGGCAGAGCTGTCACCAGAGGAGGACGGAGGCAGCAACAAGTAGTGGTCTAGGTAGGAAATAATATATCTCTTGGCACAGCCAGTACAGTAGTATATATTATCTGAGGCTGAAAAACAAAATCTTTTTTTTTTATATCAGTCAGTTATAGTGGCTGGGGATTGGGAATGGGGGGAAGTGTGTATTTATTTATTTGTATATATTAAATGACACTGAGTGGCTATGATAGTAAACTAAAGAATTGAAGGTGAAAAAAAAGAAGAGGTTTGTAGTGTATCTCCTACCATCATATTCTGTGTAACCGAGATTGACTATTATTTCTCCTTCCAATCCTTCAAATTATGTATTCTCTCTAATCTATGTTGATAGATTTGATATCCCTCCACTCTCCCCCTCACTCCTTCTCCCCTGCAATGGACTCCTCATTTTTCTATAATCCTCAAGTCAATAAACTAAATAAGGGGTAGATTATTTTATAAACTTGCTCGCACGCATCCAGTATTTGCTTTTTTATTTGTCATATCTGACTATGTAATGTATGTATAATGTATAGTTCTGTGTCTCATGTTGAATTTTTTTTTTTTTTAATTTCTTTACAGGGCAAGAAAAAGCTGTCATGATGACCCAGCGGCCCACCACTGCCACCAGCACCACCACCAGCACTGCCGTACTTCCTGCAGGATCTCCTCCAACCTGTAAGTGCTGCTGTGCACAATATTCAAAGTTGGAGGAGATCCTGCAGGAAGTACGGCAGTTCAAGGCGAAATATGATGCCGACTTCATGATGTTGCAGCAGAAGGTCGGAGAGGTGCAGGCTAGTGTGACCAATGTGGAGAGGAGGTTGTTAGCCCTGGAGGAGGCCCCTCAGGAGCAGAGGGAAATGGCTTCTCCTCCTCATGAGATGCCTCATGAGGAGGAGGTGCCAGTTCCCTCTGCTTCAGAGCAGGTTTCTCCAGTGGCGGCACCCTCCTCTCCACATGAGCCTGACCCTGCTGCAACATCATGAAGTCAAGGCATCATATTTCGCCTTGACCTGGGCTGCTGGCCTGGTTTTTTTTATTTTATTTTATTTTTTTTGAAAAAAATGTGTCTACTGTCAATGGTTATAGTTTAATATAAATAATGTTAAACAAAATAAATGTGTTTACATTACATTGTTAAAAATGTTTGTTTGTTCTTTTTTATATATTATTTTATTAGTCATTTAACTAATAATAATTATTCCAAAATAATATAGTATGGTACTACTAAATTACAAAGAGCAGACATGTACGGATGTATGTCTATTATAATCCAACACATTTCATTGTTTTAGTAGTAACTAAGTTAGTCATACACTTCCATACAACATTCAGTCTGGCTGAATTAGCACAAGTTGTATACTTGTGAGCAGTAGCGCCAACGTCAAGGCTTCAACCGTGGCTACTGACCATTCACACATCTTTCAACCTGGCCAATACAATATTGTGCACTGTGTGCAGTGTGTGCAGCACTCAAGCTACTGCAATGACTCACACGTCAATGCCAAAAATTGCTCCATGACCAAGACAGCCATTTGAAGCAAAAAATTTAATGCTTGTGATACTAAAGTAGGAGTAAGGACTAGGAGAAAGCAGACTCATGAACAAAAATCCTTCAGAAATGTACAACTTCTGGGTGCTCAGTTTTCTCTTTTTATTACACTCAAGGGTGTTTGTATATATTAGGGATGTGAATCGTTTTTCAACGATTAAAATTATCGTCCGATAATGTTAATATCGTCTTAAATCGTTATAGAACACGATACAATAGAAATTCTAACGATTTATCGTTAAAAATCGTTAAATCGTGTTAGTGCGCACTAACGGGAGTTAGTGCGCACTAACTCCCCGTTAGTGCGCACTAACTCGATTTAGTGCGCACTAACTGAAAATGATACAAATAAACACTTTCCAGGTCACTGAAGGTCAGTTAGGAATGAATATGTGTTCCTATTGGCTGGCTGCCCTCTTATCTATTGATGTTACCAAGGTTACCACTGAGGTGATGGTTGGGGGGATGGGAAATGGAACTGGAAACTAACGAACACCAACAGAAAATGAAACAAAGTGTTCACACTTCCCAGGTCAGTAAAGGTCACTTAGGAATGAATATGTATGTATGTATTCCTATTGGCTGGCTGTGCTCTTATCTATTGATGTTACCAAGGCTAACACTGAGGTAATGGTTGGGGGGATGTGAAATGGAAACAGTTGGAAGCTTGACAAAAAAAGTAATGTAATGATCAGCACTCACGTGACTAGAACTTGTTTGTTTATTATTTTTGTTAGCAGGCACCTGAAATGCTAGTGCATGTTGAATTTGCCAATCACTGTGCATTTTAGAAAGGTGGTCCTGGCTGGAACTGTACACAGTTCAAATATATGTAATTGATTGTTGGTAAGTGTATTTTTTAAGTAGCCACACTGGCACAAGTATGTTTACTTTTCCTCCTACTTAACTCACTAGCTCAGCTTTGTAAGAAGGGCTTCTCTGCTTGTGTGTTGTTTTTGTTTGGTGTGAGGAGAGCAGAAACATCAGATCTTTATTCAATCTACTACAGTCATCTCTTACAGTGCCCTATCCCTATTAATACCAGGAGTGTTGTGATCTTCTTGCACACAGTGCCCTAACCCTGATACCAGTCTGAGACAGCTCCCTCCCTGCATTACTAGTGAGAGGCTGGCTTCTCAGACAGGGGGGAGCTGCCTGACCCTCACTCCTGACTTCCCCCATGTCCCAGCTAGTGAATGGTGTGTGGGTGAGGGGGGGGGGGGGAGGATGGTGAAGTCTGAGACGGCTCCCTCCCTGCATTACTAGTGAGAGGCTGGCTTCACAGACAGGGGGGAGCTGCCTGACCCTCACTCCTGACTTCCCCCATGTCCCAGCTAGTGAATGGTGTGTGGGTGAGGGGGGGGGGGAGGATGGTGAAGTCTGAGACAGCTCCCTCCCTGCATTACTAGTGAGAGGCTGGCTTCACAGACAGGGGGGAGCTGCCTGACCCTCACTCCTGACTTCCCCCATGTCCCAGCTAGTGAATGGTGTGTGGGTGAGGGGGGGGGGGGGAGGATGGTGAAGTCTGAGACAGCTCCCTCCCTGCATTACTAGTGAGAGGCTGGCTTCACAGACAGGGGGGAGCTGCCTGACCCTCACTCCTGACTTCCCCCATGTCCCAGCTAGTGAATGCTGTGTGGGTGAGGGGGGGGGGGGAGGATGGTGAAGTCTGAGACAGCTCCCTCCCTGCATTACTAGTGAGAGGCTGGCTTCACAGACAGGGGGGAGCTGCCTGACCCTCACTCCTGACTTCCCCCATGTCCCAGCTAGTGAATGGTGTGTGGGTGAGGGGGGGGGGGAGGATGGTGAAGTCTGAGACAGCTCCCTCCCTGCATTACTAGTGAGAGGCTGGCTTCACAGACAGGGGGGAGCTGCCTGACCCTCACTCCTGACTTCCCCCATGTCCCAGCTAGTGAATGGTGTGTGGGTGAGGGGGGGGGGGGAGGATGGTGAAGTCTGAGACAGCTCCCTCCCTGCATTACTAGTGAGAGGCTGGCTTCACAGACAGGGGGGAGCTGCCTGACCCTCACTCCTGACTTCCCCCATGTCCCAGCTAGTGAATGGTGTGTGGGTGAGGGGGGGGGGGGAGGAGGATGGTGAAGTCTGAGACAGCTCCCTCCCTGCATTACTAGTGAGAGGCTGGCTTCACAGACAGGGGGGAGCTGCCTGACCCTCACTCCTGACTTCCCCCATGTCCCAGCTAGTGAATGGTGTGTGGGTGAGGGGGGGGGGGGGGGGGATGGTGAAGTCTGAGACAGCTCCCTCCCTGCATTACTAGTGAGAGGCTGGCTTCACAGACAGGGGGGAGCTGCCTGACCCTCACTCCTGACTTCCCCCATGTCCCAGCTAGTGAATGCTGTGTGGGTGAGGGGGGGGGAGGATGGTGAAGTCTGAGACAGCTCCCTCCCTGCATTACTAGTGAGAGGCTGGCTTCACAGACAGGGGGGAGCTGCCTGACCCTCACTCCTGACTTCCCCCATGTCCCAGCTAGTGAATGGTGTGTGGGTGAGGGGGGGGGGGGAGGATGGTGAAGTCTGAGACAGCTCCCTCCCTGCATTACTAGTGAGAGGCTGGCTTCACAGACAGGGGGGAGCTGCCTGACCCTCACTCCTGACTTCCCCCATGTCCCAGCTAGTGAATGGTGTGTGGGTGAGGGGGGGGGGAGGATGGTGAAGTCTGAGACAGCTCCCTCCCTGCATTACTAGTGAGAGGCTGGCTTCACAGACAGGGGGGAGCTGCCTGACCCTCACTCCTGACTTCCCCCATGTCCCAGCTAGTGAATGGTGTGTGGGTGAGGGGGGGGGGGGAGGAGGATGGTGAAGTCTGAGACAGCTCCCTCCTTGCATTACTAGTGAGAGGCTGGCTTCAAAGACAGGGGGGAGCTGCCTGACCCTCACTCCTGACTTCCCCCATGTCCCAGCTAGTGAATGGTGTGTGGGTGAGGGGGGGGGGGGAGGATGGTGAAGTCTGAGACAGCTCCCTCCCTGCATTACTAGTGAGAGGCTGGCTTCACAGACAGGGGGGAGCTGCCTGACCCTCACTCCTGACTTCCCCCATGTCCCAGCTAGTGAATGGTGTGTGGGTGAGGGGGGGGGGGGAGGATGGTGAAGTCTGAGACAGCTCCCTCCCTGCATTACTAGTGAGAGGCTGGCTTCACAGACAGGGGGGATCTGCCTGACCCTCACTCCTGACTTCCCCCATGTCCCAGCTAGTGAATGGTGTGTGGGTGAGGGGGGGAGGATGGTGAAGTCTGAGACAGCTCCCTCCCTGCATTACTAGTGAGAGGCTGGCTTCACAGACAGGGGGGAGCTGCCTGACCCTCACTCCTGACTTCCCCCATGTCCCAGCTAGTGAATGGTGTGTGGGTGAGCGGGGGGGGGGGGGGGAGGATGGTGAAGTCTGAGACAGCTCCCTCCCTGCATTACTAGTGAGAGGCTGGCTTCACAGACAGGGGGGAGCTGCCTGACCCTCACTCCTGACTTCCCCCATGTCCCAGCTAGTGAATGGTGTGTGGGTGAGGGGGGGGGAGGATGGTGAAGTCTGAGACAGCTCCCTCCCTGCATTACTAGTGAGAGGCTGGCTTCACAGACAGGGGGGAGCTGCCTGACCCTCACTCAAGCAGAGAAGCCCTTCTTACAAAGCTGAGCTAGTGAGTTAAGTAGGAGGAAAAGTAAACATACTTGTGCCAGTGTGGCTACTTAAAAAATACACTTACCAACAATCAATTACATATATTTGAACTGTGTACAGTTCCAGCCAGGACCACCTTTCTAAAATGCACAGTGATTGGCAAATTCAACATGCACGTGTCTGCTAACAAAAATAATAAACAAAGAAGTTCTAGTCACGTGAGTGCTGATCATCACATGTCAAGCTTCCAACTGTTTCCATTTCACATCCCCCCAACCATTACCTCAGTGGTAACCTTGGTAACATCAATAGATAAGAGCACAGCCAGCCAATAGGAATACATATTCATTCCTAAGTGACCTTTACTGACCTGGGAAGTGTGAACACTTTGTTTCATTTTCTGTTGGTGTTCATGAGTTTCCAGTTCCATTTCCCATCCCCCCAACCATCACCTCAGTGGTAACCTTGGTAACATCAATAGATAAGAGGGCTGCCAGCCAATAGGAACACATATTCATTCCTAACTGACCTTCAGTGACCTGGAAAGTGTCTATTTGTATCATTTTGAGTTAGTGCGCACTAACTCGAGTTAGTGCGCACTAACGGGGAGTTAGTGCGCACTAACTCGAGTTAGTGCGCACTAATCGGAAAAAACGATTTTTAACGATTTTTCAACGAAATAATCGTGCCAAACACGATTTTCTTCTCCTGCCACACGATTTCTATCGTTAAGACGATATGGAAAACGATTCACATCTCTAGTATATATTTGGTTAATCAATATATTGTTACAGTAGTGGATATAACAGTAACAGTTTATATCCAACTAGTAGCTAGTAGTAGTAGCTACTAGTTGGATATAAACTGGATATCCAAGTAGTAGCTAGTACTAGTAGTAGTAGCTAGCTAGTAGCTAGCTAGTAGCTAGCTACTACTAGTACAGCCACTAGCTACTTAGTTAGAGTATCAACCTCTCTGTGCACTGTAAGTTCAATTTAATATTGTATTGGCCTGAAATTCTTTCATACTTCATTCACACAATCATGCTGTCGGAGATGGACGCTGAGGCAGAAGAACCCAGCGAGGACTTGCCTGCCTCAGAGGTGGACACTGGGGGAAAGGAGCCTGGGAGTGAGAAGCCTGTGTTGGAGACGCAGCAGGACAGAGTGTTCATGTCTTGTGACTCCCAGACTGGCTTCTCCTGTGGGCCACAAGAGGCAGCAGCGGCAGTGTTATGGCCGCTGCTGCCTCTTGTGGCCGGGCGCCCCAGCAAGCGATGCAGGGAGCACAGCTGCATAGAGCCAAGCCTCTCTTCCACCCCTTGACCTTGGATCTCGGCCCTCGACAAGAGGCTCACTCCTCCCAGTCACAGGGAAAGTTCGGATACCCAAGCTGTGGAAAGTTCGTTTTGATAAAAACCAATTGCTCGACTAAGTCTGGAGACAAACGTGCACGTTGTGGACTCACTATGTTCCCTGTCATTGAAAATACTCTTTCACTTTGCACACTTGTTGGCGGGCAGGAAAGAAAGTGCTGTGCTAGTATTGCAAGATCAGGCCACATTGAAGCTTTCTGTGCCCAATATCTCAAGGGATCTGAGTCCATGCTCTGAATTGGCTCATTCAGAAAACTCTTAACATGCAGTTCTGAAACATTCTCCTGCAGGTAGGACTCAGTAGTAGGAACTCTTCTGCCAACAGCTGATGCGATTGCTTGTGACATGGCAGGCAGTTCATTAAATGTGGAATGACTCATATTTTGATGTGTTATGGAAGGGGTAGGGGAGCAGCTGATCATACTAGTACTTGAGCAGGATGGAGTTGGAGACTGAGAGGATGATACTAATTCTTTTTCATCGTTACCAGTGGAACAGACCCTGTTAGACATTATGTTTTCAACCATTTTAATCAACTTTTTTCTCCAATGTGTAAGAGCATTGTTCTTGAGAGCAATACTGCCTTTCACACGTGGGTCACACATCGTGGCTAACATATAGCAATCCCTTTGCATGAGAGGTTTCAATCTTTTTTCAACTTGCTCTTTTAAGCATTTAACAAGCATTAACACTTCCTTAGAGAAATCTGGATGATGCAGAAATTCCTGTAATACCTCCTCCATATAGTTTATTACAGGGATGACACCACCCAAAGTGGCATTAGCTGAACTCAATGCATCAGTATATACTTTGAAAGGCTTGAGGACATGCACCATGTGTGCAATGTTTGTCCAGTCCTGACATCCAAGAGGATTTTCCAATCCAATTTCAGTTGCCATTGCCAAATCATGAAGAGGTGTCTGCTGTTCAGACAACCTCTCCAACATAAGATAGGTGGAATTCCATCTGGTAGGCACATCCTGAAGAAGGTTGTGCAAAGGTGCGCCAACTGCTATTTGCCTCTTTCTGAGTTGCTTCCCACTTTTTACACTACGATTGAAATGCCCAGCTATTTTGCGACACTTTTCAATCAACCGCTTCAGGAGTTGACTACTACAACTAGTAGTACCACCTTCCTTGCCACTAAGCCCCAAAGCATCCCTCACTATCAGATGCAGGGTATGTGCAAAGCATCGGATGCCGTTGAATCTACCATCAGCCAGAGCCTTAATAATATTGGAACCATTGTCAGTAATGAAAAATCCATTTAAGCATTCCATATCACTGCTTCTAAGGAGCCCATTCCATTTTTCCATCATCCCCTGAATTGCGTGTAAGATATTTTCTGAAGTATGTCTCTTGTCTAGCACTTGAGCATGCAGTAAAGCCCAATGGTATCCTGGCGAAACCTTTTTGGAGCTGCTGCCACTGCCACTGCCAATGCTGCTAGTGCTTACAGGTATTAATGCCTCATCCAGCTGCCACCAATGTGCTGTTAGAGACAAATATGCATGCATTGCATTCATACTAGTCCAAACATCAGTGGTGAGATGGATGCTCCTCCCCTTTGCCCTTGCCATCATAATCTGCATTTCAGCACGACATTTTCTGTATAGGGAAGGAAGCACCTGACGGCTAAATGTACTTCTTGAAGTTTGTAGTAAGGGGCGAAATAATGGAGCATCCGCTTAAATCCCTCATTTTCTACAATCTGCAGTGGCTTATCATCCAAAGCAATCATTAGAGCAATATGTTGTGTACCCACTTTAGACATTGCCTGCTTCCTGCTCTGTGACATTGCAGAAGAACACCACCCCATCTGCTCCACGGTAGCTTGCCGCTGCTGCTGGGGATGAGGAAGAGGAGACTGCTGCTTCTGCAGATGCACACAATCTGTATCTTCTTTAGTACTACTACTTTCCTTCTGTGGCTGCTTCCCTGTTGCTTTACTTGAAGCCTGGGCAAGCACAGTGGGACCAGCTTCTTCTGCAAGCAACAGTGCTCTATGTTCTCTTTCAAGGTGATATTTCATGTTGCTGTTAGTAAGATGTCCAATAATTCTTCCACGGCTCACCATCTTTTTACAATGGATACATTGTCCAAATCTCTGGTCAGCCACAACATGATAATGATTCCAAATCTTTGATGTCCTTGTACTGTTCCTTACTCTAGGCTGGATACTTGTCATTTTCATACTAGTAGTAGAAATAGTAGTAGTAGTAGTAGTCACACGTGGATGTTCAAATGGTGTAGGGGACAGGGTACCAGCAATACTGCTGGCACTGGCAGTAGTTGTTTGTTTTGCAATCTGACTAACATTGTCATTGCTTCTGTTCTCCTCCTCCTCCTCAGAATGTTTACTAGCCAAAAACTCCTGATCATCCTCCTCCTCCTCCTCAATATCTGATTCATCATCATCATCCAATACTTTCTGTAGCACCATTCTTTCATCTAATCTTTTCACCTTTCCCTCAAATTTTGCTCGTTCCTTTCCTTGCAACAAGTTTCCTTGCACTTCTACATCCTCTTTCTTCTCAAAAAATCGCAGTTTTTTCCTAGGGACTGGCAGACAGCTCTTTCCAGTAGCACTATCACTAGCAACACGTTTTTTTCCAGAGGGTACTGGTAGGGGCATTATGATCCTGTGGTCAAAGAAATATATAATAAATATAGTACATTAAACAAGTTAATAAATTAGTTTGGTATTCATTTTTAAAACTTTATTGAGCTAATAGCATTAGCTAGCTAGCTATTGCTAAGGCTACCCCCAGACCACAGGACAAAGAAGGATATAGTGATTATTTATTAGTCAGTGAGTGACACTGACAATTGATAATTTGATATAGTATACTTACTAATATATTATATTGCAATTTATACCATGCATTGGCCAGAGCATCAAACTGCAGCAGACTGAGACTGAAACTAGGCTGCAATACTTCAGTTCACTCATTACATTAGCCTCCTGGCAGGACTGGCTAGGCTTTTCTGTTAATACTACATGCAAGCCAAGCATTGAGGTTAGAGAAGTCCTATTCCTATTTTTTCATATCCTTTTCAGGCCTATTCTGTTCTTTGAACTAAAATAACTTCTCCCTCCCACTTCAAGTCTTACCCACAAATCTCACACACAGGAGCAGAAGCCTCAAGCCAAGCACAAGATACATAATATAGGATATTGGACAGACTATTGGCCAATTATAGGTTTAGTAGTAGAATTGATTTGATAGTAGTGACTCACTGGATTTAATAGCTAGCCATAGCCACTGCCAGTGATACTAGGCTAATAGCCAAGCTAGCTATTAGCCTAGTGTCACTGGCTATGACTAGCTAGCTATAAACACTATTAGTGATAAATCTAGTAGATTACACATACATCTATATAATATTGATAAATATAATATTATATAATTTTATATATTTATAAATCTATTAAAACTCTACTGCTGCAATGTTCAGAAAGCAATCAAAGCACCTACCTTCACCTTGTCCTTTATAAGCAAGCCCTGCTGCTGGACTGGAGTGCTGGTGCCTGCCTATGCCTAGGCTAGGAATGCTGCGAACGAAGAGCTCACTCAAGAAACAGAAAAAAAGAGTAGAGCTCAGCTCAGCTCACTGGTTGTGGCTGGCTATTGGCTATTTTGGCTAGTGGTACTTGGCTGCTAGCAGTAGCTATATGCTACTGTGGCTAGTGGCAATGGCTACTGGCTGGCTGCTAGTATCATAGGCTGATACTAGTATCAGCTAGCTAAGCCAGCTAGCAGCTACCCCTTAATAACAATAAAGGCTGTATAATATTAACTATCAAATCAACAGCTGCAGCTAGCTATAATGACTGATTGACTGATGTTTTCTCCTCAAACCCACAAAACAAAAGCAACACATAAGCAGAGCACCCCTTATTATATAGCTATTATAGCTACCTATTGACTAAAAGTAGGAGGGAAAATAAACCTATTAATTTAAGTGGCCAATTCAAAAATGATGCAAATGAATATTATGCATAATATATCAAACAAATTCTAGTCACATGATTGATGACATAATCACAATATCCACAGACACACTACTACAGTAGGATTAGAACTTCAAGCTAATAGCTCTATCCCCCATTCCCATTCCCCATCCCCCATATAAAACAATCTGTAAAAAAACAGCACCTTGGCTGTTGGTAACCTTGGTAATGAATAAAAAACAAGACGACACCCAATAGGAATACATATTCAACCTTCAATTAACAAAAAAGTATCAATTTAGTATCAATTTACATTAGTGCGCACTAACATATATCAGTGCGCACTGTCATGTACATAGCGCGCACTACTAATCCGTTAGTGCGCGGTATAGTGAGGCGCCATGTACTGCGCACTACGTCCAGCGACTGCGCGCTAACGGATAGTCCATGCGCACTAACATCCGTTAGTGCGCAGTAATAAAAAACCGACTTTAACCCGAAAATTCGTGGAATTTTGATTCTTTTTCCCAACTTCCCCAACAATGACGAATTAGACAATGTCGTTGGCATTGACTAAATCGTGAAAAACGAATGCACATCTCTATTTTTTATACCGACACTCATGATACCAATCATATCGTATCGGTTTACAATAAACAGCGGTGCAATAACATTAACATCAACGTGAACAATAGGCGAAGAGTGAAAAAGTGAATAAAAGTTACAATAAAACAGGGGCACTTGAACTGGGAGGAGGAAAAGCCAGAGTCATGGCTAACATAGAAATAAATAATATCTAGTCTCAGAAATAAATAATATGAAGTCATATACTTAGGGCTATAATAATCACTTGTACTCAGGACTGAATATTATCAAATATATAAATAATATTCTATATTCAGGGCTGTAAAGTATCAAATGTTCCTGACTAAATAGTATTAGTTCATAAAACTTGGGACTGATTAATCTAACGTCAGAAGCCATGTCAGGGATGGGGAACGTCGAATGGCGGACCAAGGCGAGTTATTGCGGTTGGGGTAGTCATAGATCAGGGAAGGCTTATTTGAATGAGCTGCTGAGTTAAAAAGGATACGCTAGGAAAGAATTATGCATCCCTAGCACTTAAATACATTGGGCACCCAGGAGATATGGCTGAGCATCTTGCAATGGGCGTCCACAATTGCACTGGGCGCTCAATACGAGCATCCATTTTATCCAGCTTCAGGTCAATTTCGCACAGTATACACGTACCATAGCAAGGAGTGAAATCGGTCTGAAGCTTGTATATTGTGCATCCCAATTTTTTTTTTTTCATATCAAACTTTTATTCTTAAACACTGCAAGCAGTAGATTTAAGTATCACAACGATACTAAAGTAGGAGAAACCAGAGAGGACAGTGCTTTTTAATTTGTAATGAGCCCTTGACTCACAGATTGACTTAAAGCCAGCTCCGGGGCTGGAATTAATTTTGCCGCATTAAAAAGTGCACGCGCTAGGCTCCCAGAAATTTTCTACTTGGGGGCGGGGAATAGCTAATAGCTTCATCCGCTTGGAATTTACATGTGATGAGCACCATCGGCTACGCGTTTGTTTGGGCGTGCATTTTGGACACGCTAATCTCCTTATTGCATCGGGTGCTGCTCTAGCGCATTCAAAACGCGCGTCCAACCGCGCGTAAACCTGTGCGCTAGGCCGGGCGCACTTTATTGCATCGACCCCAGCGTGAAATGGTTACTGATGTAAATTTCAAAGTATCAGTTGATTGCAAAGTCCTCCCAGCTTTTACTGATGGTAACTTTGTTAAAAAACACACATGCCGACTGATGCAGAAAATACTGTGCCCAGATGTGTTACAAAACATTGAAAATGTAAGTCCAAACTGCATGACATTTCAACGCAGGATTATGGAAGGGCTGGCTTCAGGCCAGTGCGAATGATGCAATCACATCAGGCCCTGCAGCTATTGGGCCCTGCCCCCCCCCGGCCTGAGGAATTTAGGTTGCTCTACCTTTTGCTCTCGCCCTCTACCAAGGAAATGAGTCTGCTGATTGGCCTCGGCGAGCTCAAGAGCACCAATCAGCTTCGGGACATTTTTGTCCCCTCCCAACAGCAATTTGTATTTGGAGCCCTTGTCCCGGTCAACTCTTGGGCATGGGGGCACATGGGGATGGCCTGGATCACGCAAGGCCCCATGACCTCCCAGGGTTCCTGCATGGGAGGAAAAGTCTAACTTTTCAAAGCCCTTAGGGGCTTTGTTCTCTTTGGGGCTCTTCTGCATACTAAAGACACCACAAACTATCATTCATTTCCAAAACTGTTCAAAATAAAGTCTTTACTGGAAAAAAACTGGTGGCGGGAAAAATAAATTTCTACACAGTATAATATAGGGTAGGCCACTCCAGCAAATAATGTCCAAAAAACCATTCAAAACAGTTCAGTCTCTTTTCAAATTCTCTCCCAAATATATAAGCTCTTAGGTTATGTATCCTTACATCCTAGGACCTCCCCGTATTTTTTTGGGTGACGGGATTTTCTTCTCGGTTTCTCTCTTCCTTCTCTTAAATGAACACTTGGCTGATTTGCTTGATCTGCCAACACTCTGCAGATTTTCCCGGGCAGGCTTACTCCTGAAGCCTCTCAGTACACTCATCCATCAGATTCTATGGAATCCTTTTTCCACAGAATCTTGACTTTCCTCAGGAAAACTTCTTCCTTCAGTAGTCTCTGGACTCCCAGAACTTCTCTCCTCTTGGAAACATTTCTCTCAGCGGGCCTGGCCAACCTCTCCTCAGGACCCAGCCACCTTTCCCTGAGCAGGAATGAGTTTTTCTCTTGAAACTTCTCTGTGGAGGGATAGGCCCCTTAGTGCTTCTCTGTGAAGAGATGACGCTCCAGCAGAACTGCACATCTTGGAATCCTTCCTCTTGGCGCCTCAGTTGTCTCCATGCATTGCATGGGTGCAGGGATTTTATGCTAACTCATAAGCCCTCCCAGTGGGGAGTGGTCCCTTGCTTATGGTTGAACCTGGATAGTAGTCCAGAGGCCATATCTCAATTCATAGTTTTAAGCAGTTCACTTTCAGATGGCTAAAGGTATTATTGCAGGGTTCCCTAAGCAAGAGGTAGGTGGGGGTGGGGAAGATTACTTTCAAGGCCCTTTGCACTGCAACACTTAAGTCCCAGTTCAAAGTTCTTGTATGCTGTAGTGATGATAACAGCACAGATGAACATTAAAGTCATTAAACAAGGACACACACTAGAGACTTAGGTGCTTTCCAACAATGCTTTTTACTGATAGATAGTAAAATGATGAAATACTCTTTACAGCTGTTCAATTCACTGCTTTAAATAAATTGTGACTTATCATAGCCTTTCTTAAGATGTTAAAGCCAATTAATGTAGTCTTTAAGCTGATGATTTCTTCCCTCCAATGGACATAGGGCAAGTTGATTGCTTCCTTCCCAAGGTAAGTGAAGTACCAAAACTGGAATTCATATTACATAGTCATTTATCTCCTACCTCCTCCACACAGTCTCCTCACACTCCTTAATCTCCTCATAGTACTTGAATGGTACCTGTCCTAATCCTCCTCTCCTCACCCAACAGGAGTCCATACAAACTCCTTTCTCCCCTTTCTCCTTCTCCTTGCTAGGATAGCTGTAGGACAGCTTTTCCACAGATTCTGACGGTGATTGATTCCTCTTACATGAAGGGAATCTCTCCCATTTGATGGTAGAGCAGAAAATAAATGAACTTGAGTCCCTAGTTTTAATGGGTACTCCAACATATATAAATCAAATTAAAAATACAGCATGGATTGGGAAGGTGTAAAGAAACTCCCATTCAACTAAAATGCTCCAAAGAAGCAGCAACTCAATATATAAAATCAGAGGAGAGTCAAGACCTACTGTCTGTACAAAAAGAAACTAAGGAATCCACACCCTAAGATGGAGGACTAGCTTTATACACCAGAGGAACTCACCATTTACCAGCTTCCACATGGGGGAGCTAATCACTCACACGTTTACTTTTATAACTCCTCTCCACACTAACGGCGCCTCCTGATGAATCCTAGCAGGGAGCTAACAGGATAATTACACTGACATCACATTAGGGCACATTAGTCTAGTGAGACTTCCCTCACTCTGATGGTATTCAGACCAGTTGAAGCCACTAATGCAGTGGAAGTGAAGGGCAAACTACTTACAGGGGGTAGAATTTGACACCCTGTTACCTACCCTTTCATTAACCCCCCCGTAATGCCCCCCTGGTTTCATCAAAGTGTTCCTGAGGTGGTAGAATTGGGTCCCAGGAAACTGCCTGCAGGGTTCTGGATTCTGGAAATAGGTGGGCTGGTTCCCCATTCTGAGGAAAAGGGGTTGCGTCCCTGACTGGAAAAGACGAGGTTGTGTCCCTGTCTTGGTACGCCTGGTAATTGGTATCTCCCCCTCCCCCCCCCCCATCAGCCAGCACAGGGGCTGGCTTCTCCCTCCTGGGGAAGGGAGAAGGGCAGACAATCAGTGCAGTGTCAAAAGGAAAACTGTGCCTTGGAAACTGTTTCTTGTGGTGTCTTACGTGTGCAAACGAAAGGAGAGGGAGAGCCAGGCGTGGAGGAAGGGGGGGTATACCTTTGCCACTTGTGTTATAGGGGACTGTTGTGTCTGAGTGAGAGAGTGACCGAGATACGCTTGATGAGGGAGTGCTTCGTGATTTAGATTTTTATTTTTGTCGTGGGGCACGGCATATCCATGCCAGTGCCCGAACCACCTGCTGGGACCCCAGCCAATTGGATGTGGTGTAACTATGAGTCCACTGATGTGTCTTATTGAAGAAATAGCATTCGTATACTGAAGATGATGTACAGTTACAATTTCCTCTTGCGGGACCCTTTGATTGGGATAGGCTTGTATATCTAGAAAAGGCTTTGAAAGAAAGGGGAAAAGTCAGTGCAGGTAAATGGTTAACCATTCAGTACTGGTGGCATGAAGTATCCCGTAGGAGAGAGAAACCTATCAAATCAAGTTTAAAAGTCTCTTAAGGGAAATCTCAAAAAGATTTATTGGAAGCTAATTGGGAACTAAAGTCCTGGCGTCATAGAAATCCAAAAGAGGAAGTTAGACACTGTCAGCCTGGAACTGAAGGTACAGGAAGCCAAAATGGGTGTGGCCCTGCTTCTGGTATCCCCAGCTGAATGCAGATGGGAGGTGAGAAAGGGCTTGCCCTTTTCTCGTGTACCCATCATCCCCCTCCCCAATACACTCCGGGTCCCGTCCCTTTATATCCTGTCTGGATCCCCCATTGAAGGATATCCTAGATGATCCAGACTATCAGGCTGGAGGGAGAAGATCCTCAGCCCAGGATGTGCTCTCTGGGGAGAATCTTCTCCTGATTTGTCTAGGACCTCCTCCCTCTCATTACCAAACCCTCCACCTCAAGTTCAGTATGCCATGACCCCTGGGGGCCACAGTAGGAATATTTCCTCTGTACTGTCACTGGGGGAGGCAGCTCAAAGGTCTCCAACCATGCGGTGCCTGGATGCCTTACAGGCTTCAGCTACGCAAAGAGATCAGAATGGGCTGGTCACTTTGACTGCTTCGATTGCAGTCAAAGTGACTGCAATCGAAGGGGGGGGGGGGGGGGGGGGGGGGGGGGTTTGTAAAAAAAAAAAAAATAATAATAAAAGAAAAGTTAAATCTACCCTAATTCCAAAGCTGGAGCAGAGCGGATATTCCAGACGAGTCCTGAGATGAGGCCTGAGATGTTAAAGCCAGAGTCAGTGACAGCAGCAAAACAGAGGCCAGCGACAGCGCTCTGCGTTACTAGAGACTGTCAAAGGCTAGAGGCCCGGTGAGAAAGAAGCCGACCCTCCCAACAAGAGGACAGTGTAGAAGGGCCCGGAAAAAAGAAGCGGCATCCATTCCTGAGTCAGCACCAAGCATAACAGGAGCAGGGGAGACACCGTCAATTTGCCACAGAGCTGATCTTGTTTCACCCCCTCTATGGCAAACTCAATTGTAGGAGAAGCTGCAGCGCTAATAAGAGCCTCAAACGATGCAGGGAAAAGGAACCCTACAAAGGCCGGAAAGTACAGGTACCTACCAGCAGGTGGGAAGACCCTTTGGGCAAATACAGAGAGAAGAGAGCTGTAAAAAGCAAAGAAGAGGAGTCGGCAAACTAAACCCACCTAAGGAGCAAGAGAAGATGAGACGCCAGAGTGCCAAGGGAGCGACAGCAGTAATCAATGTAAAGAAAAGCCACAATCGCCAAACAGTCCAGAAGGCAGAGAGGAAGGGAGTCTTGGAGGATGCCGGACACCTGCAGGCTCAGATGAGAGTATTGTGGAGATGGGGATGAAATCACAGGAAGAAATGAGAGAGCTGCTAAAACGCCGGAAGATGAAAAGTGAACCTAGAAGACAGTGTAGAGAAGAAAGGGCCGCAAAGGCACGATGCCGGATAGAGGGACTGCTACAGTTACTGGCCCTACTCACATCAAGTAAGCTGCTGCTGCTGAGATGCATGGGTGCAAACGGAAAGAAAAGGAAGCTTGCCACAGTGTCGCGAAAAGAGGAGTGCTGCCATCGGGCCAGAAGAGAGAGGAAGAGAAAACCGTGACAACGAGATAGTGACGTCAGACATAGGCAAGGACACCAGCGCCGCGGAAAGAAGGGGCTGCCCTGGCAAGAGAAAAAGAGAATCGAGAGAAGGAGAGTGGGCGGAGGCAGGTGGCTGCCAGCGGTGTCCCTTCCTCGCAACCGGAGGATACGCAGAAAGAGGAAAAGCATAAGGGACAAGAACAGCTAACGGGATCGCTACCGCCGTGCTGCCACCATCAGTCCTGTCTCCCCCAGGCGAGTGTCCTTTTACATCACTGCATGAGTGATTAAGTTTAAAGCCTGAAGGCACCTACTTAAAGGCGAGTTGGAAGTTACTGAGAAAGTAAAATCTCCAGTAGCAAATTCAGAGTAACAAAAGAGCTTGCTTTTAAGAAAGTAAACCTGACAACTCAGTTATATGAGATTCATCTGAATAACTCCCTTGACAGAGAGTTTGAGTTATCCTAGGCTATGTATAAGAGTTTCTATGAAAGGAAACAATTAATGAATGAGGAACTTAGGACCTACGCTTATAGATTATAGGAAAAAATGAATAGAGCCATAAATAGAGACCCAGAGTGTATGGGAAATGCTAGGGTTAGGTTAAAAGAGAGGGTATTAGAGACTGCGGGCCTAAGACGGGAAATGAAAAAAAGATTAGCTGATTGCCCTTACATGACAGAACTAATACAGGAAGCAATAATCTGGGCGAAGTGCAATTGGAGAGGGCCCCAAGTTTGCTAACTCAGAACAGAAGAGATGCACTAGCTAAAGGACTGAATGCAGACCCTGTAGAAAACCCGGGATTAGCAAAAGAAAAGGGTGACAAATGTTTGTAATCAGTAAGAAAATATAAGAAAACAATAAGAGCAGTGTACCAGATTAAGCGGAACTCATCACATATTTGTGATTTATAATGATTAGCAGTCAACCCTCTAACTTATCTTGACTGAGAGGTATGAAAGATCCATGAATGAAGTGTTCATGGGATTAGCTTCACAGAATGTTGAAGTCAACATGCATTTTTAAGCATTGGGGTATTTAAATGGGGAGGGGAGGGGGCGGGAGACCACAAAAAAAAAAAAAAAAGTTAAACCCATCTGAGTCCCGAAGCTAGAGCACAGCGGATGTTCCAGACGAGTCCTGAGATGAGGCCTGAGATGTTAAAGCCGGAGTCAGTGACAGCAGCAAAACAGAGGCCAGTGACGGCGCTCTGTGTAACTACTAGAGACTGCCAAAGGCAAGAGGCCCGGTGAGACAGAAGCCAACCCTCCCAACTTAAAGAGGACGGTGTAGCAGGGCCCGGAGAAAAGAAGCGGCATCCATTCCCGAGACAGCCCCGAGCATAACAGGAGCAAAGGAGATCGCGCCAACTTGGCACAGAAATCGTGTTCCCTACCCACCTCCCCCCCCCCCCCCCCCCCCCCGTGGCAAACCCAATTGCAGGAGAAGCCGCAGCGCTAAGAGAGACTCAAACCACGCGGGAAAAGAGAAAGCGGCCCCACAAAGGCCGGAAAGTACAGGAAACTTACTGGCAGGCGGGAAGACCCGCTGGGGTGAAGATAAGAGAGAAGAGAGCCGTAAAAATGAAAAAGAAGAGGAGGCGGCAAACTAAACCTGTTTAAGGAGCAAGAGAAGATGAGACGAGGGAGTGCCACAGGAGCGACAGCAGTAATCAAGTAAAAGAAAAGCCACTGTTGCCGAGCAGTCCGGAAGGCAGAGAGGAAGGGAACCGTGGACGTTTCTGGACCACCTGCGCGCTCAGATGAGAGTGTCGGGGAGACGGGGGAACCAATCACAGGAAAAAGAAGAAAGCTGCTAAGAGGCCGGAAGATGAAAAGTGAACTCGGAAGACAGTGTAGAGAAGAAAGGCAAAAAGAAGAGCAGGGCGAGGCACTGATGATGATCACGGCTCTGGTCAATGCCGGACGGAAGGACCGCTACAGTTCCCAGCCCTGTTCGCGCCAGGCAAGCCGCTGCCGAGATGCACGGGTGCAAGCTGAAAGAAAAGGAAGCTTGAGGGGGGAAGTAAAATCAGTGTCGCGAAAGGAGGAGTGCCGTCATCAGGGCCGTAAGAGAGAGGAGGAGAAAGCCAGGACAAAATGATAGCGCCATCACGTAGCCAAGGGCACCAGAGCGACAGCAATGGTGTTAAGAAGGGGTCGCCCCGACAAGAATAAAAAAAACTGAGAGGCAGAGACGGAGCGGAAGGGAAACAGCTGGCTGTCGGCGGTCGGCTGGGACAGGGGTGGCTTCCGCTGCCGGCGGCATTTTCCTCCCCTGACTGGAGCAAATGCAGGGAGAGGAATAGAGTAAGGAGAAAGAACGGCTGACAGGATCGCTACCACTGTGCTGCCAGCATCAGTCCTGACTCCGCTTAGCGTCCTTATATATATATATCACTGCGTTTTGTTGTGGTTTTTGGGACGCTGCACTTGCAGTCAGGCCTTGGGGAAGCCCTGATACAATCAAGGAGAGCAGGCCAGGACTGCAGACATCATCAAGGACATCGCTGATACTGGAGATGCCTAGGAAAGGGGGGGGGGGGGGGGGGGGGGGGGGAGGAGCTATCAATTTGGGTAAAAATAAATGAAAATAAGCAGAATGTTAATAAAAAAAAAAACTAGGGAGCAGGGGAGGGGACTCTGGTGACGTACAACACTACCTCCCAGCTTCCGACACAACTCTTTAATAGCCTATGGGAAGCACTTCAATTTAGGGACTGAAAGCTTCTAACAAGGAAACTCTGGTAATGGTTAACAGGGGAAAAAAAATAAAGAACCAAACTCAGCTAAATAAAAGATGTTAGGAAAAACAGTTTTAAAAGAAAAAAACAAACCCACTACAATTGACTTTTTAAAGATTTAGAGTGATCAGGAAAAATTTGGTTTAGCTAAAGAATATTTTTATTAATAGATAAAATGCTTTTTCAACTTAAAATGAGGAGGCAAAATGTTTAATTAGTATTTGCAACAGCCACATATTAGATCGTATGCGCCAACGCATCACTAGAAAGCAGAGACTGTCATACAAGGGATGGGGTCAGCGCAGCTTTACAAAACTCGGTCAAAGCACAGGGACATAATTCACAATGAAAACATGACCAAGAGTTACTAAAGACACCAAAAATTTACAGACACAATATCTAAAATGTATGGAAAAAGAAATGAATAAAGTAAATTGAAGATATTAAATGGCCAACCCCAGGTACTATTTCCGCATATGACATCGTCAAAAGCAAGGATACCCCAAGACTAGAAACTAGAAAGCAATTATAAAATCTAGCCAGTTAAGAAATGGCAGTGAAAGACAGTGGAGGTGCAGTCAATGCTATCTACACTTTGGGCCTACTAAAATATAGAAAAGCCCTAAAACTGAAAAGAACAGCTATAATATGAAGTGAGAGTGAATGTTATGCTTGTATGTAATTCTTCTCTAGGTAAGGAGATTAGGATAGTTTTTAAAGATTAATAAATTGTTGCATTGCAGCTTAGAGCAACATCTAGCAGGGAGATTAGCAAGCATGATTGATAAGTTTAAAGCCTGAACATGTACCTATACAAAGGACTGTTCGAGTTGGATGTTACTAAGAAAATAAAATCTTCAATAGCAAATTCAGAGTAGCAAAAGTAACAAAAGAAGATATTTGATAAGTTGGATAACGTTTCAGAAAGGATGGCTGCTTTTGAAACACGCTTTGGCGAGATGGAGCAGCAAGTGTCAGACACCCATGATGCGATTGCGACGGCCATGGCAGGAATTACAGAGCTACAGGTGGCCCTTAAGAAGCAGGAAGACTGCATTGAAGATCACGAGAATCACTCAAGAAGGAACAATCTTCGGTTCATGGGCTTATCCAAGTCTCTGCCTGAAGCCAAATTAGCCTCTTTTTTAGAAACATGGCTGCTATCGGAGCTGGACCTGAGCTTGGAGAGAGGCCCATTATGGATTGAAAGGGTGCACAGGCTGGGCAGGAGGCAGGAAAAGCAGGAAAGACCACAAATTGTTATTGCCCGCGTGCTGGATTTTGCATATAAAACTGAAATATTCAGAGAGATCTGGGCGGGAAAGAAGCTGTCCTACGAAAATAAAAACATCTTAATTTTTCAAGATTATTCGACTAAGCTTGCACTAAGCAGAAAGGAGTTTTCTCCAGTGTGTTCTCACCTATAAAATCTGGGTTTGAGACCGGTGCTGCTTTACTCCGTGCATCTTTGTGTGCATTTGCCAGAGGGAGTGCAGTGGATGAACACGGCAAAAGAAGCATCTAAATTAGAAGACCGACTGGAGAAGAAGAGCAGTGCCACAAATAAAAGTGGCATTATTACATTTTGCATTTTAAGTTCTGGCACAATTATGTTTGGCTAAACTGATTATCAAGGCTCGCAATTTGAAAGTTCGATTTCAAAAAATTAATTGCTGCAAAATGGCCGTCTCATGGCCTGGCTGTAAACAGTAATTGAGTGCTCAGTTTCTTGGACAACAGAATCGGACACCAGGAACATGTTTGCAATAATATATTGGAATATGCTCTTGGGCGTACCAGACTGTAATTCCTCAAGGGACTTGGTCATTACTGCCAGGACTAGTTGCGATCATTCCCTCTTGCCCTCGACAACTAGAAGCAGAAGAAGGAGAAGGAACCCATAAGCAATCAAATAGTCATTGGTTCCGACAGAGTTATGGTGTTTCTGGTAGGGGTGTGAATTCGTTTGCAACATATTGGCAATCCGCAATGTATAGGGCCATATTTGTTGTATTCGTTACGTCGCGAAACATATCGCGATTCCCACGAATACAATGAATCTTCACCGAATTATTCGGCTGTCTAAAGAAGCGAATTTAAACAAAACCCCCACCCTCCTGACTCCCCCAAGACTTGCCAAAACTCCCTGGTGGTCCAGTGGGGGTCTGGGAGCCATCTACTGCACTCACGCCGTCGGCTGCCGGTATTCAAAATGGTGCCGATAGCCTTTGCCTTTACTATGTCACCGGGGCTACCGGTGCAATTGGTCTGCCCCTGTCACATGGTAGGAGCAATGGACGGCCGCAGAGGTGATATGATAGAGACTTTCAGATACTTGAAAGGTTTTAATGATTCCTGGTCAACAACAAACCTTTTACAATGGAAAAAAATCAGTAGAACTAGGGGGTCACGATTTGAAGCTCCAGGGAGGAAGACTCAGAACCAATGTCATGAAGTATTTCTTCACGGAGAGGGGTGGTGGATGCCTGGAATGCCCTTCCGGAGGAAGTGGTGAAGACTAAAACTGTGAAAGATTTCAAAGCGGCGTGGGATAAACACAGTGGATCCATAAAGGCTAG
This sequence comes from Rhinatrema bivittatum, assembly GCF_901001135.1. NCBI lineage: Eukaryota > Metazoa > Chordata > Amphibia > Gymnophiona > Rhinatrematidae > Rhinatrema > Rhinatrema bivittatum. Next base: position 314,019,629 of record NC_042617.1, read on the forward strand.
ATGATGGGAATGACGAGTAAAGCCATGGGGGTGGCTTGCTGGAATGTTAACTACTACCTGGTGATTACTACCCTTACTCAAAAAAATCCCTTGCACGGTTAATGCAACCCCAACATTGCTCTCTGCTTCAATGGCAAAGGGAAATGTGGAAAAGAGGATTTGCATTCAGATAACAACAAAAAAAGGACTGAACGTCACAATTTGGGTGAACAAATAAACGTGGGGGTAGCTTGCTTATTATGGCGGTTACTACCCTAAACCAATTAAGCCTGATACATTACTTTGAATGCATACACAGCATTGCTCTCTGCTTCTACGGCAGGGGTAATGTGGAGAAGAGGATTAGCATTCAGACAACAACCAACAAGGACTGAACTTCATAATCTGGGGTAAACAGATAAGCGTGGGGGTGGCTTGCTTATTACAGCGGTTACTACCCTAAACCAATTAAGCCTAATACATCACTTTGAAAGCATATACAGCGTTGCTATCTGCTTCAGGGGGGAAGTGAGGAAAACAGGATTTACATTCAGACATCATCCAACAAGGCATTGATCTGTGCAATCTGGGTAAACAAGCATCGGGGTAACTTGCTTGATGTGGCGGTTACAACCCTCAACCATAAGCCTTATGCTCACCTTTGATGCAACTCCAACATTGCTCTCTGCATCAGTGACAGGAGATGGCAGGAAATTTGAATCAAACAGTTACCAACAAGAGCCCTGAAATTCGTGGTTGTTGAAACAGATAAGTATGAGAAAATAAGTGTGGAAGCTTGCTGGGCAGACTAGATGGGCCGATTGGTCTTTTTCTGCCATCATTTCTATGTTTCTAAATATGCAGCAAAAGCAGTGTAATTGAATAAATAATTAGTCGCCTTAGATAAGAAACTAAAGCGATGCAAAGTAGATTTATTGACAAATAATTCAAAATACAGTTGGGAGGCATTTATAGCCACACAGGTGGCTCTCAATATCCTGATTCATCAGAGGGCAAAAAAAGTGTAATATACTACAAATATAAGCTATATCAACAAATCAGGAAAATTACTGCCTGCCTATTAAAGGGGGCTCGACCTTCAGCAGGTGTATCAGTGCTTAAAGATCAGGGTGGTCGCATATTTCATTCCAACGATGATATATTACGCCTTTTCTCAGATTACTATGTGAAGTTATACACATCAGGGGGATGCAATTTAGATAAATGTAAAGCATTTCTGGTCAAAGTGGGGTTGAAAAAGATCACAAAATTACATGTTTGGAAGAGGTGATAGCTGGCATACGGTCAGCAAAACCTCTTAAAAGCTCCTGGCCCGGATTGGTTTTCTGGATAATTTTATAAAGCCTTGATAGATGAGGTACCCCACCTACTAGTTAAAACGTATGCTAGTGTAATTAAAGATGGCCGTTTCCCAGAAGGAGAAAACAAGGCAACATTATAGTGCTGCCCAAACAGGGCAAGGGCCCGAATATGGTCGGATCTTACCGTCCAATTTTATTAATCAATTATGACCAAAAGTTGCTGGCAAATGTTTTGGCTGATTGTTTAGCTGCGATACTACCAAACTATATCGGGAAGGGTCAAGCCAGGTTTTTCCAAGGCCAGTTTGCATCTGTAAATGTAAGGAGACTGATATCTGCCATATCACTCTGCTCTGGCGAGGCCCAACCGTTCATTGCAGTAAGTTTCGATGCTGAAAAAGCATTAGACCGGATGGAATTGCAGTATCTTTTTGCAGTTTTGCAACACATGGAGTTGCAGGGTCTGTTTTTTTGACAGTGTTCGGTTATTATATTCTGCGCCATTAGCAGTGATATCAGTTAATGGAAATATATCACCAGCATTCCCAATTCACAGGGGCACTGGCAGGGGTGCCCCCTTTCCCCTTTGTTGTTTTTACTGACTTTGGAACCACTACTTAAAGCAACATAAACATCTCAGGAGATACCAGGTTTGAGGATGGGTACCTCTATCTTCAAATCTTCAAATACGCTGCCTTCGCAAATGACTTGTTGGTATTTTTAACTAATCCAGTCAATTCTTTGACATGTTTTGTTTTTTTAATTATATTTTTATTGAATTTTATGGTTAACATAACATAAGCAATATACATTGTCAAAAAAATGTGAACAATCAAAACCAGACTCCCACACATATTGCATAACTTATAGCTTTAAGTGAAGATTTAGGTTATCTCCCCCCGCGAGGATCTTTAAGCCTTCGAGTCTCTCTGCAAAGTCCTCTATCCTATTTTCAAGGGATAGTGCAATCTATGACACACTCTTGCATGGAAAGTGTAAGAGTGTTCCAATATTGCAACTAATGCAGGACTATGGCGAGCTATCGGTTTTAAGTTAAATCAAGACAAGTCAGAGGCTATAGCTTTTCCTGATTCCCTTAAACAGCAATGGGAGGGCAAATTCCCATTAAAGTGGGCAGAGAGATCATTTCGTTATCTTGGGCTACAGATTACTTTGGACTTTACTAAGATCTATACATTTAATGTCCAACCACTACTCAATTTTACCTGTGACACCTAAGGGGTGCTCACGGCTTTGTCCGGCTTCGTCCGGACTTAGTTCGGCTTGAGAGGAGGAAATTTATGTGCTGGTCTCATCGTGACCTTAAGGGAAAGGACAGAGTAAATCCAAGATGGCCGAATGCACAACTCAGAGCGAGTGACTTCCTGCTTTTTGTTATTGATTTCATTCTTTTTAGATGCCAGCAAAGCGAAAAGGGAAGGTACATGTGTACCCAAGTGTACCGCTGCCTTCACCAATAATGCAGCAGGAAATCACACGTTTTTTAAGTTTTCCAGCAGAAAGTCCACGAGTCGAGGAGCCCATTGTAGCAGCTGGTGAGAGAGGACCGCTGTTACCGGAGGAGACATCGTTGAATCCAGATCTCAGACAAGCACCTACTTTTAGAGCTGGATCGTTTTCCCACCCTGTACCACAGTTTGAGAGTACTACATCGGGGTCATTTGCAGAGAAAGAATCACTGGCCGAAATCCCAGAGCAAGGAGAAATTGCACTGGGAGAAGTGACAAATAACAACAGCGCTGGAACATCAGGTACACGGGTGGAGATAGGGGTGGTGGGGGGGATATCACTCGCAGCAAACCTGCAATTACTGCGAGAAAAACCCCCTGAGTTCACTCCCCTAGTAATACCAGCTCGTCCTGAAGTAGTAACGCTTGATACTATATGGGATTTAATGGCTGGACTAATGAAAGCTGTTAATACTTTAAATACTAAAATGGACCATTCGATTCGTCAGAGTGATTCAGTAACAACA